>NW_025334325.1:0-300000 GCF_014858855.1 Bufo gargarizans
CAAGCTGAGCAAGGTTTGCAAACCATGTTTTCTGCAAACAAGAACCGGTATTCCCACATAATGCACTGTATTGTCTGTCAAGATAAACCATGCTGTCATTTGGGCCCTTCTCCACACCATACATCAATGCAGGGACGGATGTAAAGTGGTCATCCCAAAATGACAACGGGATGACTGTCTGATTGAGGGGGGGGGTCTGAGCTACCAATGAGATCAGGGCCCCGTGTCAAGCATGACAGGAGAATACAGCGTTCTTCTGTCTCCGGGACTCTCAAGGGCTTTGATAGGAGCGGTAATGTGCACACTTGACTGGCTACCCTATTAAAATGGGGGATATGAAACTTTATTCTCATGATCGGTGGGGTCCCAGTGCCCAGATCCTCATGATCAGACACTTGTGGATAGGTGGTATGCTATTACTCTGGGACAACCGGGTTGTCCGGGTTCAGAGCTGAACTCATTATTTTTACCCAGGCAGCCCCCATGAGGCTAGCATCGGAGCATCTTATGCGCTCCCTTGCCCTGCGCTATATCGCGCAGGGCACGGGCTCTTTTGTTTACCGTAACACTGCCGGGCGGAAGCTTCCACCCGGCAGGGTGTTTGATGACGTCACCGGCTCTGATGGGTGGGCTTCAGCGCTGCCCTAGCCGTTTTACTGGCTAGGGCAGCGCTAAATCCCACCCATCAGTGCCTGTGACATCACTGGGCTTCCTGGCAGGCCCATGGAGAGCCCCGGTACGTCACTGGATCTCCAAAAATGCCTTTGTCCTGCGCGATTTAGCGCAGGGCAAAGGGGAACATCAGAGCATGAACTGCTCTGATGCTCAAGTCAGGGGGGCTGTCGGGGTTAAAATGGGAGGAATATCCGGGTTCAGCTCTGAACCCGGACAACCCCTTTAAGAACATAAGTGATAAGGGAATGGCAATGCTCAGTCTTCAACTTGATCACATATTCCCAGGAGGAGTGATAGAGGAACGGCACTATGCAGAATACTAATGTTCCAGAACTAAAACAACCTTACCAAGAGAGAAATAGGAATGTCCTTAAATGACGGACGACCTTTGTTGTATAGATTTGTATTAGATGGCGCTAAAGATATCTGGAGATTAGCAATGTTTGTTTGCCCAGTCCCTAGCCATGTAATGTGCAGCTGTTCTCCTGGATGGTTCTTACTGTTGTTCCTGTGCTTGGACACGGTCCTCTGCTCGCGCTCTGCCTTCATCTGCTCGGCGGGGGTATCGTCCACATAAGCCTTTCCCTCTCGAATGAGTTTCTCAGCATATTCGATAATCTTATTAAAGTGATCAGATGTGTACGTGAACTGGTCGGGCTTGATCTGAAGCAATGAGACGTCTTCCAGAATAACCTGAGAACAAGACCAGCAAGGGAATAGACATGTTAGAGCTAAGAGGTCTTTCTTTAGGACCAGTGACCACCACCGACGGTACAGGTTATAAAGTTATGTGGGTGCAAGTACAAAATGTACAGACAAAGCATTTAATACTGCACAAGGTTTGCATCTTAAAGAGCGGCTGTGTGTGTGTGTGTGTGTGATATTTTAATATATGCAAATAAGCATCTAGGAGCTACGGGGGCGTCGCTGTTACACCTAGAGACTCTGCTCTCTCCAACTGCTGTGCCCTCTCTACTTTGACAGGGCCAGAAATGATGATATTTTCACTGCCTGTCCCTGTAAATTAAAGCGCAGAGGGTGCGGCAGCTGCAGAGAGAGCAGAGCCTCTAGGTGTAATGGCAACGCCCCCGTTGCTCCTAGAAGCTCATTTGCATACACTTAACAGGCCAGAAAGCGTCATAGGTGCAAATGTTATTAAAGCAATATTTAGCTTTTTTTTCCCCTGAAAGATGGGTACAGATCACATCATGGTTATTCCCTGTGATACACCTTCTTTACTGTCTCCTTGTACGCCACCATCAGCTTACAAGGGGTTAATCAAGAGATCAGAGGTTTCACGGCTGCAGTGTCTGTGCGTTCACAGCACCATAATATTAAGGGACAGAACGGAGTGTCCAGAGGTTAATACGGTATAGCTGCGGTAGACCCATCAGGTAATACTGAACAGGGACAGCATACAGAACCTCCATTTACCTTTTCAAAATCTTCCTTTTCTTTCTCTGGGTTGGTGTCATCGAACCTCATGATGAGCTTCCCTTTGAAGGTCACCTGGTAATGCTGATTGAGAAGAGCGGCCTTGGCATGTCCGATGTGTAGGTATCTGAGGACATAATCACACTTTACTGTCACACCGCAGGACTGCATTTTACCAGAGGACTACAGGGACCATCTCATAAAGACACCAATAAACGGTGGCAAGGTGGAGGGACCACAGACTCGGCTTCTCTAATGCGGTTATCGCCCCGGAAAGCCGTGCCTAGCTATAAATTTATAAATCACCACCGCAGAAGAAATGTAGCACTAAAGGTTATGTACACTGTTAAAGCCACACTTAATTAGGGCATTTAAGATACACTCTGGTGTTCCGAATCAATGTACCCTCAGGGGGTTAAAATCCATGCGTGGTAGAAAGACTGAACACTGACACAGAAGTTGGTCAAAGCAATCTTACTCTCTCTTTTATTACATGAGGTAGACATATATATATCTTCAGAAGAGGGCAGTCCTCACTGAGACACAAACCATTGTTTCATTGGTCAAAGGGAAAAAAAGAGATAAGAGAAACAGAGATAACACTCAACATCTGCGCAGTGTGTACCACCTTGGAATGTTAAGCTAATTGTAAACATCTAAGGTTCTCCATTTTGTAATGGTGGAGGTCTAACACTACTACTGCATACGTCATATGTGACACTTCAAAGAGGCGCTTCTCTATAGGCAGTGAACAACATATCATCAAGTCATATGATTGGTGGAATGTGTAAACCACACTCCATGGGACACCTGCAGAAAGGTGAGAAATCAGACACTGCCCGCAGCACTTTGCGCCCCCCCCCCCCCCCTTTTCCTCTCCTGCTTGAGACAAAGAGAGAGGTGGGAGGGAGGCACTTGGAGAAGAAAAAGTTTAACTCATTACAGTCCTAGACATACAAGAACATAGAATAAAATTCACACATCTTTAACAGTAAAATTCACACATCTTTAACAACACCTTCAGGGCCATTTTTATCTTTATAATTGCATTTTACTCATTTTGGCCTAAAAATCTTTTTTTCAATTGGTCTTTACTAAAAATGTTCAGCTGTTTCTGAGATAAAGGGGTTTAAAAATAAAAATGTCTATTTGCAAGCTGTCAATGTTTTCTTTGAATCCTGTCAACTGACTGCTCATGTAGAGCTCTTATCTCCTGTCCTTATAAACACTCATAGCTCAATCCTTACCAAACTGATAATAGCTGAAATAAGTGTTTATGAGGTCGGGAGATCAGAGATAAGAGCTACATGAGCCCTCAGATGATGGGATTCAAAGAAGACAGAAAGTGACATCTTGCAAATGGACTG
The DNA here is from genome assembly GCF_014858855.1 of Bufo gargarizans. Classification (NCBI taxonomy): domain Eukaryota; kingdom Metazoa; phylum Chordata; class Amphibia; order Anura; family Bufonidae; genus Bufo; species Bufo gargarizans. The sequence continues at coordinate 3,477 of NW_025334325.1, forward strand.
GATTTTTAACCCCTGGATCTCAGAAATGGCTGAACATTTATTAATTTTTTTATAAAGACCAATTAAAACATTTTTTTAGCCCAAAATTAGTAAAAATGCAATCATAATGGAGATCCATCCAACGCACAGATGTGACATTACATGAGCCCTAACGCCATGTGAAGGTTGTCTTCATGATTACACTACACAAAGTGCTTCACCACTGTCATGCAGATCGGTTCCAGACACTAAAAACTTACCCGCTGGCCTCTGGAGGGAACCTTACAACCACTTTTCCCACCTCTGCCCCTGGGAGCTCCACAAACTTTCCTATATCCTGTTTCTTCTCAGGAGGCTAAAAAAAAAAAAAATTAAATGTAATCTTTGTATTGTAAATTTTTACCAGTTAAAAATAAAGGGAACAAGAAAAAAACAAAACAAAAAAAACAAGCAGCATAACATCCATGACGTGTAATTGGAGTTCTCTGTACTGTACTTTATTGCATTAACCCCTTCCCGACCTATGACGTGTATACTCGTCATGGAGCACTGCTACTTAGCGCTCCATGACGAGTATACACATCATGGCATTAAACAGTCACCATGTCTGCAGACATGGTGACAGCGCTGACTGAGACCCCGGCTGTTACTCACAACCAGGCACCTTGGGTCAATGCCGAGGGGGGTCCTGAGCTGCTCCTAGGCCATGTGACCGATGAACATGACATCCCATGGCCTAGGCAAAGCTGAGTGAATGCCGCGGCACTACTGCAAGCGCTGGTGCCTTCTCAAACAGCTGATCGGCAGACGGATAGGTTATCAATATTAAAATCTCAGAAAACCCCTTTAAATACAGATGACCCATCCTAAGGGTAGGTCATTAATATCAAATCAATGGCAGTCAAAATCCCTGTATCCCCAGATATCGGCTGTTTGAAAAGGCTGCTCTAATGAGAGTCACGGACTCTTCCTAGACCAATGATGTCACGTTTATCGGTCACATGGCCTATGTGCAGCTCAGTCCCATTTATATGACGGGGCCTAGGCTGCAATACTAAGCACAGCCACTGTACAATGAATGGCGCTGTGCCTGGTATCCTGTGAGGAGGCTGCAGTGATCAGAGAGCCGTGTCTTCTTCAGACAGCTATTCATTGGGGGTGCAGGAATCAGACTCCCACCAATCACATATTGATGATCTATACTGTGGACAGCCCATCAATATTGAACTCCAGAAAAACCCCACAGGTTGTGATTGGATCTCTGTAAAACGCCACTCAATGTCTATGGGGAAGATGGAAGCAGCCAGGCAATGTACTCAGCTATCTCCCCCAGACATTGAATGAAGCCCCAGCGCGCATGCTCAACCACCGCTCCATTCAAACTTCTCCTTGCTTCAGTCGTCCAATGAGAAGCAATGGAGGGGGGAGCTAGGAACCCTTTTCTAATAATCGGTGGGGTCCAAAACCATCTCAGCACTAGAGATCAGTGGCAATGTAGTGACCATGGAGGACAGGGATAGTACTGGACTTTATTTCAGTGAACAGAACTAGTCAGATTCTCTACAGCCACAAATGGTTGATACCAGGAAGAAAAAACACTTTGGATTAAATCCCCGACGTAAAAAGTATAGTTATTGAAGACTCAGAAGTATTTTCTGGTACTGTGATACTGAGGCCAGCAATATCAGATCGGCAAGGGTCCAACACCCCTGAGGATAGGCCAGCACTATCAGATCGGCAAGGGTCCAACACCCCTGAGGATAGGCCAGCACTATCAGATCGGCAAGGGTCCAACACCCCTGAGGATAGGCCAGCACTATCAGATCAGCAAGGGTCAAACACCCCTGAGGATAGGCCAGCACTATCAGATCAGCAAGGGTCCAACACCCCTGAGGATAGGCCAGCACCATCAGATGAGCAAGGGTCCAACATCCCTGAGGATAGGCCAGTACTATCAGATCGGCAAGGGTCCACCACCCCTGAGGATAGGTCAGCACTATCAGATCGGCAAGGGTCCAACATCCCTGAGGATAGGCCAGCACTATCAGATCAGCAAGGGTCCAACACCCCTGAGGATAGGCCAGCACCATCAGATGAGCAAGGGTCCAACATCCCTGAGGATAGGCCAGTACTATCAGATCGGCAAGGGTCCACCACCCCTGAGGATAGGTCAGCACTATCAGATCGGCAAGGGTCCAACATCCCTGAGGATAGGTCAGCACTATCAGATCGGCAAGGGTCCAACACCCCTGAGGATAGGCCAGTACTATCAGATCGGCAAGGGTCCAGCACCCCTGAGGATAGGCCAACAATATCAGATCAGCAAGGGTCCAACACCCTTGGAGGGTAGGCCAACACTATCAGAATACTGGAAAAGCCTTTTAAACTTTGACAGCTAGGTGCCCACATTCTGGCGGGTCTACTGATTCACTCACCAGTGTTGCATTTAGCTTTCCCTGGAACGGGACTGCAGGCTCCAGGAAGGTGTACCAGCGTCTGACATTGACCGCAGCTTTGTTCTGCTTCATCTGCTCCTGCCATGAAGCGCTAACTGTACGAAGAAACAAAGCGTCACGTCACGTCACATCCGAGCCTCTCACTCCAATACAAAGAGCAAGGAGGAGAGGAAGACAGATGTACGGCAAGATGAAGTAAAAGACAGGAGGAACATGCACATTCTACTGCACTTACACTAGGATGCAATTTGCCATTCTGGACCTTTGAGTGAGTTCTACTGGCAGTCATATCAGATTGTACTCTTTAGGTGGGGTGGGGTGGGGGTGTACTCTATATTCCATATAATCATGGATAGGATTATATTCACAGGCAGTGACATCTGATAGTCTCAGTGCAGGGACTAGTCTAGTAATGCTTGTCATGTACAGAGAACATGATTCTGGGCCCAGATAGGGTGGCAACTAATGGCACTGGCCTAAAAGTGGTCGTCAAGTTTACAAAACCAATTTCTGAGCCCCATATTAGAAAAGGCGGAGTTAATGGAGGAGGGTCCGCTGTACAAGATCCTCCGCAATGGTGTGCGATTACAAAGAGGGTAGAGGGAGTTTCTCGCCCTGGAGGACTTGTCCAGTCCTGCATTACACAGCCCATTAATTGAACTTGTCACCGTGTAATGCTTCATTTCCCCTATGGTGGCGCTGTAGGGAAATTGAACACTAAGGGTATATTCACGGGGACGGGGGTGGAGCTCCGGCGCAGCACGGCGAAAGGCCGCCGGACTAAAATTACTGCATGTCAGGCTTTTTAGTCCGGCGGCTTTCGCCATGCACCGCCGTGCTGCGCCGGAGCTCAGTCCCCGTCCCCATTATAGTCATTGGGGACGGAGCGGCGGTCCAGCGGCACGGCGAAATAGCCGCAGGACGGATCCGACATGGTGAACAGCCTGTCGGATCCATCCTGCCGCAAGTGTGAAAGTAGCCTTAGAAAACACGCTGAAAAAAAATCAAAGCAGAATCCACGCAGATTTTTTTTTTGCAGTTTTGGAGCGTTTATTTTGTTTTTTTTTTAAATCTCAATGGCAGAATCAGAGCGGATTCTACGCCGCCGCTTTTATTTCGACATGGAAAAAGTTCTACCTCCCTCTGAAACAAATAGACTTTTTAGATGTGTTTTTGGAGTGGAAAACTCATGAGAAATGGACTCTTAGGCCTTACATGTCCGTGTTGGATTTCGTGATAAGATGGTCAGCGATTCATCTGTGAAGATTTATTTGAAGAATCCGTGTTTGGTCCGTATGTATGTTTTTGGGCTCTGTGTGTCATCCGTGTTGCACAGACAACGCACAGCTAAAAATTCATTTTCAGAGCATCTCCTATAAATGGTCTGTGAAACATGGACCCAAGTCTTTCACGGACCCTTAGACTATAATGGGCATGCTGGATCCACAAATATGGGCAAAAATATGTTTCTGTGCTAAAATCGCAGACCATGCTAAAACACGGAATACACACATTAAAATTAATGGGTACGTGTGATGTCCATCAACCACTGACATGTGAATAGGGCCTTACTGCCAGGTTTCGGTCCCAGCAGCGGAACGCTTGGTGATCAGCTTATTGTCAAGGAACCCTCCCCCTTTTAGGGCTCATGCACGCGGCTGTAGTCTGTCATCCGATCCACATTTTTTGCGCGCCCATTCATTTCAATGGGGCCGCAGAAAATGCGGACAGCACATATGTTCTGCAGCTCAGAGTTAAAAAAAAAACTAAAAACATGTCCTATACTTGTCCAGTTTGTGGACAAGGATAGGACATTTTTATAGAAGTTAAAAAAAACGTTGGCATGCACTCAGACGGGATCTTCTGGCCGTGTGCAGGAGGCCTTAACAAGAAGTGATGATCCAAAGAGGAGAAGCCCTCTTAGGATGTAAAGTAGGGTGAGGGGTTTATTTCCCCCAGTAGCACGACTGTATAGTACCTGCCAAAGTGGAGAAGACGCTGATGTCTGCGAGGGTCAAAGCATCTCCCACCAGGTACGTCCGCAGAGACAGGGAATGGTTCAGCTCCTGGAGGGCGGCAGAGAAGGTGGACTTTTCGAGCAGCCGAGTCTGACTGAACTCCACCCAGTGATTGATCTGCAAGAAGAATACACACTGGTTTATTACCGAACACAAATGGTGAAAATTAACCATAATGTTAAAGTACCACTACTGGAGCCCCCCTTGGTGTCTACACTGCATGACACCGCTCCTCCTCTTGTGCTGCGTAAGGAATTGCTAAGGTCACCTTCAGAAGTCAGACCCCACCATCAAGCCCTAGAATACTTCTTTAAGACACATTCATTTATTTGGGGACATTTTAACCTGTTACACAAATTCCTTTGGCTTTAGCATTGGCTGCTTATTAGTGTTGCTCCATGACAGCTCAGCCATGATTAATGTAGTCTGAAAATCACCACCTCAGGCTGCTGTACTGTACCTCCACCATACTTTACACTGCATCTCTGCTGGCTCAGACTTGCTGCTCTCTATAAGTGGCAGTTAGTGCATGAGGGACAGAATCTTCATTCCAGCATTTAAAGCTATACCGAGGGAAAATCAGCCCCAGAAAGGAATGCAGAGTGAACCTGGAATATAGTGGGAAAATTCCAGAGGAAATTTGGCAGATTTGCCCCTTTCTATGTATTGCGGTAAAATGCTCTGTGAACCTGAGAATTTGCCATGAAAATATCCGCTGTGTCTGGACTTACCCTAAAAGTGCGTCCACACCACCACGGTCCCCCACATTCCACTTGTGCTACACGTGGATTTTGCTACCGACTGATGTGGCGTCACCATGGATTTCACCCCTATATCCTATGCAAAAAGGTAGCTCCCAGGGAAAGGTAACAAGCTCGCCAGCGCCACCTTATGGAAGTGGCTCCCTGCGAGTCAAAATCCAGCTTTTTAACAAGCCTTGAGACATGACAAGGGAAAACAGCCAAGCCAAATATCCATCCTTAGACAGCTGACCCTCATCAGTGCGGAGTGGGATTCTGGCTGGCTGGGTTCTCTTTCCTTGAGAAACGCCTCTTTGTTTTTCCATGCAGCATTGGCCAATTAGTCTCCATACAGGGCTGGTCTCTTTAAAGGGGTATTCCCAACTCAGACAATGGTGGCATATCCCTAGCATATGCCCCCATTGGCTGATAGGTGCAGGTCCCACCTTTTTGATCCGCTCCTATTTTGTAAATGCAGCCGCCCTACATTCATTTCTATGGGGCTTGCCAAAAATAGCTGAGCACTGGTTCGGCTATTTTCGTTGCCCCAATAGAAATGAATAGGAGCGGTGGCCGCATTAAGGGCGGTGTGCTCCCATTCATTGGGGAGAGAGCTTGGTGGTGGCCAGATTAGCCAACACTTTCCCCACTCCATTCTTGATATAGATGGGAATACCCCTTTAAGGAAAGCCAGCACCCTGCCTAAACTGCTTCCAAGGCATCGCACTAAACCAACCAAAACCTACTCCATGCTGGTGTGGGGCACACACCCCAAAAAAAACTCTGTATGGATGATTATCTGGTTTGGTTATATTCCCTAATCAGGTCCCAAGGCTTGTTAAAAAAACGAGATTTTTGTATAACTTACCAGTAAAATCTCTTTCTCGCTCTTCCTTGGGGGACACAGAAGACCTTGGGTATAGCTCATCTCCCTAGGAGGCGTGACACTAAGTGAAAACTGTTAAGCCCCTCCTCCATCAGCTATACCCTCAGCCTGGAGATAGAGGCTACCAGTTGCGTGTCCAAGTAGTGAGAAAAGGCAAAGTCCAACAAGTGGAAACAACAAGCCAACTACCCAACGGGTAAACAAAACTCGGAAACCGTGCAGAAAAAAACCAATGAATGGGTGGGTGCTGTGTCCCCCAAGGAAAGAGCGAGAAAGAGATTTTACTGGTAAGTAGGGCTGCAGCTAACGATTATTTGAATAATCGATTAGTTGCCGATTAATTTCTACGATTAATCGATTAATCGGGAAAAACGACAAAATTACAAAACAGAGGTTTATATGATCTTACTTGAAAAATTATGTTCAAAGGCCATATTAAAACAAATTGTGGACGACACTATTATGGGGGATCTGTGGACGACACTATTATGGGGGATCTGTGGACGACACTATTATGGGGGATCTGTGGACGACACTATTATGGGGGATCTGTGGACGACACTATTATGGGGGATCTGTGGACGACACTATTATGGGGGATCTGTGGGCGACACTATTATGGGGGATCTGTGGGCGACACTATTATGGGGGATCTGTGGACGACACTATTATGGGGGATCTGTGGGCGACACTTACAGTGGAGGAAATAATTATTTGACCCCTCACTGATTTTGTAAGTTTGTCCAATGACAAAGAAATGAAAAGTCTCAGAACAGTATCATTTCAATGGTAGGTTTATTGTAACAGTGGCAGATAGCACATCAAAAGGAAAATCGAAAAAATAACTTTAAATAAAAGATAGCAACTGATTTGCATTTCATTGAGTGAAATAAGTATTTGAACCCCTACCAACCATTAAGAGTTCTGGCTCCCACAGAGTGGTTAGACACTTCTACTCAATTAGTCACCCTCATTAAGGACACCTGTCTTAACTAGTCACCTGTATAAAAGACACCTGTCCACAGAATCAATCAATCAAGCAGACTCCAAACTCTCCAACATGGGAAAGACCAAAGAGCTGTCCAAGGATGTCAGAGACAAAATTGTAGACCTGCACAAGGCTGGAATGGGCTACAAAACCATTAGCAAGAAGCTGGGAGAGAAGGTGACAACTGTTGGTGCGATTGTTCGAAAATGGAAGGAGCACAAAATGACCATCAATCGACCTCGCTCTGGGGCTCCACGCAAGATCTCACCTCGTGGGGTGTCAATGGTTCTGAGAAAGGTGAAAAAGCATCCTAGAACTACACGGGAGGAGTTAGTTAATGACCTCAAATTAGCAGGGACCACAGTCACCAAGAAAACCATTGGAAACACATTACACCGCAATGGATTAAAATCCTGCAGGGCTCGCAAGGTCCCCCTGCTCAGGAAGGCACATGTGCAGGCCCGTCTGAAGTTTGCCAACGAACACCTGAATGATTCAGAGAGTGACTGGGAGAAGGTGCTGTGGTCTGATGAGACCAAAATAGAGCTCTTTGGCATTAACTCAACTCGCTGTGTTTGGAGGAAGAAAAATGCTGCCTATGACCCCCAAAACACCGTCCCCACCGTCAAGCATGGGGGTGGAAACATTTTGCTTTGGGGGTGTTTTTCTGCTAAGGGCACAGGACAACTTATTCGCATAAACGGGAAAATGGACGGAGCCATGTATCGTGAAATCCTGAGCGACAACCTCCTTCCCTCTGCCAGGAAACTGAAAATGGGTCGTGGATGGGTGTTCCAGCACGACAATGACCCAAAACATACAGCAAAGGCAACAAAGGAGTGGCTCAAGAAGAAGCACATTAAGGTCATGGAGTGGCCTAGTCAGTCTCCGGACCTTAATCCAATCGAAAACCTATGGAGGGAGCTCAAGCTCAGAGTTGCACAGAGACAGCCTCGAAACCTTAGGGATTTAGAGATGATCTGCAAAGAGGAGTGGACCAACATTCCTCCTAAAATGTGCGCAAACTTGGTCATCAATTACAAGAAACGTTTGACCTCAGTGCTTGCAAACAAGGGTTTTTCCACCAAGTATTAAGTCTTTTTTTGTTAGAGGGTTCAAATACTTATTTCACTCAATGAAATGCAAATCAGTTGCTATCTTTTATTTAAAGTTATTTTTTCGATTTTCCTTTTGATGTGCTATCTGCCACTGTTACAATAAACCTACCATTGAAATGATACTGTTCTGAGACTTTTCATTTCTTTGTCATTGGACAAACTTACAAAATCAGTGAGGGGTCAAATAATTATTTCCTCCACTGTATGGGGGATCTGTGGGCGGCGCAGTTATGGAGAGGGGGATCTGTGGGCGGCGCAGTTATGGAGAGGGGGATCTGGTGGGCGGCGCAGTTATGGAGAGGGGGATCTGTGGGCGGCGCAGTTATGGAGAGGGGGATCTGTGGGCGGCGCAGTTATGGAGAGGGGGATCTGTGGGCGGCGCAGTTATGGAGAGGGGGATCTGTGGGCGGCGCAGTTATGGAGAGGGGGATCTGTGGGCGGCGCAGTTATGGAGAGGGGGATCTGTGGGCGGCGCAGTTATGGAGAGGGGGATCTGTGGGCGGCGCAGTTATGGAGAGGGGGATCTGTGGGCGGCGCAGTTATGGAGAGGGGGATCTGTGGGCGGCGCAGTTATGGAGAGGGGGATCTGTGGGCGGCGCAGTTATGGAGAGGGGGATCTGTGGGCGGCGCAGTTATGGAGAGGGGGATCTGTGGGCGGCGCAGTTATGGAGAGGGGATCTGTGGGCGGCGCAGTTATGGAGAGGGGGATCTGTGGGCGGCGCAGTTATGGAGAGGGGGATCTGTGGGCGGCGCAGTTATGGAGAGGGGGATCTGTGGGCGGCGCAGTTATGGAGAGGGGGATCTGTGGGCGGCGCAGTTATGGAGAGGGGGATCTGTGGGCGGCGCAGTTATGGAGAGGGGGATCTGTGGGCGGCGCAGTTATGGAGAGGGGGATCTGTGGGCGGCGCAGTTATGGAGAGGGGGATCTGTGGGCGGCGCAGTTATGGAGAGGGGGATCTGTGGGCGGCGCAGTTATGGAGAGGGGGATCTGTGGGCGGCGCAGTTATGGAGAGGGGGATCTGTGGGCGGCGCAGTTATGGAGAGGGGGATCTGTGGGCGGCGCAGTTATGGAGAGGGGGATCTGTGGGCGGCGCAGTTATGGAGAGGGGGATCTGTGGGCGGCGCAGTTATGGAGAGGGGGATCTGTGGGCGGCGCAGTTATGGAGAGGGGGATCTGTGGGCGGCGCAGTTATGGAGAGGGGGATCTGTGGGCGGCGCAGTTATGGAGAGGGGGATCTGTGGGCGGCGCAGTTATGGAGAGGGGGATCTGTGGGCGGCGCAGTTATGGAGAGGGGGATCTGTGGGCGGCGCAGTTATGGAGAGGGGGAACTGTGGGCGGCGCAGTTATGGAGAGGGGGATATGTGCACTGTTATGGGCATAACAGTGCACAGATCCCTTTCCTCATAACAGTGCACAGATCCCCCTCCCCATAGCAGTGCTATACACAGACCCCCCTCCCCATAGCAGTGCCATAGACAGATCCTCCCCCCTCCCCATAGCAGTGCTATACACAGACCCCCCTCCCCATAGCAGTGCCATAGACAGATCCTCCCCCCTCCCCATAGCAGTGCTATACACAGACCCCCCTCCCCATAGCAGTGCCATAGACAGATCCTCCCCCCTCCCCATAACAGCCCCGGCCCCGATGCTTATAAGTCGGACTAATCACTGCATCTTTATTTTACCTTTTTACAATGACGCTCCTGTAACAGCCAGGCAGAGCGGACGGCGGCGCAACGTCACTCACTCACGTGACGCACCTGCTCCGCCCACCTCATGAATGAAGGAGGCGGAGCAGGCGTGTCACGTGAGTGAGTGACGTTACGCCGCCGTCCGCTCTGCCTGGCTGTTACAGGAGCGTCATTGTAAAAAGGTAAAATAAAGATGCAGCGACCGCCCGCCCGCATAGCAACGAATCGGCGATTATTCGATAACTGGATTCGTCGACAACGAATCCAGTTATCGAATATAATCGATTACATCGATTAATCGTTGCAGCCCTACTGGTAAGTTATACAAAAATCTCGTTTTCTCGCCCAATTTCCTTGGGGGACACAGAAGACCTTGGGACGTTCAAAAGCAGTCCAAGAGGGGAGGGACCACAGCACCAAGGCGAAGCACCCGAAGGCAGCAAGGAAATGCCACCTGCAAAAACCAGGCGGCCCAAGGCAGCAGCCGCCGCCGAAGCCAGAGTACGCACCCAGGAAAACCTGGTAAAGAGTGCAAGGAAGACCGTGGCCACCCTGCACAATGACATGGCTGAAGCCCAATGCCTCCGGCCCCGGAGGCACCAACCGCTCTGGTGAAATGAACGGTGACACCAAAAAAAACAGAGCCCTGCCCTTGAGCAGTAACCACAGCAATAGCCATGTGGTTAAGCGGAGGAAAGCACCCAGGAGCCGTGAACCTTGGCGCGGACCTCCTGGAAACAAGAGACCGAGCGTCGACAAGAGTCGGAGATGTCCAAGCAAAAAACTGCAGACACTTCAAGTAACAGAGTCCCAGTCGCAGGTCCAGGCCAGACTGGAGAAGACCGAATCACGGGAAGAGAAAGGCAGAATTGGGTGAATGCCCAGCTTCCTAAAGAACCCCAGGGAAGACCCTAAGTCAGACAACAGAACCTGGACGAAGCACGGCCGGGAGCGAACACTAGTGTGCTCGCTGGACTCGTCTGGGCAGACGGGATGAAATCCAATGCGAGTAAGCGCAAATCAGTGACACGGCAAAAAGGTTGGGAAAACCGGTCCCGTCGGCCCCCGAGCAACGCCGTCCCGAATCCACGCGGAGTGGGGGAGCAGATGGACAAACGGAAGGAACCGAACGGGACCCGGCCAGTTTCCAACAGACTCCAGGACAAGTCAGGCTAAAGTCCTCGTCGTTGTAGCCACCACAGTAAGGTGTTCTACAGACCCGAAGTGGGGGCTTGAAGGGTAATCTTGACAGAAGAAAGTAGGCACGCCAGGTTACCGAGAAGGTAAAGTCCAAGCAGGACCAGCGCCCAGAATGGTAAAAGTAATCTGCACCCAGCGGGAGGACAGAATGCGGCAAACCCGGTAATAGGCACACAGCTAGTACAGCCAGTGTGAACAATGGAGACAGTACGAGGTCATAAGGAACACCGGGACCATCCATATGAACAACCATGGTCTCCCCAGGGGGGAGGGCAGTGAAGGAACAGCCCCTGAAGCCTGGCCGGGGCAGAAGCCACATCGGAGTAAAACTGACCCAGGAGCAGCCAAAACAGAGCCGTCGAGAGAAAAATAGCCGAGAAGACGGATGACACCCTCCAACCGCAAGGAGGAGTGGGCAACAGGGAAGCCACAGGACCGCTCAAAAGCAGAACTCCGCTACTCCGAGATGTCCGGCTCACCAATTCGCAGAAGGCGAATACCCTAACGAATCGAAAGTGGAGGTCCCTGAGACCTCGGTAATCGAGCAACCAAGAGAAGTTGGGCGACCTGCTCGAAAAGAGCGGCTAGAACCTGGTAGCAAAACAAACTGAAGCACGGAGGGTGCCAACAGGAAGGACTCAAACCAAAACGCATCCAAGAGGAGGAATGGCAACAGGCGAGGGAACCGTAATCCGGCCAGAGCCAACGTAGACTGCGAGGGACGCTGGAGACAGCACTCTCGACCATGTGACCGCTTGCGCTGGGAAGCAATGCCACAGGGTAACTAATGGGTACGCATCCAGGAACCACAAACACTCCCCAGGCGGAAGGGCCAACGAATATGGTGGATACCGTCACAACGGAAACACCAAATATACCCTCCGAACAGAGAATGGATACCACCCAGCTCGCTGCAGTAGAGAACAATAGAGCCCGTCCAGGCCAGGTGAACAGAAAGATCTCCTCAGAGAAGAGTGCCAGGCCGGCGGCAATCACCGTATCCCAAGAGAAAAACGACAAGTCGCAGGAAGAATGGAGGCATACGTACAAGCAGCCCCATAAGCAGTGAGAAAGCCAACCCACCTACGGAAGGAGAAGGCATACACGGCCCAACAACGCACAGAGTAGCAGCCCCCAAGAGCGTCCGCCCACTGCAAAATAGTCATACAGCAAGGAGGGCCAGCCACAGAGCCCCACAGAAACCACAGAAGTGCAAAGTGCAACCGGAAGGGGGGACATACACAAGACTAGTATGGCATGCGACGGAGCGCAAGCAGTCCGCCCAGAAGAGAGGGCAATGTACTTGGCAAACAGTGCGGGCAGCAAGCGTGCAAAGCCCGCCCCACAAGGGGGTGATGCCCAAGACCAGCACCTACTTCAGAGAAGGAAGACATACCATATTCCGCCCAGAAGAGGGCCATGCACATGGCCACACCGCATCCAGCAGGACGTCCACCTAGTGAAAAGGGGACATGCACAGGGTAATCCTAGCATTAAGTGAGTGTGCAATAATCCACCAAACACCGAATTTTGTGAGAGTACAACTACTTCGCCAATGAATGGGGACAAGTACAAGTCCAGCACAGCACATACAAAGACAGTTGTGAGTCCTGTGAGCGTACAAAAGGTCCACCCATGGAATGAGGGGTGGTCACGCACAAGGCCAGCACCGTATCCAATGGGAGTGCAAGCATTCCACCCATCTTAGAGGCCAGCAACGTATCTGGTGAGAGTGCAGTATGCCGCCCAGAAGGGGGAGCCATGCCCATGGCCAGTATTGCAACCAGGGAGAATGCGAGCACCCCGCCATGGATGGGGGTCAGGCACCTGGCCAGCAGCACACTGGCGAGAGAACAAACACAGTCAGTGAGAGTGTGTGTATGTTGCCTGAGGAAAGGAGACATGTCCATGGCCGGCAGCGAATCCAGTAAGAGTGCCGTACACCGCCCACGGAAGGGGGAACATGTATATGGCCAGCAGTGGATTTAGTGAGTTGCAAGCGTCCCACCATGGAAGGGGGTCCTGCACGCGGCCAGCAACTTATCAGCGAGAGAACGACCCCAGTCAGTGAGGGTGTATGCATGGCGCTTGAGGGAAGAAGGCATGCCCAAGGCCGGCAGCGAATCCAATGAGAATGCAGCATACCGCCTATGGAAGGGGGTTATGCACATGGCCGGCTGCCCAGCACCTTAACCAATGAAGTGCAGTATTCCGCCTAGAGGAAGGGGGTCATGCACAAGACCGGCAGCGAATCCAGTGAGTGCAGCATTCCGCCCCTGGAAGGGGGTCATGCACAAGACCGGCAGCGAATCCAGTGAGTGCAGCATTCCGCCTATGGAAGGGGGTCATGCACAAGACCGGCAGCGAATCCAGTGAGTGCAGCATTCCGCCTATGGAAGGGGGTCATGCACAAGACCGGCAGCGAATCCAGTGAGTGCAGCATTCCGCCTATGGAAGGGGGTCATGCACAAGACCGGCAGCGAATCCAGTGAGTGCAGCATTCCGCCTATGGAAGGGGGTCATGCACAAGACCGGCAGCGAATCCAGTGAGTGCAGCATTCCGCCTATGGAAGGGGGTCATGCACATGGCCGGTATCAAATCCAGTGAGAGCAGCGTTTCGCCTATGGAAAGGAATCACGCACATGGCCGGCAGTGAATCCAGTGAAAATGCAGCGTTCCCCTATGGAAGGGGGTCGTGCACCAGACCAACACCGTATCTGGTGAGAGTGCAGAGTCCACCTATGGAAGGAGGACATGCACAAGACCGGCAACGAATCCAATGAGTGCAGCATTCCGCCTAAGGAAGGGGGTTGTGCACATGGCCTGCAGCGAATCCAATGAGTGCAGCGTTCTCGTGCACATGGCCAACACCGTATTCGGTGAGAGTGCAGTATTCCACCTAAGCGGGGGGTCATGCACCAGGCAAGCCTGCAGCCCGAGAGAGTGCAGTATCCCGCCTAGGAAGGGGTTGTCTGCACATGGCAGTTACCATAGCTGGAGGGTGACAAACTCTGCCAACCGAAGAAAAAGGAGAGCGCATGCACTTGGCCAGCGCTGTATCCCGGAGAGGGCAAAGAAGGGAAACATGCACCAGCCGGGGAGTGCGACACCATGCCGCTCATGGAAGGAGCACGCATACAGGCGGCGCTACTGAGATAAGGCTGCAGCGTCCTGCGCAGCGCACAAGAAATCCATTAGCTTAACCATGTTATGCATTTCTAAATAAAAAATAGCCTCACTGAGGCAGAAGTGCCACCATACAGGTGCCCAGCATAGAAGTAGAGGGGGGGGGGGGCGCGCCAGCCATATAGGCCCATCAGCCGAGCAAAACAAACTGAAGCACGGAGGCCGGTACCCGAAGGGTTAACAGCCAACCAACCTGGAAGGGAGGAGGAGGCGGCGCCGCGATCCCCTGGGGGCGGGGAACCTCCAGGCGGGAAGAATTCGCGCCCGGAGAAGTTCCCGCCCCCTCCAACAGAGGCCAGAAGTTTGCGGCCTAGCAGGCCGTGAAGCCGGGGCCTAAATTTTCTGCGGCACCCGGCTGACCGGGGCCGCACAGGAAACCGGAGCGGACTGCCTGGACAAACCGGCCGCGGAAGCCCACCCCGCGGACCGGAAGTCAGGGGCCCGGGTGGAGCGCCGGAATGCGGCCCAGTAGGCCCGAAGCCTGGGCCAAAATTTGCGGCGCCCGGCCGGCCGGAAGTCACCGACGGCCGGCCGGAATCGTTGGAGCATCGTGCTCAAGCCAAATGCCGGCCGCGGGAGTCCACCCCGCAGGCCGGAACAGTCGGGGGCCGGGAAGGAAGTGCGGCCCAGCAGGCCGGGAAGAAGCGCCGGAGGTGCGGTCGCCCAAGCAGCACTGCCGTCAGGAAAAGGCCCCCGGTCCAGAGCAGCGCATCGGTGAGGGGATGGGGGGACCCTGAGACCAGGTGCCCGTGAGGATGCGAGCACAGCGTTCCCAGGAGGGACGCTGATAAGTGAAGGGAGGCGATGTGGTTGCCTATGCAGCATTCTGCTGCTAAAATGTCCCATGAGGGCCAGAAGGGAGGAGAGGGAGCAGGGAGTGGAATGTCGCCCCGCAGCACCCCAGGGGCCAGCCTAGGTCCAGCAGTGACCGAAGGGTCCAAGTATGGGGGGTCAGGCACGCAGGAGACCAGGGTGGGGGGTGGGGGACGTAGGGCTGGAGAAGCCACTCTCTCACCATAGTCGTCTTCACCCTCGGTCCATTCCAGCAGGGTCGCCCCTTCAGCTACTGGCACCGTAGTGGCAGGACGCTGGGAGAGGGACTTGGCGTGCGGGCGACCCTTGCGCTGGCGGGATGTAGGGGAGCTGGGCTGCCCTGATCCACCTTGTCTTCTGTGGGGGAGGCAGCAGTGCGGGTGACCGGCACTGGCGCAGCTCAACCCCGGGAGAAACAGAGAGGTCTAGTGCGTCTCTGTTGTCCCTGATGATCTGGAACAAAAAGAAAAGAAAAAAGTAAAAATCTAAATTTAAACAAGGAGAAAACAGCCCTGCAGAGCAGGGAGTGTCTTGCCTCCTTGGACACTAAGCAAAAACTGGCAGTCTCTCTCTCCAGGCTGAGGGTATAGCTGATGGAGGAGGGGCTTAACAGTTTTCACTTAGTGTCACGCCTCCTAGGGAGATGAGCTATACCCAAGGTCTTCTGTGTCCCCCAAGGAAATTGGGCGAGAAAGTCAGACTGACTTATAGGAAGGGGAGCGTCCATTCTGCAGCCGCTCAGGGGGTGTGTACTTTCTGCTGCAGCTCTCTCCCCATCACAGCTCAGGAGGCAGTTGAAGGATAAAACTGAGCATGTGCGGCCATCTCAGTGACCAGGACAAAGAAAGAAAAAAACAGCAGGTGGCGCTGTACAGGTACATTTTATTGCTCACTGGCTATGCAAAATTTTTAATGACATGCAATTACAAAAGAATTCAGATCCAGGTGCTGGGTTTGAAAACTGTAGAATATTTTTAGTGGGATAAGCCCTTTAAGGAAAGCCAGTACCTTGGCTAAACCCCTATACCCTGAAGGGGCAATATCTGTGGTGAAAATTGGCACCATTTTTCCCTGCAGATAAATTTTTTTTTTACTAGGTAACTGCATGATGAATCTGCAGTGTGCGGATTCCTGGTGACGTACTATAACTATGGAGGGCGTAGTAGTGTGCGTGACCCGGGGGCAGGAGAGCAGCTGGAGGTCCAGACCGGACTATATATAACATGGCGGCAGACTCTGTGCACACAGCCAGGTTACAGAGGATTCACCAGAGACGTACTCCGGACGACGTGGCAGAAACAGCTGCTGGAGTAAAAATATCCTCCACACTTAGAAGGATAACCCAGAAAGACCCGGATACATGGGTGCGCTCTGCCAATATGGAGTCTCTTCGCTATAATCCCTGTCTGCGCTCACTATGCCACAGAACACTCTGCAGAAATATGGGGGGGGGGGAGGAATTCTCTTCTGTAATTGAAACCATCTGAAAATTTATACTACAGAGCAACACCTAAATGTAAGGGCCCATTCAGACGGCACATGGCCGGCACTGTAATATAAATAGGACTTGCTTTATCTTTCTTGCGGGGCCGCGGAACGCAACTACAGATGCAGACAGCACACGGTGTACTGTCCGCATCTTTTGCGGCCCCATTAAAATAAATGGGTCGGCAGCCGTTCCACAATTTAGTCATCTGAATGAGCCCTAAGCCAGACCCCCCACCACAAAACAAGATTCAGGTCTGACACCAAATGAAGATAATAAAAGAAATGGTGTACAAAACAGAAAAAAAAAAAAAATACAAGATCTATAGTCATCAGGTAAAACAAAATGGAGTCAAGGCATACACAACATTGGGCTTTCTTTCTCCACACTACCTAGCAGCAAAACAGGCCTCGTTGCCCCTAGCGACCAATCACAACGCAGCTTACAAGTTGCCAGAGCAGTTTGAGAAATGAAAGCTGATCTCTGATTGGTTGCCATGGGCAACAAGGCCCGTTTTGCTGCTAGGCAGATAAACCAGGCCCAGGGACTGAAATTACTCCTGATGAACATATATAAATTACTTCTATACACAAATCTCAGACCATGAAGCACCAATAGCTTTCTAATGACTATTTAAAATTTCTAGAAGGGGAATAAAGGGATTGCCCAAGATTAGAAAAACATGGCTGCTTTCTTACAAACAGTGCCACAACTGTCCAGAGACTGTGTGTAGTATTGCAGCTCAGCTCCATCCCCTTAACCACTTCAGCCCCGCTAGGTGAAACCCCCTTCATGACCAGAGCACTTTTTACACTTCTGCACTACACTCCTTTCACCGTTTATCGCTCGGTCATGCAACTTACCACCCAAATGAATTTTACCTCCTTTTCTTCTCACTAATAGAGCTTTCATTTGGTGGTATTTCATTGCTGCTGGCATTTTTACTTTTTTTGTTTTTAATCAAAATGTAACGATTTTTTTGCAAAAAAATGACATTTTTCACTTTCAGCTGTAAAATTTTGCAAAAAAAACGACATCCATATATAAATTTTTCGCCAAATTTATTGTTCTACATGTCTTTGATAAAAAAAAAATATGTTTGGGCAAAAAAAAAAATGGTTTGGGTAAAAGTTATAGCATTTACAAACTATGGTACAAAAATGTGAATTTCCGCTTTTTGAAACAGCTCTGACTTTCTGAGCACCTGTCATGATTCCTGAGGTTCTACAATGCCCAAACAGTAGAAAAACCCCACAAATGACCCCATTTCGGAAAGTAGACACCCTAAGGTATTCGCTGATGGGCATAGTGAGTTCATAGAACTTTTTATTTTTTGTCACAATTTAGCGGAAAATGATGATGATTTTTATTTTTATTTTTTTCTTACAAAGTCTCATATTCCACTAACTTGCGACAAAAAATAAAAAATTCTAGGAACTCACCATGCCCCTCACAGAATACCTTTGGGTGTCTTCTTTCCAAAATGGGGTCACTTGTGGCGTAGTTATACTGCCCTGGCAATTTAGGGGCCCAAATGTGTGAGAAGAACTTTGCAATCAAAATCTGTAAAAAATGACCGGTGAAATCCAAAAGGTGCACTTTGGAATATGCGCCCCTTTGCCCACCTTGGCAGCAAAAAAGTGTGACACATCTGGTATCGCCGTACTCAGGAGAAGTTGGGGAATGTGTTTTGGGGTGTCATTTTACATATACCCATGCTGGGTGAGAAAAATATCTTGGTCAAATGCCAACTTTGTATAAAAAAATGGGAAAAGTTGTCTTTTGCCAAGATATTTCTCTCATCCAGCATGGGTATATGTAAAATGACACCCCAAAACACATTCCCCAACTTCTCCCGAGTACGGCGATACCAGATGTGTGACACTTTTTTGCAGCCAAGGTGGGCAAAGGGGCACATATTCCAAAGTGCACCTTTCAGATTTTGCAGGCCATTTTTTTACACATTTTGATTGCAAAGTACTTCTCACACATATGGGCCCCTAAATTGCCAGGGCAGTATAACTACGCCACAAGTGACCCCATTTTGGAAAGAAGACACCCCAAGGTATTCCGTGAGGGGCATGGCGAGTTCCTAGAATTTTTTATTTTTTGTCACAAGTTAGCGGAAAATGATGATTTTTTTTTTTTTCTCTTTTTTCCTTACAAAGTCTCATATTCCACTAACTTGCGACAAAAAATAAAAAATTCTAGGAACTCACCATGCCCCTCACAGAATACCTTGGGGTGTCTTCTTTCCAAAATGGGGTCACTTGTGGGGTAGTTATACTGCCCTGGCAATTTAGGGGCCCAAATGTGTGAGAAGAACTTTGCAATCAAAATGTGTAAAAAATGACCGGTGAAATCCAAAAGGTGCACTTTGGAATATGCGCCCCTTTGCCCACCTTGGCAGCAAAAAAGTGTGACACATCTGGTATCGCCGTACTCAGGAGAAGTTGGGGAATGTGATTTGGGGTGTCATTTTACATATACCCATGCTGGGTGAGAGAAATATCTTGGCAAAAGACAACTTTTCCCATTTTTTTATACAAAGTTGGCATTTGACCAAGATATTTTTCTCACCCAGCATGGGTATATGTAAAATGACACCCCAAAACACATTGCCCAACTTCTCCTGAGTACGGCGATACCAGATGTGTCACACTTTTTTGCTGCCAAGGTGGGCAAAGGGGCGCATATTCCAAAGTGCACCTTTTGGATTTCACCGGTCATTTTTTACACATTTTGATTGCAAAGTTCTTCTCACACATTTGGGCCCCTAAATTGCCAGGGCAGTATAACTACCCCACAAGTGACCCCATTTTGGAAAGAAGACACCCCAAGGTATTCCGTGAGGGGCATGGCGAGTTCCTAGAATTTATTATTTTTTGTCGCAAGTTAGTGGAATATGAGACTTTGTAAGGAAAAAAGAAAAAAAAAGAAAAATCATCATTTTCCGCTAAATTGTGACAAAAAATAAAAAATTCTAGGAACTCGCCGTGCCCCCCACGGAATACCTTGGGGTGTCTTCTTTCCAAAATGGGGTCACTTGTGGCGTAGTTATACTGCCCTGGCAATTTAGGGGCCCAAATGTGTAAGAAGTACCTTGCAATCAAAATGTGTAAAAAATGGCCTGCGAAATCCGAAAGGTGCCCCTTTGCCCACCTTGGCTGCAAAAAATTGTCACACATGTGGTATCGCCGTACTCAGGAGAAGTTGGGCAATGTGTTTTGGGGGGTCATTTTACATATACCCATGCTGGGTGAGAGAAATATCTTGGCAAAAGACAACTTTTCCCATTTTTTTATACAAAGTTGGCATTTGACCAAGATATTTTTCTCACCCAGCATGGGTATATGTAAAATGACACCCCAAAACACATTCCCCAACTTCTCCTGAGTACGGCGATACCAGATGTGTCACACTTTTTTGCAGCCTAGATGCGCAAAGGGGCCCAAATTCCTTTTAGGAGGGCATTTTTAGACATTTGGATCCCAGACTTCTTCTCACACTTTCGGGCCCCTAAAAAGCCAGGGCAGTATAAATACCCCACATGTGACCCCACTTTGGAAAGAAGACACCCCAAGGTATTCAATGAGGGGCATGGCGAGTTCCTAGAATTTTTTTTTTTTTGCATAAGTTAGCGGATATTGATTTTTTTTTGTTTTTTTCTCACAAAGTCTCACTTTCCGCTAACTTAGGACAAAAATTTCAATCTTTCATGGACTCGCCATGCCCCTCACGGAATACCTTGGGGTGTCTTCTTTCCGAAATGGGGTCACATGTGGGGTATTTATACTGCCCTGGCTTTTTAGGGGCCCTAAAGCGTGAGAAGAAGTCTGGAATATAAATGTCTAAAAATGTTTACGCATTTTGATTCCGTGAGGGGTATGGTGCGTCCATGCGAGATTTTATTTTTTGACACAAGTTAGTGGAATATGAGACTTTGTAAGAAAGAACAAAAACAAAAACAAACAAAAAATTTCCGCTAACTTGTGCCAAAAAAAATGTCTGAATGGAGCCTTACCAGGGGGGGGGGGATCAATGACAGGGGGGTGATCAATGACAGGGGGGTGATCACCCATATAGACTCCCTGATCACCCCCCTGTCACTGATCACCCCCCCTGTAAGGCTCCATTCAGACATCCGCATGATTTTTTACGGATCCATGGATCGGATCCACAGAACGCATGCGGACGTCTGAATGGAGCCTTACAGGGGGGTTATCAATGACAGGGGGTGATCAGGGTAATCAGGGTGATCACCCCCCTGTCACTGATCACCCCCCCTGTAAGGCTCCATTCAGACATCCGCATGATTTTTTACGGATCCATGGATACATGGATCGGATCCACAAAACGCATGCGGACGTCTGAATGGAGCCTTACAGGGGGGTGATCAATGACAGGGCGGTGATCAATGACAGGGGGTGATCAGGGAGTGTATATGGGTGATCACCCGCCTGTCATTGATCACCCCCCTGTAAGGCTCCATTCAGACGTCCGTATGCTTTTTGCGGATCCGATCCATGTATCCGTGGATCCGTAAAAATCATACGGACGTCTGAACGGAGCCTGACAGGGGGGTGATCAATGACAGGGCGGTGATCAATGACAGGGGGGTGATCAGGGAGTTTATATGGGGTGATCATGGGTGATCAGGGGTTTATAAGGGGTTCATAAGTGACGGGGGGGGGGGGGGGGGGTGTAGTGTAGTGTGGTGTTTGGTGGGACTGTACTGACCTACCTGAGTCCTCTGGTGGTCGATCCTAACAAAAGGGACCACCAGAGGACCAGGTAGAAGGTATATTAGACGCTGTTATGAAAACAGCGTCTAATATACCTGTTAGGGGTTAAAAAATTCGGATCTCCAGCCTGCCAGCGAACGATCGCCGCTGGCAGGCTGGAGATCCACTCGCTTACCTTCCGTTCCTGTGAGCGCGCGCGCGTTCACAGGAAATCTCGCGTCTCGCGAGAAGACGCGTAGATGCGTCCAGGAGGAATAAAGCAACCACCTCCCGGACGCATATACGCGTACAGCGGTCGGGAGGTGGTTAAAGGGGTTATCCATTTTCAGGAGGAACCTAGACAAACCCCAGTATCCGCCTGACCAGGTAAGTGCTCACCTGAATGATGCTGCACCAGTGCTCCTGGCTGGGCGCTATTTACCTGGCTGCAGCAGTGACATGTCAACAAAATATGATTGCTGCGGCTAATCACTGGCCTCGTCGGGTGCACCGCTGAGGCCAGTGATTGGCTGCAGCAGTCACATGTTGTCGGGAGAACAAGAACTGGATCCTTCAGGTAAGTACTTATCTGTTCCTCTTTTCAGGCACAGCCCAGGGGTTGTTCAACTCCTCCTGAAACAAGACAACCCTTCCCTTTAAATAGAGATGAACTGCAATAAGACACATACAACCCACTGAACAGGTGTGACGCTATTTCTGATAGAAAACAGGATTCTTCTAATCCTGGACAATCCCTTTAATACTGCCGCATGGAACATTTTACCATTTCTCTCTATGCAAAGCATCTCGAGAGCCTGTCCTTTATCCTAACATGTTCGATTTAAAGGGGCGAGCCTCTGTATGTGCACTGCTGCGGATGTGTTGGGGACGGTACACTAAAGCTACTTTCACATTAGCATTTTTTGCGGATCAGTCATGGATCTGCAAAAACGCTTCGTTACCAAAATACAACCGCATGCATCCGTCATGAACGGATCCGGCTGTATTCGTGATCCATCACGAACATTGAAAATCAATGGGGGACGGATCCGTTTTCTATTGTGTCAGATAAAACTGATCCGTCCCCATTGACTTACATTGAGAGTCAGAATGGATCCGTCTTGCTCCGCACCACATCGCTTGCAGTGTTATTCTGTCCGCGATGGGAGCGCAACCAAATGGAACGGAATGCATTTTGGTGCATTCAGTTTCGTCCAGTTTTGTCCCCATTGACAATGAATGGGCACAAAACTGGAGCGTTTTCTTCTGCTCTTGAGATCCTATGACGGATCTCGATAGCGGAATTGAAAATGCTAATGTGAAAGTAGCCCAAGCTGCAAGTTAAACCACTGGTGCCAGGGTCTGATGGTTTAACATGCCTCATCAGGGTGTATGGTATCGATTAATTACCTGAAGCCTGGTGAACCTTTTCCAAAATGGCTGCTGATGGACAGTCATGTGACCAGTCCAGCCCATTAGTGTAGTCCACGGACTAACACTGCTGTGGACGTGCGCAGTCCGGACGCAGTGTTTGTCCCATCATACCCATTTATGGCAGAGCTATTGGATGTGACATGTAAGTCTGACAGGTGCAGACCCCACTTATATCCACAATGAGGGTCTTCCAAACCGTGTCCTGCAGCCACCGGCCACAAATATCTGATCGGTGGGGCTCCTGTGAGTGCCGCAACCTCCTCTCAGCTTACCATGCACAGTGTCGTACACTGTACAGTGGCTGTGCTTGGTATCACGCTCAGCCCCATTCTCTTCTATGGGACTGAGCTGCTCCTAGGCCATGTGACTGATGAACGTGGATTCATTTTTCCATTGCATTATACACTGCTCGTTTCCATGGTTACGACCACCCTGCAATCCAGGGTGTTTGCATGCTCTAGGAAAAAGCACCAGTCTATGTGCGATCCCGTGGCCCTGGCCAGTAGAAAGCCACTTTTTCCTATAGTGTGCCAGCACGACCACGGCTGCTGGATTGCAGCAGTGGTCGTAAACCCTGGATATGAGCAGTGTATAATGTGATGGAAAAATGAATCCAGCCAGCAAAGGAGGCAATATGGATAAAAATACATTAGCAAGTGCCTTGTATTAACTTTATCTACATAATAAAGGCCACTTGCTGAAGTCAGACAACCCCTTTAAGAGTTTGGGAGGTCCGCATTTATCACTGCAAGGACGCTCCTGAACATCCTTGGAGGGAAGCAGCTGCACACCAGTCATGCAGCTTCAGAAGCAGAGAGCCCATTGTTAGTGGCAACCGGGCTGCCCATTGAGAAGGCAGAGACAACAGCCCCTGCCTTTCAATCTCTATTCATTGAGCGCAATGCATACAGATCAAGCCTGCTCCACACGCCTCACGTGATTGCCTGCTAACTGCAGGAGCTGCTGGGTCTTAGAAGGCCCAGATCAGCTCTGCAACTCAGACATGTTATAAACTCCAGGAGCTGTATGGGGGTCAAAAATCTTTCAATTATACCTTCTCTCTTTTGGCTCACAATCACTGATGGAAATCTCTGATGAAACACTAACATTTCAAGGAGGTTTCGGGCTCTGCAGGTACACCCCCCCGCAAAAAAACTGATAACACTCAGCTAGACCTCCATTGCAGACTGCTGGCAGTTCATTCACCAATTGAGTAGGAATAATAGAGGACTGACAAGATGCATATAAGTGGATGCTCCACAATTGTTATTACATGGGTGATGCAAGTAGTTACTAAACCAGACATGTCAGGAGAGGGGACGGGGTGGCGCTTTTTCAGGAAGAGATAGACTTTCCGAATCCTGGACAAACCTATAAAGCAACTATTCATCCATACCTCTGTCTGCTCCATTAGATTTGAACCTAGTAATCCAGCCTGGGGAGCAAGTCGGGCCAGGTACCTGATGATGGAGTTCGCATCAGTAAAAGAGACGTGTCTGTGACAGAAGAGAGAAAAAAAAGTTTTAAATACGTATTATTATTTTCAGAAGGCGGCAGAAAAATTACCACCATGTACCCTGCTCCCTCATTGCTTCCCCAGGACCCCTCCGACCCCACGACTACTCCAGCACATCTGACACCTATCTGATCACCACACTATACACTTATAATAAACATTCCAGAACAGGCATGAGTCAGGGCTAATATAAAGATCATTAAAGATTCTGACTCATGCCTCGGTCTCCTCCCCGAACGCAGCCTAGTGCGGAGGGGGAGATACTGAGCTTGGAAATATATCTATAGGATTCTATTATTTAATTTAGTATTCTCATGTAAAAATCTGTTCAAATGCCACCAGGACTCTTATGAAACAACATGCGAGTCCTGTTACCCCCCCCTTCCCCCGCCAACTCACAGTGGCTGACACTTTCACCTGTATTAGGCTAGTTTCACACTTGCGGCAAGACGGATCCGACAGGCTGTTCACCATGTCGGATCCGTCCTGCGGCTATTTCGCCGTGCCGCCGCTCCGTCCCCATTGACTATAATGGGGACAGGGGCGGAGCTCCGGCGCAGCACGGCGGTGCACGGAGAAAGCCACCGGACTAAAAAGCCTGACATGCAGTAATTTTAGTCCGGCGCCCTTTCTCCGTGCACCGCCGTGCTGCGCCGGAGCTCTGCCCCCGTCCCCATTATAGTCAATGGGGACGGAGCGGCGGTCCGCGGGCACGGCGAAATAGCCGCAGGACGGATCCGACATGGTGAACAGCCTGTCGGATCCGTCCTGCCGCAAGTGTGAAACTAGCCTTAGTTGGTGGAAAATGTAAAGCAGGGTTGAAGCAGGACTCACAGACTCTCTCTATGAGTGGGTGAGGGAAGCAGGACTCACAGGTTCTGTCTCTGAGTGGGCGGCAGGGGGGGGGGGGTGTTGAAGCAGGACTCACAGGCAGTGATGGCCAGTTCGCATGCGAAAACATGCGGGCTGCCATCTTTTCTCACAAGTCCGGCGAGGCTCAGGTAAGTCCTTACCTGTGCGCGAGCCGGTCTGAAATCAAATGCGGTCACCGGGAGCAGGCAGTTCCGAGAATAGCCACCGGGGGCCTTCATCGGGCTGTTCTCGGAACTGCCTGCTCCCAGTGACCGCATTTGATTTCAGACCGGCTCACGGCACAGGCACAGGTAAGGGCTTAGCTGCGCCTCCCCGGACTTGTGAGAAAAGATGGCAGCCCGCATGTGTTCGCGGGCGAACAATGCGAACTGGCCATCACTGTTCACAGGTTCTCTCTATTAGTGGGCGGGGTGGGGGTGTTGAAGCAGGACTCACAGGCTCTCTCCAACAGTGGGCAGGAGGAGGGGAGCAGACTCACAGGTTTTCTCTATGAGTGGGCAAGTGGAAATCAGGACTCAGGTTCTCTATGAAAGGGCAGAGGGAGAAGGACTCACAGGCTTCCTTCATAAGTGGGCAGAGATAAGCAGGACTCACAGGCTATGAGTTGGCAGAGATAAGCAGGACTCACAGGCTATGAGTTGGCAGACATAAGTTTTCTCTCTGAGGGGGCAGACTGAAGCATATCACTTCCTGACAGAATCTGTGCAGAATCCACAGCCGGTAGCCGCATATGGATTATCCCACTGAATAGGCTGAATGCAGACTCCAACTGGACACTGTTGTGAATTTCCCGCACCTCAGCCTTCGGACAAATTTTTCCAAAGTGTATTTTGGCCGTGTGATCAATTGCATGTTATCAATGACCATAGCAAACTATAGCACAAATTAAGAGCTTTAGGAAGAGATTACGCACTCACTCTGACACTCGCAGGGCAGTCTCTTTTCCGTCCTCCACATTAACCTCTACTTTCCCTTTTAGATGTTGCACAGTCCACAATACGGCTGAAAAAAAAATAAAAATAAAATAAAAAAAACACAAAAGGACTGAATTAGTGGAAAAAGTAATTCGGTGGAACAAGGTAGAAAAATCTGTGTCATCACCCAACTCATGTGCAGTAAGCCAGGGCTCGACAAATCCCAGGCGCCAGGTCGCCATGGCGACCAGGAATTTAGTCCTGGCGCTTGGGTATTTGTCAGCCCGTTTTCAAAGGTGCCTGGGCGATGGGTGCGGAGCGCTGTTCTGTCCGGAGGCAGCACAGGAGTGGAGATGAGCGGAGAGCTGTGTGACGGTGCCTTAGGTTCCCTATACCCGGCTGCTCTTTGGACACACTCCCTGCCCATGGCTGAGCGTACGCCGCGGAAGTCCACTGTGACAGACGTGATGAGGAGAAGCGCCGCCCTGCCCCCAGCGGGCTCAGGCCACCCATGTGCTCTATAAGCGGAATGCAGAGTCTGGCCTGGCAGCACGTTAAGCAGCTGCTGTGTCTGATGGGCCGGAGGCCTGACCTGCTGTGCGGGGGCCATAGCGCTGACCTGCGCCCTCCTCGTGGCTCTCAGGTTCACCTGCAGGTAACTTACACGCCTCCAGTGCAAATTACTACTACTCTCATCCAAGTGAGGCAGGAGCCTGAGGTGTCAGCACATGTACACTGTATGCCATAGTCCTATATACTGTACATATATCATGGTCCTGTATACTGCGTATGTAACACAGTATACAGCACGTACACTGAATGTCAGTCATATACTGTACATATATCATGGTCCTGTATACTGCATATACCATACTATACAGCACATGTACACTGCATATGTAACTAGAGTTGTTGCGATACCAAATTTTTGATTCGGTTTCGATACCATGAAAAAGTATTGCGATACTCGATACCATTCGATACCACGCGAAAAAAATAAACCAAAAAAGCCACGTGCATTCCACATGTTTAAAAATGGCGAATCGCGCAGTTTTTATTAATTTTTTTCTGTTCCGGCGTTCACCACCTAGATTTTTTTTTTATATTTTAATAGTTTGGACTTTTCTGACGTGGCGATATGTAATATGTTTATTATTTATATATTTTATATATGTGAAATTGGGAAAAGGGGGTCATTTATACTTCATATTTTGGTGGGGGTTTTTTTTACACTTTTTATTTAATAACTATTTCCCCCCTTAGGCTACTTTCACACTAGCGTTCGGGTGGTTCAAACGGGGCTCACAAGCGGCCCCGAACGCTTCCGTCCAGCCCCAATGCATTCTGAGTGGATGCGGATCCGCTCAGAATGCATCAGTCTGGCAGCGTTCAGCCTCCGCTCCGCTCAGCAGGCGGACACCCGAACGCTCCTTGCAGCGTTCGGGTGTCCGCCTGGCCGTGTGGAGGCGTGCGGATCCGTCCAGACTTACAATGGAAGTCAATGGGGACGGATCCGTTTGAAGATGACACAATATGGCTCAATCTTCAAACGGATCCGTCCCCCATTGACTTTCAATGTAAAAGTCTGGACGGATCCGTCTGAAGCTACTTTCACACTTAGAATTTTTGTTAACAATATAATGCAGACGGATCCATTCTGAACGGAGCCACCGTCTGCATTATATGAGCGGATCCGCCTCAGACACAAGTGTGAAAGTAGTCTTAGTTTGAAGGAGCTAACGAGCCGAGCAGAACGCTTCCGTCCAGCCCTGATGCAGTCTGAATGGATGCGGATCCGCTCAGACTGCATCAGTCTGGCGGCGTTCAGCCTCCGCTCCGCTCGCCTCCGCACGGACAGGCGGACAGCTGAACGCTGCTTGCAGCGTTCAGCTGTCCACCTGGCCGTGCGGATCCGTCCAGACTTTTAATGGAAGTCAATGGGAACGGATCCGCTTGAAGATGACACCATATGGCTCAATCTTCAAGCGGATCCGTCCCCCATTGACTTTACATTGAAAGTCTGAACGGATCCGCTCAGGCTACTTTCGCACTTATAAATTTTTCTAAGTTATTAATGCAGACGGATCCGTACTGAACGGAGCCTCCGTCTGCATTAATATGATCGGATCCGTTCAAACGCAAGTGTGAAAGTAGCCTTAGATGGTACTTTGGGGGTCACTTACTATTAATGTGAGGCACATGGGGTCCATGCCAAAGACTCCAAAAGCATGCGCCCAGCCTGACATTAAAAATAAGTGACCCCCATCATGTTTAAAACATGGGTAGTGGCAAGATTGGGGTTAATGAGTCACATTAACCCCAAATCTTGCTGGCTGTCTTCCTTATAGATATGGTTTTTGCCTGCCTTTATTTTGAGGCAGGCTAATCATCACTCTTGCACTGGGTCTGGCTGTGGGCTAGGCTAGGTACCTGCTATGCTGGGCTGGCTGCTTTTCAGTCTCACTGACTCTGGGGCTCGGGCTGACGCTCACTCGTCTCAGTCAGACGGCGCAGCACACAAGACAAACGTGAGTGACTCAGTTAGGAGTCAGGACGGAGGAGGAGGCTGCTCCGCTGCCGCTGGTGCCGTTCGCTGAGCTCAGCGCTCACTCGTCTCAGTCAGACGGCGCAGCACACAAGACAAGTGTGAGTGACTCAGGACGAAGGAGGAGGCTGCTCCGCTGCCGCTGGTGCCGTTCGCTGAGCTCAGCGCTCACTCGTCTCAGAGTCAGACGGCGCAGCAGTTTATTACCTCCCCCGTCCCTCCTCCTCCTTTAATTAAACGCACAGTCATTGGTGGCAGTGATGCAGGCATCTTCAGAGCCCGCTTACTCCATTGGGCTCAGCGGCGGCAGCGTCATAGGAGGGAGGGAATCCCTCCCTCCTTCTCCCTCTCCCGCCTTCTCCACTGTCTTTCTGGCGGAGCGCCATGTTGTGTCATAGGAGATAATGGGCTGCGCAGCCCAGTATCGAAAAAGTGCAAATCACAGTACCGAATCGATACTTGTAAAAAAGTATCGATTGGGTATCGATTTTTCGATACCCGCAACAACCCTATATGTAACATGGTATACAGTATTATTGGGGGGGCTCTATGGAGAAGTGGGGGGGGGAGCACTATGGGCGAATCTACTGGGGGCTTTATGACGCGGCTCCGCCTGGCTCCTAACTTTTTTAGCTGGCTCCTAGATTCCAAGGAAATTTGTCAAGCCCTGCAGTAAGCTATGTAACACGCGTGTAAGAGATATTACAAAAATAATCTTGTGTGGGGTCTAAAGCTGCCCATACACAGTCAGCTACACCCACTAGATATAATGACCATTTAATATCTACAGGGAGCCCGTGAAGCAGGATCAGGCATGACGGATTTGACATATCCTACTATGTTCTGTATACGGCTTCGATGCAGACCTGTCTCTATGGTAACAGACTACAAACCAACCCAGCGTAGTCTGATCCTGCAATCTTGCAAGTTTTTCACTGCTCTGGCCTTAGGCCTCTTTCACACTTGCGTTGTCCGGATCCGGCGTGTACTCCACTTGCCGGAATTACACGCCGGATCCGGAAAAACGCAAGTGTACTGAAAGCATTTGAAGACGGATCCGTCTTCAAAATGCTTTCAGTGTTACTATGGCACCCAGGACGCTATTAAAGTCCTGGTTGCCATAGTAGTAGTGGGGAGCGGGGGGAGCGGCATACTTACAGTCCGTGCGGCTCCCGGGGCGCTCCAGAGTGACGTCAGGGCGCCCCATGCGCATGGATGACGTGTCCATGCGATCACGTGATCCATGCGCTTGGGG
This sequence comes from Bufo gargarizans, assembly GCF_014858855.1. Classification (NCBI taxonomy): domain Eukaryota; kingdom Metazoa; phylum Chordata; class Amphibia; order Anura; family Bufonidae; genus Bufo; species Bufo gargarizans. The sequence continues at coordinate 33,301 of NW_025334325.1, forward strand.
CGCCCTGACGTCACTCTGGAGCGCCCCGGGAGCCGCACGGATGGTAAGTATGCTGCTCCCCGCTCCCCACTACACTTTACCATGGCTGCCAGGACTTTAGCGTCCCGGCAGCCATGGTAACCATTGAGAAAAAGCTAAACGTCGCATCCGGCAATGCGCCGAAACGACGTTTAGCTTAAGGCCGGATCCGGATCAATGCCTTTCAATGGGCATTCATTCCGGATCCGGCCTTGCGGCAAGTGTTCCGGATTTTTGGCCGGAGCAAGAAGCGCAGCATGCTGTGCTATTTGCTGCGGCCAAAAAACGTTCCGTTCCGGAACGGAAGACATCCTGATGCATCCTGAAGGACGGACTGTCCATTCAGAATGCATTAGGAAAATCCTGATCAGTATTCTTCCGGCATAGAGCCCCGACGACGGAACTCTATGCCGGAAGACTATAACGCAGGTGTGAAAGAGCCCTTACATGGAGAAGAAAAGCAAATTATAACATCTCACAAAAGGGACAGCACCGGCACAGATGAGACATTTATGGCCATTGTGGCTCATCAGACAATGAAATCCGGTCATAAAAAGAAAGCGAGCAACAAAAGAGAAAAAACAGCAATGAAAGTGAAGTTCCCCCGGGGGCAGGGATCGCCGAGGCTCAACTACAATGCTATGTATAACCAGCCTCTGTCCGGGAATCTGCCCTCCAGTCCAAAGACTACGGTGTCAGAGTTTTTGGATTTCAGCATCATCGATACGCTGAAGAAGCTCCGAGCTCTTGATGTCTCGTCTTGATCCATTTAGTGCTATGATCTTACATGTTCTCCAGACATATATACATCTCCAGAGAAAGTCTATGCCCAAGAATAGCACAGTCTACTACACATACCACAGGGAAAAAAAAAGGTATACCAATGTACACCTGCCGAAAGGAAAAAAAAACTCGTGGCCTCTGTTCGGTAAACTGATCCCTATGGAGGCCACGGGCTTTCCCAATATATATGCCGAACATGGGTCCCTTGATGTAACGTGAGCATAGCTTTACAAGGAAGGTCTCATGAGGACATCCCTTAAGCCTCATTGACACGTCAGTGTTCCACGAACAACACACGTCCCCATTCCTTTCAGGGTCCATTCACACGTCAGTAAGTGTTTTGCGGATCCGCAAAACACTGACACCGGCAATGTGCACATGGCCGGCACTATAATAGAAAATGCCTATTCTTGTCTGCTATTGCATTTTTTTTTTTGCAAAGCCGCGGAACGGAAGTGCGGACAGCACACTGTGTGCTGTCCGCATTTTTTACGGCCCCATATGGAGTGTATTACTGTACAGCGGCAGCACGAAGCGCACGGCGTCATAGCAACCAATGACGCGGTTCGCTCGTGCACTTAGCAGGACGGCTTTTCACGGACTGTGGTCCGTGAAAATCCACGTATGTGTGAATGAGGCCTTAAAGGGACCTCCGGTCTAAACATAAACATAATTTACTTCTCCGACATGTTGACGAGCTACAAAGCGCATGACTGGGCTGCAATACAGTGTCAGGAACATTACAATCCTCTGCAGAACAGGTTTTTCTGGTACAAGCCCAGAGGCCTCCTAGATATTGATCCAGAAGGGTTTCATTTTTATTTGTCTGACAATAAGAACTGTCAATCATCCAAAGAACCCAAAAAGTTAGACGACGGCGGTAATTTACTGGAAGCACTGGAGTCCTGGCTCCTGGGAAAGGCCTGCTAGAAAATCCCTCAACTTCACACACCCTGACTTTCCAAATACGAGGCATTCAACTCGGATTTACGATAATAAAAAGTTCAACCTGTTATTAAAGGCTTCTCCAAGACCGACTGAGAACTCGTTTTATACGGCCGGGTAGGCTGCAGGAGTTAAAGGGGTTTTCCAGGACTCTTATATTGATGATCTATCCTCAGTACTGGCCTAGGAGAGGTCACAGTGTTGATCGGCGGGGGGCACCAGGAGCTGGACCCCCACTGTTCAGACATTGATGACTTATCCTGAGGAAAGGTAATTAATACTGGAAAAAAACACTTAAAAACAACCAAAAAAAAAAAAGCTAAAAGGACCACTAGCAACAGGTGAGTTTTAAGCACCCATAATGTCTCCAAGAAAGATGGCCAACAGAGCAGGACCCTAACCTAAAATGAAAAATGAAGCAACTAGTCTTCACTAAATATTTAAATAACGTTCAAAGCTACGTCTCCATGGTAACAGACTACAAACCAACCCTGTGTAGTCAGATGCTGCAGTCACACTCTCTTCAATCTCACCCCCCCCCCCCCCCCCCCAGCCCATACTAACATTTGTCAGGTCAGTGGGGTAATCATGGAGAGGCAACATAACCGCAAGATCTGACTGCGCAGTTTGTAGTCTGGTACCGTGGAAACATAGTTCTGTAGAGGACATACAAACATAAAACGACGATCGCAAAAAGTGTTAACTCAATATGCCAGGGGTGGAAAAAGCTCAAGATTTCCAGTAAACTATATGAAAAAAAATATATAAATTAAAAAGAGAAATGCATGGTAGCGCTGCCGTGGGTCCGCCTCGTAGACGCGCTCTGAATCACTATCCTACGATAAAGCCAGGCCATTTTCAGGAATCCATTAGCTTCGCTCCCGGGTGAAGTTGGCCTTAATTTATCATCCATTATGCATCATCTCCCGGCCATTAATCAGCTTGGATCAGAAAAAGGGCTCCTTGTCATACAGCATTACTGAGTAAGGGCAGCATGTCATATTCCAGAGGTGAGACAGAGAGGGCTATCCCTCTGTACGGTGGCTGCTGCCCCCCCCCCTTGGGGTCTTACGATACGTATTACTTCTATAGGCTTTAAGGGGTTATCCAGAAATTGATAATGATTACCTATACTCAGGATCGGTGGAGGTCCAAGACGCAGCACCCCCGCTGATCAGCTGTTTCAGGGGGCCGTAATGCTCACCGGAGCTCTGGCGAGCGTGGCGGCCTCCCGGCAGGTCACCGAGCACAGCGCCGTACATAGTGTAATGGCAGTGCTTGATATTGCGGCAATCCCCACTCACTTGAATGGGGCTGAGCTGCAACCAGGTCATGTGACCGATGTACGGTGACGTCACTGAGCTAGGAGGCGGCCACAGTGCTCACTGGGCGCCCGGCCTCTTCTAACAGCTGATCCGAGGGAGTTCCAGGCATCGCACCAACGCAGATCTGATAATCTTTCCCAGACAACCCCTTTAAAAAAAGGAGTCGCCACGAAAACCACTGAGCAGATCCACCAAATCACAGACGTTTCCGCTTTAAAGGGACCCTGTCACCTACTTTGGGGCCACGAAACTATCAGCATGACATCACCAAGTAGCCTGGCCGTAGCAAACCCATCCGGCGCTTGAGATGCAGATCGTTCTGATGGGATGGTCACATCTAGGATGAAAGGCATCACAACCTGCGACCGCAGAACAGGCACATAACGTAGTGTTCATGGCTGGAGACGTACCCGCAGCACGGGCGAGGGGTGATGAGACAAGAGGAATAATATCGCCAACCCCAATCACCCTGATAGGGGGTCTCAAGCGATTGGGAAAGTGTCATCAGGAAACAACCTATTGTTTATATCTAGTTATATATATATATATATATATATATATATATATATATATATATATATATATATATATATAAAATTTTTAAAGAATTTTGGATGATGTTATTTTTCATTTTCCATGCCCATATCTATATTTAAAAAAAAAAAAAGGTATAAATTCCTGCAAGTTTCGCACTGGCCACTAAGCTTAATAATAGGCTCCACTTCTTCCTCTGTACAGATATCTTTACTGAAGTTATCTGCCTATCATCCTAGGCAGAATTGCAATGCCAGGTAACACCTCTGTGTATAGATAAGACATGATCCTCCATACACAATAGCCGATATCACAGCTTATCTGCTCCCTCCTCACCTCTGCACAGGTCACAGAACATGCCTAGAAAACACCCCCATAGAAGTCAAAAACTACTGTGTCTGTGGCCCATGTGGCTGCCGCAAATCATCTCTCTAAGGGCTCATGCACACGACCGTATGTGTTTTGCGGTCCGCAAAAAATATGGATGACGCATTTCATATTTTGCGGAACGGGAACAGCCGCCCCCTAATAGAACAGTCCTATCCTTGTCCGTAATGCGGACAATAATAGGAAATGTTCTATTTTTTTTTTTTGCAGAGCGGACATACGGAAACGGAATGCATACGGAGTAACTTCCGGTTGTTGTTTTTTTGCGGACCGTTTGAAATTTATAATTCTGCATATGGTCTGGAAAAGAAAAAAAAAGGAATGGACACGGAAAGAAAATACGTTCGTGCGCATGAGTCCAAAATGCTGTTAGCAGCTTAGGCAAGATGGCCGCCCCCCATAACCAGGAACTGGAAGTAGAAAAAAAAAAAAAAAAAAAAAAAAAAAAAAAAAAAAATGCAATCAGAAAATAAAAATTTTAAAATTTAAGGTGCGTCACTGTCTGGTTTTAACCTGTCTGACAACGCTCAGCTTGCCTTTCTGATTTGCAAAAATGGAAGCTGCACGATGATTGGTTGCCATAGTGACTATCTTTTTTTTTGCCCACTCCGAACCCGTTGCAGCCAATCTAGTGACCCTTCCCAACCCGTCTCCTCCAGAGAGCGATTAAAATGGCTAATATCTGGATGTTTGGGTCCTACGCGAGATCTGTGCGGTCCACTTAAAGGGTAGTCTCCACGTGACCGCCCATTTCTGTAGTAGGGGCCGGCCTGGCAGTAAGGGGATCATCATGGGTATGGACACCCCCACCTCCCCTAGGGCGGCGCTATAAAGGGATACTGCCCTCTATGACGTCCAGATACCCCTCAGGAGCTGACCTTTAAAGGGGTGGTTCAGCCAGCTAAAAAAAAACATACAAAATGGTATTAAAAAAAATCACCTTACCGACCCCCTGCATCTCCTGTGCCCATAGTTCCCAACAGTCCCAAATTTGCAGGGACTGTCCCAAAAAACAGTGTCTTGGCAACTTCAAGCTGTGCCGGTATGTGGGTGGGGACTTCACTTGTACTGAGCATGCTCAGTTCGCCGGGTAGGAAAATATCTCAGAACACCGGTCTGAAAATGGGAGTGGCTTCTGTAAATCCGCCTCCGAGTGGGCAGTGCTTACACGTCCTGAAATTACCAGCAACCTTCTGGACTGTAAAACTACAACTCCCAGCATGCAAACATGCTCGTCTGCTCTTCTAACTCCCATAGAAGTAGGGAAGGAGGCATTCTGGGAGTTGTAGTTTCTGAAGAGCCAGTCTGGTATGTGTTCATTCCAACACTTCCCTGGTCTCCACACGGACATCTGGACACATGGGTGACCCCGAGAAAAGGCGGGGGATAGGCGCTCATTTAGTCATTTTATGCCATCGTTAAAAAAAAAGTCCCGGGTCCTATCAGGGTACGGGGGCCCCATTCAGTCACACGTCTGGCGTGTAACGCCGCGGAGGTACATAACATGAGGAGGAGATGTCAGGAGCAGAGGAAGCCTCCGCGTCATACATGTGACAATTGGATAACCCCAGGGCACACTTCCTATTCGGTCACATGAAGATTATTGGGGTACACCCCCCCCCCCCCCAGTAATATCGCCCCTGCCATGTAATATTACACGCCTTGCTTCCAAGTGTCATTTTGCGCAGGGTTCCCACCACCTGATGGCTAGAACAGGGACCAGCAACCTCTAGTGGTTGTGAGACTACAACTCCCAGCATGCTCCATACACTTCTGCGGGAGAACAGCAGGCAGGTGCGCATGCTGGGAGTGGTAGTGTCACAGAAGCTTGCCAACCCCAGGGATAGACCGTAAAGGGACGTGTCAAACGGTAATGTCATAGAGAAGCCGACAGAGCATGCTGGGAGTGGTAGTGTCACATAAGCTTGCCTACCCCAGGGATAGACCGTAAAGGGACGCGTCAAATCAGTAATGTCATAGAGAAGCCGACAGAGCATGCTGGGAGTGGTAGTGTCACAGAAGCTTGCCAACCTCCGAGAGACCGTAAAGGGACGCATCAAATCGGTAATGTCATAGAGAAGCCGACAGAGCATGCTGGGAGTGGTAGTGTCACATAAGCTTGCCAACCCCAGGGATCGACCGTAAAGGGACGCGTCAAATCAGTAATGTCATAGAGAAGCCGACAGAGCATGCTGGGAGTGGTAGTGTCACAGAAGCTTGCCTACCCCAGGGATCGACCGTAAAGGGACGTGTCAAATCAGTAATGTCACAGAGAAGCCGACAGAGCATGCTGGGAGTGGTAGTGTCACAGAAGCTTGCCTACCCCAGGGATCGACCGTAAAGGGACGCGTCAAATCAGTAATGTCATAGAGAAGCCGACAGAGCATGCTGGGAGTGGTAGTGTCACAGAAGCTTGCCAACCCCAGGGATAGACCATAAAGGGACGCGTCAAATCGGTAATGTCACAGAGAAGCCGACAGAGCATGCTGGGAGTGGTAGTGTCACAGAAGCTTGCCAACCCCAGGGATAGACCGTAAAGGGACGCGTCAAATCAGTAATGTCATAGAGAAGCCGACAGAGCATGCTGGGAGTGGTAGTGTCACAGAAGCTTGCCAACCCCAGGGATAGACCGTAAAGGGACGTGTCAAACGGTAATGTCATAGAGAAGCCGACAGAGCATGCTGGGAGTGGTAGTGTCACAGAAGCTTGCCAACCCCAGGGATAGACCGTAAAGGGACGTGTCAAATCAGTAATGTCATAGAGAAGCCGACAGAGCATGCTGGGAGTGGTAGTGTCACAGAAGCTTGCCTACCCCAGGGATGGACCGTAAAGGGACGCGTCAAATCAGTAATGTCATAGAAGCCGACAGAGCATGCTGGGAGTGGTAGTGTCACAGAAGCTTGCCAACCTCCGAGAGACAGTAAAGGGACGCATCAAATCGGTAATGTCATAGAGAAGCCGACAGAGCATGCTGGGAGTGGTAGTGTCACATAAGCTTGCCAACCCAAGGGATCGACCGTAAAGGGACGCGTCAAATCAGTAATGTCATAGAGAAGCCGACAGAGCATGCTGGGAGTGGTAGTGTCACAGAAGCTTGCCTACCCCAGGGATCGACCGTAAAGGGACGTGTCAAATCAGTAATGTCACAGAGAAGCCGACAGAGCATGCTGGGAGTGGTAGTGTCACAGAAGCTTGCCTACCCCAGGGATAGACCGTAAAGGGACGCGTCAAATCAGTAATGTCATAGAGAAGCCGACAGAGCATGCTGGGAGTGGTAGTGTCACAGAAGCTTGCCAACCCCAGGGATAGACCATAAAGGAACGCGTCAAATCGGTAATGTCACAGAGAAGCCGACAGAGCATGCTGGGAGTGGTAGTGTCACAGAAGCTTGCCAACCCCAGGGATAGACCGTAAAGGGACGCGTCAAATCAGTAATGTCACAGAGAAGCAGACAGAGCATGCTGGGAGTGGAAGTGTCACAGAAGCTTGCCTACCCCGGGGATAGACCGTAAAGGGACGTGTCAAACGGTAATGTCATAGAGAAGCCGACAGAGCATGCTGGGAGTGGTAGTGTCACAGAAGCTTGCCAACCCCAGGGATGGACCGTAAAGGGATGCGTCAAATCAGTAATGTAATAGAGAAGCCGACAGAGCATGCTGGGAGTGGTAGTGTCACAGAAGCTTGCCTACCCCAGGGATGAACCGTAAAGGGATGCGTCAAATCGGTAATGTCACAGAGAAGCCAACAGAGCATGCTGGGAGTGGTAGTGTCACAGAAGCTTGCCTACCCCAGGGATAGACCGTAAAGGGACGCGTCAAATCGGTAATGTCATAGAGAAGCCGACAGAGCATGCTGGGAGTGGTAGTGTCACAGAAGCTTGCCTACCCCAGGGATCGACCGTAAAGGGACGCGTCAAATCGGTAATGTCATAGAGAAGCCCACAGAGCATGCTTTAACTACAAGCACCATCATTCTGCAAGGCACCGAACAGAGCACGATGGGGCTTCTAGTTCGTCCGATACATCAAAAATATGCCTCTATGGGGACTACAAGTACCAGCACAGCCAGCAATACATGACACAGAGATGATGACAGAGCATGCAAGCCATGACAGCTGCGGCCAGCCCCTAATCTGCAGACCACGCCCCTCCCGCAGGATGGGAACTACAAGTCCCAGCACGCCACGCCTACTGGGGGATGCCACGGCACGCTGGGACTTGTAGTTTCCCTGAAGCACGCGCTCTATCAGAAAGCAGTCGGGACGGCCAATGACGTAGCTCCCCTCACCCAGTGGAGGACTCGGGCTGCTGGACACGGTCAGACTCAGCGCCATCCTTTTCTCTCCTGATCTCGAGCCCAGGCGCTGCCACGAAGCCGCCGACTGAATGAGAAAGAGAGAAGGCGCTTCCGCCGCTCACGTGCTCCAGCACTGCCCACAACACCGCCACACTTCCGGCCTCCGCCATTTTGAGTGTGGGCAAGGCGTAAAAGGCCGCCATGTTTGATTCGGAATGACAACGTGTCGCAGATTGAAATGCTTGTGTGTGCAAGCCTGGTAAAAGTCACATCAAAGCTCTGGGGGCTCGTTGCTAGGAAACAGTTAGAGGGCGCTTCTTCCTAAGACTGAAGCGGCCCCTGCTGAGCGCGCCCTGAACCACCAATCAGCTTCCAGCTCACATTTTTCAGAGCAGCTTTACAAAATGAAAGCGGTGATCTCATTGGTTGCTATGGGCAACCGCTGTATGTTTTGCTTCTTTTGTTTATATGGATGCTCCCCACTGTTTTACCCTGGCCCTCTTTGTGAAGTGGCATGGCAAAGGGTCCTCTGAGATTTGGATATTTAAAAAAAAAAGCTAAATTTTAAAAATATGAAAATTGGTGGCTTCACCAGTATACCTGAGAATAAATGGTGGGTGCACACCGCACGACCTACCCAGAGTCGTAAAGAGCGTAGTGAAATATATAAGTATAATATATGGATAAATACAAATATATATAAAGGATGGGGGGCACTCTATCATCTGGTCATATGTGGACACGTCTCAATTGTTATACGAAAAAGATATAGAGTATTATTTAAAGTGCAATAAATACAAGGAAAAAATGTCCGTCCGACCTCACACTATTAATGCCTATTTAATATGTAATATTTGAAATATAGTCATTCATATAACTGTATATCAAATATCCCCCAAAAAAAATAAAAAGCGCTTAAAATGAAAAAATAAAAATATAAAGCTAGCAATAAGTCCAAATAAAAAAAAATCTAAAACTCCAGTTGAAGAAATGGGGATATCTTGTTTAGGCCTGGTTGGAGTCCTTTCAGATCAATAGTACAATGATTCCAAATTGAAGAAAAGAGAGAAAACCCAGCTCTCGGTAGCAGGGAATCCTTTAGTCACAGCGGTATAATAACTTCCACATACGCAGGGCCGTCAAATCTACGCGTTTCAGACCTTTACATGCTGGTCCTTACTCATGATATAAATGACCAACATCAGTAGCATCTCTTGTAGTATTACAGGGGGCGATGGAGTCACAAGACTATGGTGCAAAATGACTGATTAAAATTTGGAACACACGTTACCAAAGAAATCACAAAGAAAAAAAAGAGTGATTAAAACTAATGGCAGAAATCAGAGCAAAAACATCAATTGTATTGCAATATGAAATCATGTCTTCTGTTTAGTCCGGCAGGAAAACAAGTTGACAACTGAAACATCCAAAAGGCTTCTCTATTCAGTAGCTTCCTTCTGTGACCTCCACCCCTCACAGGTGCTTTAACCCTTTCAATACCTTGCGCAGGCGAGAGCTGCCTTTTTCCTTCAATTATCTATAATGATTCCAAATTGTTGTATAACAGTCTAAAGGCAACAATATTTCCAGTACATATGATATTCGAGGGTTAATAAATACACCTTGTACATGTATGTTTCTTTTTCATCTCTATATTTGGGTTAGGGTACTTTCACACTTGCGTTATTCTTTTCCGGCGCTGTGTTCCGTCCTAGGGGCTCAATACCGGAAAAGAACTGATCAGTTTTATCCTAATGCATTCTGACTGGAGAGCGATCCGGATCATTGTAATCTTTGATGCTGTGCGCTCCCGTGCACACGATCAATGCCGCTCCAGGACATATGGCCCGCTCATAGACCGTATGTCTGAGGGCATACAGTCGTGTGCAAGAGGCCTAAAGGGGTTCTCCGGGCTTTTTCATATTTATAACCTATTCTCAGGATAGGTCATCAATATCAGATCGGCGGGGGTCCGACGCCCCGCCGATCAGCTGTATGGGGAGACGGCGCGCATGTCATCTCCTGTCTCTTTCTTCTCGCTGCTGCACCGTCTCCTCATACAGCTGATCGGACTGGGTGCCAGGTGTCGGACCCCCGCCGATCTGATATTAATGACCTTTCCTGAGTATAGGTCATCAATATGAACCCCTTTAATCCGAGAGCCTAAAGAACATTCCAGGATTGTACCAAGATTGGCACCTATCACCACGCGCCCTGCCGCTGTGTTCAGTCTCCATGAGGCTGCTGAAGATAGCTGAACACAATGGTGGGCGATCTTCAGCAATCACATAGGGAGAAGTGCCCATGCTCGAATACAGGACCCCCAACAGTTATAATTGGCGGGGGTACCAGCGGTGGGACTCCATTGATTACACACATATTCTGTGTTGAGCTATTTTTACAGGTTCAAGATGTTGGGAGGGGGTTGCATTTCTTGTGCATTATTTTCTTGCGCACTTTTTAGAAGCCCCTCCCTTTTCTTACGGCATCCCGTCTCCAGGTTGCGTGTAACGTTGCATCATCCTGGAGCCATATATATTTAAAATACATGGTGTTCCCAGGAGATTTGCCTGATTTTTGGTGAGCCCTGGAAGTCTACCCAGGAGGGGCACAAAGCTTTAATGTACAAATTTTGGATACCTCCTTCAGATAAGGCCCATCACCTCTCCAGACATGTCTGCTTTAGTAAATACAGTCAGGTCCATAAATATTGGGACATCGACACAATTCTAACATTTTTGGCTCTATACACCACCACAATGGATTTTAAATGAAATGAACAAGATGTGCTTTACCTGCAGACTGTCAGCTTTAATTTGAGGGTATTTACATCCAAATCAGGTGAACGGTGCAGGAATTACAGCAGTTTGCATATGTGCCTCCCACTTGTTAAGGGACCAAAAGTAATGGGACAGAATAATAATCATAAATCAAACTTTCACTTTTTAATACTTGGTTTCAAATCCTTTGCAGTCAATTACAGCCTGAAGTCTGGAACGCATAGACATCACCAGACGCTGGGTTTCATCCGTGGTGATGCTCTGCCAGGCCTCTACTGCAACTGTCTTCAGTTCCTGCTTGTTCTTGGGGCATTTTCCCTTCAGTTTTGTCTTCAGCAAGTGAAATGCAGCTCAATCGGATTCAGGTCCGGTGATTGACTCGGCCATTGCATAAAATTCCACTTCTTTCCCTTAAAGGGTTTCTACCACCTCATTTTGACCTAATTAGCTCTCCGTCAAGCCCACCCATCTCCTCTAGAATGCCATCCTCCATCTCATTTATCGGCCGAATTCTTGCGCCTGCGCCGTGTGCGTCTGTATTCGGCGCAGGCACTGTCTGAACGCTCCCTGCGCCGGCATCTCCACTGCGCCTGCGCCATCTGTTCCTCGGAGCACTCTGACGTAATCGGCGCAGTGCAGATGTCTGTGCAGGGAGCGGTCAGACATTGCCTGCGCCGAATACAGACGCGCACGGCGCAGGCGCGAGAATTCGTCCGCTGGCTGAGATGGAGGATGGCATTCTAGAGGAGATGGGCGGGCTTGACGGACGAGCGGGGCGGCATACAGTGTGAGTAGACCGAGCCTCTAGGTGCTGAAAAGACGCCCCCATAGCACCTAGAGGCTCATTAGCATATCAATAAAGGTTCGTTTTTTAGTGAAACGGATCCACACAAAGATCTGAAAATAGCATTGTTAGGTAGATCAGACACTAGCAGATCGCTAGTGTCTGAGAGCTAATTAGGTCAAAATGAGGTGGTAGAAACCCTTTAAAAACTCTTCTATTGCTTTTGCAGTATGCTTTGGGTCATTGTCCATCTGCACTGTGAAGCGCCATCCAATGAGTTCTGAAGCATTTGGCTGAATATGAGCAGATAATATTGCCCGAAACACTTCAGAATTCATCCTGCTGCTTTTGTCAGCAGTCACATCATCAATAAATACAAGAGAACTAGTTCCATTGGCAGCCATACATGCCCACGCCATGACACTACCACCACCATGCTTCACTGATGAGGTAGTATGCTTAGGATCATGAGCAGTTCCTTTCCTTCTCCATACTCTTCTCTTCCCATCACTCTGGTACAAGTTGATCTTGGTCTCATCTGTCCATAGGATGTTGTTCCAGAACTGTGAAGGCTTTTTTAGATGCCGTTTGGCAAACTCTAATCTGGCCTTCCTGTTTTTGAGGCTCACCAATGGTTTACATCTTGTGGTGAACCCTCTGTATTCACTCTGGTGAAGTCTTCTCTTGATTGCTGACTTTGACACACATACACCTACCTCCTGGAGAGTGTTCTTGATCTGGCCAACTGTTTTGAAGGGTGTTTTCTTCACCAGGGAAAGAATTCTTCAGTCATCCACTAATAATAACAACACAACCGTGAAGTCGGTCACACTGTGATATTGTCTGAAATGCTAGACCCTTTAGATCCAAAAAATTATACTAACATAACTGGGTAGCTTATTTAAGTTAAGACTTAGCATTTAATATGATATTTGAAATAAAATAATAGGCCCTTAAGTATTGAACACACAATTATTGTAACCACTGGTCACACTAATCTCCTAATAGATGGCGGAGGTGGGAGAGGACCGTATATAGGGATAGCAATATATTGACAGGCAGGATAAAGGGTATTTAGGTAGAGAAATACAATGCTGGGACGAAACCCTAATACGTCCCTTCAATCTGTTAAATTGAACCTGGCTGATGCTCTAACCCTAATGTCGCCCTCCCTAAATGTGGACTGCCCAGCTTTGCCCAAAAGACAGAATAACGGTCATATTAATAAACGGCCGTTTATTTATTATTCTGATAGTGACAGCTCTTTGTCTTTTAAGCTGACAGTCTGCAGGTAAAGCACATCTTGTTTGTTTCATTTCAAATCCATTGTGGTGGTGTATAGAGCCAAAAATGTTAGAACTGTGTCGATGTCCCAATATTTATGGACCTGACTGTACTTGTATTCAGGAGCATCTTTTTTAAAAACTTTTCATTGTGCTTTTTCTCTGTTAATCCTCCAGGAAACGTGCAAATAAATTGATAATAATGCATCACTAATCCCCTTGTCAATAGGGCATGTCCCTCCACAGTCTGACACTTCCCTATGGGCACGGAGAACGGTAACGTCAAGATGTCATTATATTCCAATATTTCCATGAGTCGGTCCAGCAGAAACCAAATATCTGGACAGGGCTCTTGCAGTCAGTATGGGGGGGGGGGGGGGGCGATCCACGTCATGCTGTCCGTTTTTTCTTCAATCATCCTTTTGAACGGCTAGAGGCCAAGTTCAAATGGTAATGGTGCGCCCCCTAGAGAGACGTCTATGGAATAGGTATGTCAGTGCTGACTGTATGCCACCTACTGGCAGTTCTTTCTTCTCTGGTTTTGGTAAAACTTTTGGAAACAGAGGCAGAGAATACAGCGTCGCTCTGTATACGGTAGATCTGCATACTTGCCGAATCTCCCGGTACGTCTGTGGGAGGCTCCTGAAAAAAGGCGAGACCTCCAGAGCTCACCAAAAACTGGCAATTCTCCCGAAAACACCAAAATCTCCAAAATTTGCACAATAAAGCAGCGTTTCACTTCAGCAAATAGCATTTCTTGGTTATGACTAGTGTTGAGCGGCCATTATTGATTCCGCTCCCACGGACCACAACGGTATTCGGAATCCATGTCGGGATTCTTCGCTAACCGGAAGCCGAACTTTAGACGCCGAACTTAAAACAGAAGTTCGCTCAACACTAGTTATGACCACCCTGCAATCCCGCAGCAGTGGACATGCTTGCACACTACAGGAAAATGTGCTGGACTACTATGTACACTATGGCAGTCCCAGGCATCAGAGAGGCTGACGCTTTTTCCTATAGTGTGCAAACACGTCCACCACTGATGGATTGTAGGGTGGTCGTAACCATGGAAATGAGCAGTGTATAATTTGATGGAAAAAATGAATCCAGCCAGCAAAGGAAGCAATATGGAGAATCACAATACATTAGTAAGTGCCTTGTATTCACTTCCTATACATGATAAATGCCATTTGCTGACATCAGACAACCCCTTTAAAAGGAACTGTGTACTTTTTGGGCAACCCTTGTATAGTAATGTGTATGTGACATTGACACAGCATTGTATATACCTCCGACCCCCCGTCACTGCCTGCTATTGGCTGCTCCCCCTCTTCACCGGATGTTTTCATCCGAGAGACCGGGAGATGCAGCGGGAACCGTGCAGGGATCCAGAGCGATGTGGGTGCCGGAGAGCAGGCAAGTATAACCCATACAAGGGGCACGGGCATTGGGAAGGTATTTTAGATATCAGATAACCCCTTTAATAGTTCAGCAAATTGTGACAAATATTAGACTCTGGGGGTTAAAGGGGTTCTCCGGACTACAGATATTGATGACCTATCCACAGGATAGGTCATCCATATCAGATCGGTGGGGGGTCCAACACGCGGTATCACTACTGATCAGCTGTTTAGAGCAGTCGTTGTGCTGGAAACTATACACTATACAGAAGGTTCCTTTCATAGTGTAGTGCCTGTAGGGGGCACTGCAGCTCAGCTGGGGGGCAGTACGCTGAAAGCCACATAGTGTATGGAGTCTTCTGCTTCCACGCCATACGCTTTATAGTTTCCAGCACAGCAGCTGATCGGTAGGGTGCCACGTGTCGGACCCCCACTGATCTGATCCTGATGACCTATCCAGAGGATAATCCCAGAGAACCCCATTAATTTTAGTATCCATATGACTTTATCATCAGAGGGGGTCCAACTGCTGCCATCCCCACAACCCCGAGAATGAAGCCCGATCTGTAGAAAGGTGCCCTCTTAACATGCGCCATTTATAATGATGTCTTCTTATAAGGCAGAGGGACCAGTGGGCTCTTTGTGGCTATATCTGCAGTGAAAACCAAGAACGGCTGCACCAGGAGGAACTGTCAGAAAATCGCATCTCCCTCCTATAGGAGGTCTTTACTATGACGTCATCAGTAGTCTATCATTATGTGATGCAAATGGGACTTTGAATCTATTGGCAACGGACAGGATTCTATCTGTTGTAAAACTACAACTCCTAGCATGTTCTGAAAGCCACATGCTGGGAACTACAATTCTGCAACAGCTGAAGTGCCACACTGGCCTCTCCTGCCTCTGTGCTGTTTCTCTCTGTTATCATCCAGTCTGTTTTTTATTAAAGATGTTTTCCGGGAGTTCAATATCTGATCAGTAGGGGTCCGACTCCCGGCACCCCTATTGATCAGCTAAAGAGGCCGTTGGACTCTGGTGAATGCTGCAGCCTCCTCATTGTATATTAATCATACATACGACAGACTAAATGGGTCCTACAGAAGGTGGCCACACTATTTAAATATATAACAAAAGTTTCAGAGGTCAAGGAGACCAAAGCGTGACTTGGATCACCTACTGACTATCTTTTATTTTTATTTATTAAAACATATACCTTTATTGATTCTATTTTAAAAACTAATATCACTCTAATTTTTTAAATTAAAATTCCTCAGAGTGAGCGGTGAGACACTGGTTTCCACTGTGTATTTCTCTTCTCAATACACATCACTTAGTAGGATAGCACCTGATAAACTTTCTCAGGGCTTGCCCTACTGGCCAGTATCTCTGCAGCAACTTTGTATTGAGTTGCCTATAAATCTCTGCTTTAGATGCTCACTAGGCTCAGTCTGAACTAAAGTAAATGCTCCCACATCCCTACATGTTTCGCCGAAGTTCGGCGAAACATGTAGGGATGTGGGAGCATTTACTTTTTACTCTTGCATGAGCCGAAACGTTGCTGCTACCCACATGGGTGAATAAAAAGATCACTGATTTTTACTTGGAGTGCTGTCCGTTTCTTCATCTGCATCAGACGGGGTAAGCCGCTACATCCCTGGACCTAGCACCCAATCTGCTTTTTCCAGTGCCGCCATCAATTTTCATTTATTTATATATATATATATATATATATATATATATATATATATATATATATATATATATATATTATAATATAATATATCACACAATGTAAAGAAATCAGAAGGCAATCTACATATCAGATTTTTATTGATTGGTCCCTTGGGGGGGGGGGGGGGGAAGTTCCATAAAACTGCGTACAAAAATATTAACCCTTCACAGCCGTTATCAGACTGGCTGAAAACTTCTCCTGACTCTCCAGAGTTGAAAGCGACAACTTACAGACTACTCCTATTCAATCTCCACCCCAGGACAATGGTTCCCAACATGTCAGGGCATGCTAGGAGTTGTAGTTTTGCAACATCTGGAAAGCCACAGGTTGGAGACCAATAACCCCGTGTGTCTCCTTTCACCTAAGACGCAGTACACAACGCGGTTCACGTTTAGGGCACCAGCGCTTGTTTCACAGACTCCGGGACCCGGGAGGCGTAGTAGCTGTAATTGCGCAGAGCTGCCAGAACCCCGGCCGAGTTCATGTGCTTCACGTCCTTGTGGTAGTCGAATGTGTTGCCGTGAATATCAGTGAGTTTACCTAGGAAAGACAAGGGTAGAATATACGTGAGAAGCCCCGGGGTCCAGTCAGGGGGCCCAGGCTGCCTATACAGTGCCTTGCAAAAGTATTCACCCCCCCTTGACTTTTTTCGTATTTTGTTACATTACAGCCTTAAGTTCAATGTTTTGTTAATCTGAATTTTATGTGATGAATCAGAACACAATAGTCTAAGTTGGTGAAGTGAAATGAGAAAAATATATAAATAAAACTATTGTTTAGAAATAGAAAACAGAAAATTTACATGTGCGTATGTATTCACCTCCTTTGTTAGGAAGCCCATAAAAAGATCTGGTGCAACCAATTACCTTCAGAAGTCACATAATTAGTGAAATGACGTCCACCTGTGTGCAATCTAAGGGTCACATGATCTGTCATTACATATACACACACCTTTTTTGAAAGGCCCCA
Source organism: Bufo gargarizans (assembly GCF_014858855.1). Taxonomy (NCBI): domain Eukaryota; kingdom Metazoa; phylum Chordata; class Amphibia; order Anura; family Bufonidae; genus Bufo; species Bufo gargarizans. The sequence continues at coordinate 50,540 of NW_025334325.1, forward strand.
GAGGCTGCAACACCTAAGCAAGAGGCATCACTAACCAAACACTGCCATGAAGACCAAGGAACTCTCCAAACAAGTAAGAGACAATGTTATTGAGAAGTACAAGTCAGGGTCAGGTTATAAAAAAAATATCCAAATCTTTGATGATCCCCAGGAACACCATCAAATCTATCATAACCAAATGGAAAGAACATGGCACAACAGCAAACCTGCCAAGAGACGGCCGCCCACCAAAACTCATGGATCGGGCAAGGAGGGCATTAATCAGAGAGGCAGCACAGAGACCTAAGGTGACCCTGGAGGAGCTGCAGAGTCCCACAGCAGAGACTGGAGTATCTGTACATAGGAAGACAATAAGCCGTACGCTCCATAGAGTTGGGCTTTATGGCAGAGTGGCCAGAAAAAAACCATTACTTTCAGCTAAAAACAAAAAGGCACGTTGTGAGTTTGCGAAAAGGCCTGTGGGAGAGAAAATGTACGGAGGAAGGTGCTCTGGTCTGATGAGACTAAAATTGAACTTTTCGGCCATCAAAGAAAACGCTATGTCTGGCGCAAACCCAACACATCACATCACCCAAAGAACACCATCCCCACAGTGAAACATGGTGGTGGCAGCATCATGCTGGGGGGACTGGGGAACTGGTCAGAGTTGAGGGAAAGATGGACGGTGCTAAATACAGGGATATTCTTGAGCAAAACCTGTCCCACTCTGTGCGTGATTTGAGGCTAGGACGGAGGTTCACCTTCCAGCAGGACAATGACCCCAAACACACGGCTAAAGCAACACTTGGGTGGTTAAAGGGGAAACATGTGCATGTGTTGGAATGGCCGAGTCACAGCCCAGATCTCAATCCAATAGAAAATCTGTGGTCAGACTTAAAGATTGCTGTTCACAAGCACAAACCATCCAACCTGAAGGAGCTGGAGCAGTTTTGCAAGGGGGAATGGGCAAAAATCCCAGTGGTAAGATGTGGCAACTGCTCATAGAGACTTATCCAAAGCGATCTGGAGCTGTGATTGCCGCAAAAGGTGGCTCTACAAAGTAGTGACTTTAGGGGGGTGAATAGTTATGCACATTGACTTTTTCTGTTATTTTGTCCTATGTCTTTTGGTTCACAATAAAATATATATATATATATATAAACATCTTCAAAGTTGTGGGCATGTTCTGTAAATTACATGATAAAAATCCTCAAACAATCCATGTTAATTCCAGGTTGTGAGGCACCAAAATACGAAAAAAGGGGAATAAAGCGGGTCATTTCACTTTTTACATTGGAGTGCTGCCTCTTTTTTGGAGAACTACTACCATTGATGACCATTTTGCCCATGCTCCGAGGAATATGCACCAGGATTCATCACATAGTGCTGCTGTGTTGGAGATATAGATATATATATATTCAAATCACCTCCCTTTCTCCAAAATAAAAATAGATAAGCAATAAAAAAAAATAATTATGGGCATCGCCGCGTGCGAAAACGCTTGTACTATAACTTAGACACTTTACCGCTGGTGTAGATTTAAGTCATTTTCTATGCCGAAAACAGGTATAGAGAATGATGAATCAGACGCTGGTCCGCCTCCTTTCTTGACCACGTCACACCACCTTTTCCCGGAACTGGCGAAAAAAGGAGTAAGTGGCAAACACAGGGAAAAAAAAGTCGCAGATTTAGCCACAATACACCTTTGCGACAAAATCAGCGCCAATATTTTTATATAAATGACCCCCAAAGTATATTAAAATGCTGCAGAACTGTTAATTATGCACTTGCTTACCCCCCACTGCATGCAGGATCGCCTCAGGAGCGCACGTGTCCCACTTCTTGCAACCAGGACTGGCGAAGACGTAGGCGGAGGCCTGACCTTCAATCAGCTGAATGATCTGAAACACATAGGATGCTCGGTATAAATGGACGGAGCCTCTACACAGCGACAAAAAGGGTACAACTTCATTGTGACGTGTTTGTCGCGCAACTTTTTTTTAAATGATAGTCTACGGTGTCGCAGTGTGACGCTACAGTTGCACAGAAATCCAACTTGGATGGATTTTTTTCGACTGTTGCCGACACCATAGACCAGTGATGGCTAACCTTGGCACTCCAGCTGTGGTGAAACTACGACTCCCAGCATGCTCCATTTATTTCTACAGAGTTCTGAGAGCAGCCAAGCAACGGGGGCATCTTGGGAGTTGTAGTTTACCACAGCTGGAGTGCCAAGGTTAGCCATCACTGCCATAGGCTATCATGATAAAAAGCATTGCACGATTTTTCTGCGACAAGACACGTAGCCCTAGCTTAAAAGTTCCTCGGTTATATTTGGTTCTGGGAAAGCTGGGTGGAACCACTGACCATTACAACGCCACTTGATTTCCCAGAACCCTGAAATCTACTTATTAATGCTACAATATGGGAGTGAGGAGATGGAAGATTTGACAATTTCCTGCAAGGGCGTACACAGATCTCATAGGTTCCCATGGAAAAAAACTTAGTATGGACTCCCTGCACCTAGTTTCCCAGTGTATGTGTGTCAGTTACTCCCAGGCAACGCAGAAGATGCACAACGCCCCAGATTTCTGACGACTTTACATTTTACGTTTTTTTTTTCTCAAGTGAAATAAATTTTAATTAAATACAAAGTGTAATATCCGACCTTAATTTTTGAAAAGTGGAACTGGTGCTTGAAATATATGGCGCTCATTCTGAACACCATATTTCTCAATGTATTTACACCAGAAAATTGTTTTCACAAAATACACAGATATAGTAAATCACAGCCACTACTAGAGGGAGCTCAGCGATTAAGAATTAATACAACTACCATGGAAGCTGTAAAATTCTCTCTGCATTGAGGTCCCTCTAGTGGTGGCTGTGTGAAAATGCAGTGTTTTCACACTGGGAAGAAAAGAGCAAATTCTGTGCCGGACCCCTCCCCTCCCCTCGGGCCCCATAGCAGTCACGTAGTCTGCCTTTATTGCAGATATGCCACCGATTTCCTGGAAAAGTGAGTGATAGAAGTGAATGAAGAGAGCATGGCCACTGCCTTTCATTCTTCACCTGGGTGTAGAGTGATCATAATTTGTAGGGGGAACTTGGTGGTAAGTATTCAATTTCCCTGCAGCGCCACCACTGGGAAAAATGAAGCATTACACAGTGTCCATTCATATCCAGTAGTTATGTGTGAAATGCTGGATAGGACAGGTCCTCCAGAGACGGGGGCGCTCTCCGCTGTGGCCGAGAGATAACTATCTCCTCATGACCCATAAAAGGGGGTAGGAGAATGGGTTTCCTAAACTGTACAACCCCTGCAGCTGCTAGAGATGGGTCCTATTCATCCATGGGACAACTTCATGAGACAGCCCCTTTATGAAGCCTTATTATTTTCAGCTCAATCGTCACCTTATTTCCGGCACCTCCCACGCGCACTACTTTATCGGGGTTGATGGCGGTGATGCAGTCATTCACCAGCTTGCTGCTGTGGGATCTGGTAGTGTTGACTATGTGCTGGCCTTCAGGGACTTCCTTCAGCTCAAACCCAAATGCTCCAACGCCCAGGACGCCCCATATGGTTCTTCCCAGGACTGTGTTGTCGCCGGCCTGAAATGACAGAATAAAAACAGTGATCCTGTGATATGCAGGGGTTAAAGAAAGCCAAGGACATAGCGGTGCACACCACAGACGGGTGGCGCTCTTGTAAAATTCCACAATTTATTAGACTGTGCGTTAAGACAGGAGTCCTCTCACTTAACCAAACAATTTTTTTTATTATGTAGACAAAGTTAATACGAGGCATTTACTAATGTATTGTGATTTTCCATATTGCTTCCTTTACTGGCTGGATTCATTTTTCCATCACTTTATACACGGCTTGTTTGCAGGGGTTACGACCACCCTGCAATCCATCTGTGGTGGTCATGCTTCCACACTATAGGAAAAATTACCGGCCTCTCTGGTGGCTGGGACAGCAGGAACACAGATAGGCACGCATGCGCAGCAGCTCCCGTCCACCTCATATCAGTGCTGCAGCGGTGGGCACAACCCCTGGATACGGGCAGTGTATAATGTGATGGAAAAATGAATCAAGCCAGCAAAGGAAGCAATATGGACAATCACAATACATTAGGAAGTGCCTGGTATTAACTTCCTCTACATGATAAATGCCATTTGCTGAAGTGATACAACCCCTTTAAGGCTAGGTTCACACCTGCATTTACCTGGATCTGTCCTAGCCAGATACCACCATTCACTACCGGACACCACTAACTGCATGTTGTGGTTTTTGTCCGGCCAAAACCCAGCACTCATGCTGGGAAGTGGCTGGATCCCATTATAGTCAATGGACCCCAGTGGTGAATGGCAGTCTCCGGCTAGTTTGGATTTGGTGAACTCTCTGCCGGAACCCCCTGCCAGATCAGGTAAACGCAACTGTTAACCTATCCCTACATGGACGTGCACTACTGTGCGAGCGGCTTTGAGATCATAGACGACGGATATGGACAAGGATTGTCCTAAGTGGGATACCCCCTTCTTTGTTCTGATCAGAAGTGGGTTGGTCCCATGATCACTGTGGACAATCACTGGCCTTAGTGGTCACGTGCTAGAACGGCACACGTTACAGGCAGGAGTTAAGTCAGCTCCTAGGCCGGACATCTCAGTTGTCGATGGCATATCACTAGTATATGCCATATGTATCAGTCAGTCTGTCTCCAGAACGGACCCCTGTGCATGCGCTGTGCGCTCTCTATTCATTTCTATGGGAGTTCTGAAAATAGCCGCACGTTCTTAAAGAACGCTGCAGAACGCAGTACGAAAGCAGAAAAGTGACCCTTACACTGCGCTGCAATACCCCTTATCCTCTGTGTACGTCTTATCACGTATCTGAGAAGATGAACCGCTCGACCTGCACTGTAGGCATCGACCGCTGATAAGTCACGGCGACCTTCTTCTAGGATCAATGAACCTAAGACCGCAGAGGCTGCTCGGTATGGCTATTGTGAGGGGCCCCTCCAAATGAACGGGGCCTGTCTGGTTGAGACGAGGAAGGTAGCAGAAATAGTCGTTGCCCCTCTGCCAAATTGGAAGGCATTTGCTTTTTTTACCTTTTTAGTTCATATATTTGTTAATGAACAAATTAAATGTTAAAATTAATTAATTAAATTTAACTTTTTCATTGAAAAGGGTTTTCCGGGAGTACAATATTAATGGCCTGCCCTTAGGATAGGTCATCAATATATGATCAGTGGGGGTCCAATTCCTGGCACCCCCACCTTTCAGCTGTTTGAAGAGACCATGGCACTCTGGTCAGCGCCGCGGCTTTTCCCAGGCCAGTGACGTCACGTTCATCGGTCGTATGGCCTCTGTGCAGCTCAGTCCAACTCAAGTGAATGGGTCTGTGCTGCAATATCAAGCACGACCACTATACAATGGATGGCGCTGTGAAAAAGGCCCAACGCTCACCAGAGCAACGTGGCCTCTTCAAACAAAACAGTGGGGTGCCAGACCCCAACAATCCAGAGGACAGATCATCAGCACTGTACTGCTGAAAACCCCTTTAATATACTCTAGTCTAGTAGTCCGCAACTTCTGGCTCTACAGGGCCGTTCACAGGGTCTTTTTTTTTTTTTATGGCCAGTGCCGTCAAAAAAACAGGACATGTCCTATTTTTGACTGTTTTTACGGCCAGACGGACCCCACTGAAATCAAAGGAACCATTTTTAACGGCTGTTAAAAAAAAAACATAATAATAAATCTGTTTAACGTATACAAAAAAACGTAAACGTTAAATGGACGCCTCAGACTGATGCTATACAGTGGCATCTGTTCACCACAGAATTCTATTGTAAAAAACGTATACTTTTTTTTTTTACTGGACTCTGCAGGATACAAGAACATGGCGTTCTTACGTATACATTAAATGGAGGCATCAAACGTGATGAGAACCCTCCCTAATACTCACCTCATCCACTTGCATGTGCGGGGACACTCACTCCTCACTGGATGCAGCAGGACCTGAAGCTCCCAGTGTGGCAACGTCACATGATCAGGCCGGGAGCATCAGGTCCTGCTGCTGACGCTGGGGAGCGAGTGTCCCTGTGTGTGCACGTGGAGGATATTAAAAGTGGAGGTAAAATGACCATTAAAAACACATCGGGGGAGATTTATCAAACTGGTGTAAAGTAGAACTGGCTCAGCTGCTCAAAGCAACCAATCAGATTCCACCTTTCACTTTCCAAAGGAGCTGTGAAGAATGAAAGGAGGAATCTGATTGGTTGCTATGGGCAACTAAGCCAGTTCTACTTTACACCAGTTTAATAAATCTCCCCCACAGACTGCCAAAAATGGATGCACACACTGATGTAAAATGGCTATGAAAAACAGTGTTTCCGTTTTTTTAATGTCCGTTTTTTTTCACTGTTGTGTGAATGTACCCTAAGGATAGGTGATCGATGTGCATTCATTGCCAAAGAGGGGCGTCAGGTCCGAGGGGGACACACTCCCTGTGGTCCCATTCAGGGGTTATCGGTATATTACAGCCCAGTTACCTGGTAATTATAGTACGGCTGATTTATCACCCCGGCAATCGCTTTCCCTTTGTAGGCGATCCCAATCAGAACCGTCACATGATCCAGGAGACCTGCCGACAAAAAGTATCAGAGTCCGTAAACCTCGGGCACAGGGTGAGCGGTCACGAGACAGGAAATAGTTTTCATACAGAATAATCTTTTGGTTGATAGAGCAGCATTTTACAATCAGTGCATCGTTTTCGATTGCTGTCAGTGAATGGAAATATTCATATTTAGATTCATGGAGAATATACAGAGCGAACACTTCTCACAGCCAGGGCTTTGCTGCAGTGGTATCCAGTCTGGTATATCAGTGCAGGTAAAATGTATCTATCTGAAATCCAGACTGTCCGTGTCCGTTATCGCGGTCCGCAAACCACAGATCCCCAAAATACGGTTACCTGCCGCGTGCATCCTCTATTTTTCGCACTCCAATCACTAGAAATCACTATTCTTGTCCACAAAAATGGCCTAAAATAGGACTTGTTCTATAATTTGCGGAACGGACACACAGATGCGGACAGCACACAGATGACATCCATGTGCTGTCCATGTTTTAATTGTATTTTTTTGCAGACCGATAGAAATGAATGGGTCCGTGTGCAATCCGCAGAAAATGTGGATCGGACACAGATGGAAAATACGCTTGTGTGAATGAGGCCTTCCACTGAAGATTGTAAATAGGCGTAACACTGAGCCGCGGGAGAAACCGGGTCCGTACAACTTTTGAGCCTTTGCGTGTAGATGAGACTATTCCCATTCACTGACAACAAGCAGGGATCTTGAAAACGGTGAGAAATTAATTTACAAAGTAAAATTAGAAAGCTGCCGAATTTTCCATTATATTAATAAAACCAGAAAACTGCTTGAAGCAGCTAAATTATTATCAGTCGCGCAGTAGGAACCGACCTTCGGTATATTCTTTAGTGCCATCCAGGGGGTCCACCCACACCACCAGCTGGGGGGGAAAAACATGTACGGATAAGTGCAATGCAGTCATTAAATGGGTTTTACAGAACGGAACGAGCATCTGTCAGCAGGATCAACCCTATTAAAGGGTTGAACAGAGCTTTAGGGAAGATCTGCTTGACTCCATCCGAAGCCACCACCCCGTACATTGACAAATGAGTGGAAGATCCTCTGCTGAAACAAGCGTGCAGGGGCAAGAATACAGGGCCAGGCAAGATGTCTGCCCCTGTCATTCAAGGGGATGGGGACAATATGGTGCTCCGAGAGCTCAGGCCTGACCCTCTGTGCTCCGATGACCTTATTTGCAAAACCGGTGTAAAGGAAAATTGGCCTAGTTGTACCGAACAAGCAATCAGATTCCATCTTCTATTTTTAAAAGCTACTTGAAAACTTGGAAGATGAAATGTAGAATCTGATTGGTTTCTATGGACAACTAAAAGTCAGTTTTCCTTTACACCAGTTCTGATAAATTTCCCCCATAAATTTCTTGGGAACAGTGCCACATACACTATAAATAAGGTATTGTTTGATTCAGCAGGAGCAACCCCAACATGCAGTACACCTGGTTAATAGGATTGATCCTGCTGAGACCTGCTGTCTAAATACTGAAGATCTAATCTCAAGATAGGTCATTAGTATTGGTGGTGGTCTGGTTCCTGACATCTAGCTCAGACTAGCTCTCCAGCCTTCTCATACTATCCAGAGCACAGCGCCGTACATTGTATAGTGGCTGTGCTTGGTACTGCAGCTCAACCCCATTCACTTGAATTGGACCGAACTGCACAAAGGCTATGTGTTTGATGGACATGGCGTCATAGAGACAGTTCATCGGAGGCCCCTTCCTACAGTTGACCAGTGAGAGTATTGGGGGGTCTGAACCCACTGACGTCCCATCCAAAGTGTTAGATTCTTATTTCAGATGTCGGATGAAACAAAGAAAAAACCCTCCCTCTTGTGTTGAATATCCTAATGCTCCCGCACGTGGTTTATAGTTCCTGCTGCTTTGATCACCACTGGGCCTGCAGCTGTCACGTGCCCTTGTCCTTCAGGGTTTTTTATTTATTTCATACGTCTCCTGCTGTCAGACAATTTTTAAAGTATCTAGGAAAACTCCTTTAATATTGCTGCCATCAATGTCAGAAAGTTAAAGGGGTTCTGCAGTTTGTTTAAACTGATAATCTATCCTCTGGATAGATTATCAGCATCTGATCGGCAGGGGTCCGACACCCGGGACCCCCGCCGATCAGCTGTTTTGAGAAGGGAGCAGCGTTCCAGTAGTGCCGCGGCCTTCTCACTGTTTACCGCTGGCCCAGTGACGTCACGACTAGTATCAACTGGCCTGGGCACGGCTAAGCTCTGTTCACTTGAATGGAGGATAAATCATCAGTTTAAACAAACTGCAGAACCCGTTTAAGTAGAGCACACTGCGCATGCGCGGCCACCTCTCCATTCATCACTATAGGAGTTCCACAAACAGCCAAGCGTATGCGCTCAGCTATTTTCGGTAGTTCCATAGCAGCGAATGGAGAGCACACCGCAAAAGTGCAGCCACCTCTCCATTCACCACTATGGGAGTTCCAAAAATAGCCAAGCAAGCACGCTCGGAAGAAGCGATGAGAGGAGGGTGCCCCATTCGGGAGAAAAGACCTGCAGCTATCTGACATCAATGGCATACCCTAGTGATGTGCCATCAATATGCCAGATAGTAATACCCCTTTACTGTAAGTGATGTCTCATAAAGACCACCCCTGTCCGTATGCCTTATGGGCCTGACTTTCATGACCGGACTCAAAAAGGCCTTAATGTCCAGGCAAATTTTTGTATCTGGTGTTTTAGTGAGAGTAGCTTTTTTATTTGTTTGACTAACAAAATCATTTTTGCTAATTTTTATTTTTTATTGAAACTTTTTATTAGAATGTCTTTTTTTTAAGATTTTTTTTAGGTTTAATTTGGAGGAAAAATGTTAGTTATTATTAAATTTTTTTTTTTAATTATAACTTTATTTCTTAAATATTAAAACTGACAGAAAATGTAATTATTGCAATGGGTTCCCTTTTTTGTGACAATCGTTTTCATATGTAATATGTATAGGATTGAGCCTATTTTTACTTAGATTTTCATTTATTTTTGGCACATAATATGTTCCCCATGAGTTCATTAAAAGGACACTGACTTTATTTTTATTTTTTTGCACAGGAGCCCCAGTTATAGGGGTAAACAGCCCCCTGTGGGGGCATGACACACAGGCAGAGCTGATCAGGGTCTCCTTAGACCCTGCAGCTCTGCTCCTGCCCCAGACATGACTGCCGGGACTAACAGAGGAAGTCTCCATATGCTCTCCATATCTGTGCTCGTTCAGCGCTCTCCTCCCGGCACAGGAGAAGGCAGAAGCGGTAATAAACCGCTCCCGTCTTCTCCTCAGGGTCCCCGCTGTGTCAGCCGGGACCCGACCTGCTCCTGCTAGATTGCAGGAGCTTTAATCCCTGTGCTGATCAGCGCTGGGATTAAAGCGCTGCCTGAACGTTTATGCACGTGCTATCTGCACGAGGCATGTGCAGATAGGACGTATATACCCAGCCGGCAGTCGGGAAGGGGTTAAGGTATATGGACATCACAGAGGGAGGAAGTCTCGCTTTAGTCCCCATCTATGAGCCACAATGGAGAGCTGCTCTGTGGCTACTGCACGGAAAATGTCTGTTTGGCCGTGGCTTGCCCAAGAATACTCAGCTCTTTCTGGAGCTGCCAAGAGTGATCCTCAGGGAATTAGCTGATTGCCCCGAGAGCCGTGTTTTAAAAAGGGATGTCTCATGTATAAACCTGTAGCGGAGGTGATGACCACAGGGGTGAGGGTTACCTCTTCTTCTTTGATGTCGCTATACTGTGATGGAAACACGGTCTTCAGTATTTCTTCTGACTGTCCTGTCTCGATCAGATCCTCAGGTACTTCTGCAGAGGGCAAATCCTGAGCAGCAAAAAGAAATGCAACAGCGGAGGCTTTTATACATATCAGGATCTCTGATCTTTGTGGTAGCTACCCGATCGATGCAATATTTTGGGCCTCGATATTCCAGTTTTATCTGTGAATTTCATCAATTTTGATCAGATCCACTGACTAAAAATGGCGTCCTGTGGATTTACACTGAGGTTTCGGAATACCGCCGCGTGCTGCATTACTCTTGCCATCAAAGGTGATGGAGCTGTCAATAGAGGCTACAAACGGAACCCAGAAACGCAGTGTGAACAGAGACTAAGGCCACATTCAGATATGGAAGCTTTGCCATGGATTTGCATTGCAGATTCTGGCATTTGACAGTACAATACACGTAAACAGGGCTGTTTTACAGTGAATTCTGAGATACGGGAATAAGATAAGCTTAACACAGTCTAAGTGAATAAAAAAGTACTAACAGTGATAAAGACATATACAAACAGACAAATCACATACATCGTAAAAACAATCACTTTGACCTATCGTCATTGGGTAGGCTCTGGTCGGCCATCCTGGCAGGGCACAGGCCCATGCCTGACATCCAATCAGGGTGGAATACAAGAGAGAGTCTTTTTATTTATAGAGTATTTTATTAAAAATACCCTTACAACAAAACAAATCTGCACGGAAAGCACAGTGCAGATTTTTGCCTTTCGCCATTTACAGGGCATAATCCACGTCAAATCTGAGGCAACCTCTTCAACAACATCTGCATGTAGTGCTTAAAGGGGTTGTCCCACTAAAACTATTCTAAAGTTTTCAAACCAGCACCAGTATCTGAATACTTTTGAAATTGCATGTAATTAAATATTTATTATAGCTACTGAGTTATTCAATGAAATCTATCTGCAGAGCGCCCCCTTCGGTTTCCCCTTTTTCTAATTTCTCTGTCCTGCTCACTGAGATGGACGCACATGCTCAGTTCCATCCTTGATCTACCACCAGCTGCAGCAGAAAGGACACATCCCCTAATAGAACAGTCCTATCCTTGCCCGTAATGTGGACAATAATAGGACACAGACAGTACTAGAGATCACCCAGTGCTGATGGTAAAAAATGATTGTTATTAGTGATGGATAATAAAGAAAGGTGGTTTAATTCACATAAAACATCCCCGTACGTGCCTACCCTTAGCACAACCCCCCAAGGTGAGCCTCCATTTTTGGAGACATTTTTATTACTTTACCCAAACGTTATCACCCTATGGTGTGGCGTTTTTATGTTCTACAATTGAACACAGCCTGCACAAGTCTATCTATCCAAATCTACAAGCATTATGGAGGGAGTCTGATGTCTGGGAGTGCAGAGTAGTATGGACATCGGTCCAGAAAGTGGCCTCACCTCTTCTCCTATGATGGTTAACCGTGGGAACCTTCTTGCCAGAGAGGCGCAGATACTTTGCTGTGCCAGGCAATCCGCTGCCGTCTGGAGGTCGTTGGCACCAGTCTGAAACACAGAGATATGAGAGCCATCAGTTATATCCTGCTACATCCCCAGTGCAAAGAAAAGTCCACTCCTTCTATCCCAGGGCTGCACTTTAATACACCATCCCACCACGTCCTGCAGAATAAGAGCAACTATTTGCAGCAGCTCCTATAATCCGGCGTATACACTCAATAAAATACCGCACCAAGATAGAAATATCGTGTTGCTGCAAAACTCAACATGCCATTATGTCTCAGGCAGATATGTAAACGATTACAGGTGTGGTCTGATGAGATACTGGGTCTGGCCACAAGAGGGCGTAAGGGTACTTTCACACTAGCGTTATTCTTTTCCGGCACCGAGTTCCGTCCTAGGGGCTCAATACCGGAAAAGAACTGATCAGTTATATCCTAATGCATTCTGAATGGAGCAGGTCAGTCACTGCGGTATTATCTCCGTCCAAAATGTCTGATCAGTTGCCGGAATGCCGGATCCGGCATTAATTTACATTGACATGTATTAGTGCCAGATCCGGCATTAAGAAACACCTGAAGGAAAACTGTTAAAAAAATACAAGAGAGATCCGTCTATCCGCATGACAAGCGGAGAGATGGATCTGTTCTTGCAATGCATTTGTGAGACGGATCGCATCAGTCTCACAAATGCTTTCAGTCACATCCAGATCGGTGGATCCGGCAACGGAACTGCTTGCCGGATCACACTGCCGCAAGTGTGAAAGTAGCCTAAAACTGCTTTCCCCGCTGCACTATGAAAAGGCTCTCAGAGGCTACTTTTGGGAAGTGTACATCTTGGTGACTGATTGTTGAATGCTGGACATGCCTCTATGATGCTGTTGAAGATTTTTTCTGTTGACAGACTGAGTGGTTGAGCATTATTGGACTGAGAGAAGCAGGATGGTCATATCGATGAATTGCCCACCATCTTGGCCGTTATGAACTAGCTGTTAGGAGGTGTTGGGAGCAGTGGTTACGTTAGGGCATGCACATACAGCGAACAGGCTCCGGACATCCCAGACAGACCACTAATAAAGAGGACGGTTTGATCTGCCGACAATCATGAGTAGCTCTCACAGATTCGCTGTCCACCATCCAGACACTGGTGGCACCTTCACTACAGAGCCCTGTCTCTGCTCGGACCATTTCCAGGCATTTAGGAGAAAGAAATTTGGCGTCTAGGTGTCCTGCCATTGAAAGTCAGCCACTGCTGCCTTAATTTGCAATGGTGTTGTGAATGAGAAACCTGGACTGGAATCAACAAATCCAGGTTCTGTTTGGGATCCCACATGGGTTGGGTTATAGTATGGAGGCCTCGTGATGAATGCTTGAATCCTTCCCATGATGTGGAGCGACATATTGCCCCGACTACTGGTGTGATGATCTGGGGAGGCATCACATATGACAGTCGGTCACCCCTAGTGGTGATACGACGGACACTAACAGCTCAGCGATATGTGCAGGACATCCTGCCACCACGTGTGGTCCTCTCATGGCAAGGCTTCCAACTGGCATTTATAAGCAGGATAATGATCGCTCTCACACAGCAAGGGTTTCCCAAGAATGTCTCCTCCAGATTACTACACTTCCTTGGCTGCTCGGTCACCAGATTTATCACCAATCCAGTGTTTACAGGCCTAGCTGTGACATCTGTGGACAAATGTGCTGTAGGTTACAATACAGAATCTGTGTACCCCCATGCCCAGCTATATCTCATCTCGTGCCCAGGCTAGAGGCCGGATCTCATCTCGTGCCCAGGCTAGAGGCCGGATCTCATCTCGTGCCCAGGCTAGAGGCCCGATCTCATCTCGTGCCCAGGCTAGAGGCCCGATCTCATCTCGTGCCCAGGCTAGAGGCCCGATCTCATCTCGTGCCCAGGCTAGAGGCCCGATCTCATCTCGTGCCCAGGCTAGAGGCCCGATCTCATCTCGTGCCCAGGCTAGAGGTGGCCATCAGAGTCCTAGAGCCTCATTTCAATTGTACAGTTTTATCCAATAAACTTCTCTTTTCCTCTAATATTGGAATCACTTCCATTTATCATCATTACAGTCACACATAGGAAGCTTCATTCCAACAACTACTTCTTGGTGCGACAGTGTACATAAGTGCTGCCCTAAAGGGACATCTCCTCATTTTACTGTGTATAATCTACCATGTAAATGGAGTCACTATGTACATACATTACTTATCCTGTACTGATCCTGAGTTACATCCTGTATTATACTCCAGAGCTGCACTCGCTATTCTGCTGGTGGAGTCACTGTGTACATACATTACATGACTTACCCTGTACTGATCCCAAGTTATATTCTGTATTATACTCCAGAGCTGCACTCACTATTCTGCTGGTGCAGTCACTTTGTACATACATTACATTTACTTATCCTGTACTGATCCTGAGTTACATTCTGTATTATACTCCAGAGCTGCACTCGCTATTCTGCTGGTGGAGTCACTGTGTACATACATTACATTACCTACCCTGTACTTATCCCGAGTTACATCCTGTATTATACTCCAGAGCTGCACTCACTATTCTGCTGGTGCAGTCACTTTGTACATACATTACATTACTTATCCTGTACTGATCCTGAGTTACATCCTGTATTATACTCCAGAGCTGCACTCACTATTCTGCTGGTGTAGTCACTGTGTACATACATACATCTATCATGTGGGATTCGGTTTCACTATTGAACATTGTTACGTGTACATTAGTTCTATATGTACACAGGGAAAACAAGAGTAATTAACCCCAAAAAAGCCATACATTGACAGCCTCCCCATGACAACTGAGGATGTTCGTCCAGGGTTATTTGATGGTTTTCATAGACTGCTGTCCAGTCCTGACAATAGGATCAATGGAGGGTCAGCATGTTGCACTGCATATATATAATAGTGGATGTAAATCACACTATCTATGTTCCGTTATGTAGGCATCATCCTACTTTCTAGAACAGTAAAGAGCGGACAGATTTTCTGAGCACTCACCGGTTACACACACTGATCTTTTGTTATACACACACCAACTATTGGTCTGATTGGACAGATAATCTGTTGGTGTAATACTGCCCTTACACATTTACCTTTTCGACTATGCCCAAATCTCCGCCGCTCATGACATTCCTGACGATTTTCCCGGCTTTATCAGCCACAGAGTGCGCAGAGGCCACCAACCTTGCTAACAGAATTGGAGCTGAAGACATCGTGAACGCTGTTCGGGGGTATGAAGAGACAATAATTAATATATAGTACAAAAGCAAGAACAGCACCTGATGTGGATGGCAAAGGTGACAGTAAAGTATTACAGGGAAAGCACAAACAAATCCAAACTTGGGTTGGACGTAGGCCATCACCAGGAGCAGAGTTTCAGCAGATACCTTCATCAGGCTGAAATGGTGGCTTAAAAGGAGACCACAGTTTAGGTATGAAGCACTGGTGGCATCCATGAACACAGATGTCTAGAGTATGGAAGGTCCAATTTAACTCTTTGGACAGCACTGATGATGGGGGAACCCTTTGGCGGGCACTGGCAATTGAGAGAATTTTTTGCCTGCCACTGGCAAATGGGGGAAACACTTTGCCTGCCACTGGCAAATGGGGGAAACACTTTGCCTGCCACTGGCAAATGGGGGAAACACTTTGCCTGCCACTGGCAAATGGGGGAAACACTTTGCCTGCCACTGGCAAATGGGGGAAACACTTTGCCTGCCACTGGCAAATGGGGGAAACACTTTGCCTGCCACTGGCAAATGGGGGAAACACTTTGCCTGCCACTGGCAAATGGGGGAAACACTTTGCCTGCCACTGGCAAATGGGGGAAACACTTTGCCTGCCACTGGCAAATGGGGGAAACACTTTGCCTGCCACTGGCAAATGGGGGAAACACTTTGCCTGCCACTGGCAAATGGGGGAAACACTTTGCCTGCCACTGGCAAATGGGGGAAACACTTTGCCTGCCACTGGCAAATGGGGGAAACACTTTGCCTGCCACTGGCAAATGGGGGAAACACTTTGCCTGCCACTGGCAAATGGGGGAAACACTTTGCCTGCCACTGGCAAATGGGGGAAACACTTTGCCTGCCACTGGCAAATGGGGGAAACACTTTGCCTGCCACTGGCAAATGGGGGAAACACTTTGCCTGCCACTGGCAAATGGGGGAAACACTTTGCCTGCCACTGGCAAATGGGGGAAACACTTTGCCTGCCACTGGCAAATGGGGGAAACACTTGGGAGAGCGATGGTAAAGGAGAACTCTTGGGCTAGAGCCAGTAATGGGGAACCCTTTGGCTGGCAATGGTTATTGGGAGAACTCTTTGGATGGTGCTGGTAATGGGGAACTAGCTATTTGGGTGGGAGTGTTAATGAGGGCAACCTCTGTCTTGGTCCTGTAATGGGGACATTCTGGCACTGGAATTGGACACTACTGGTTCTGCCCCAATTTTTTTTCCCCATCACAAAACAAGATGGGGGGGCTGTCTTATTAGAGACCACACCTTTCACATGGGAGGGCCATTAGCTGATCAGTGCAGGTTCGGCTGATTTTGCCAGGGGAATCTGCCAGACACCCCTTTCTTTACACCCTAATGAGGCATGTGGACAGGGATGGTCATTGAAAGACAATCACTTTAATGCAAATGGTTGATTAGAGTGAACATGTCTAATGCGATACCCTGCATGAGGTATCCCAGCACTGGGTTAGAATTCGACCAGGGGCAACATCCTCATGGAGTTTTGTATATACAGTATTATAAATATTGGGGAAATTGGGGGCACATTATAAAATCCCTCACCACCAGAAAATAAAAGAAAACATCAAATATGGCCTTAGTAAAGCACATTTCATCCATATCATTATCTTATCCGGCTCTCCTGGTGTGAGCCCAGCCTTAAATACATCGATCTGAAGGTAACTAACACCCATGGGTTGTAATCTGCAGGGCGCAGCGTTTGCCGTCACCTTTACTCCGGTTTATTTGAGAACCCGAGTCGTGGATTGTGCAATTCAAACAAAACATCCTAAGAAACTGGATACGTCTTTCCAGAATGACTATAGGACAAAAGCAAGCGCAGGTATTACTGACATATAATCTAATTAACAAACTGCACATAAAAAAAATTATAATAATCACATAAAGCATATATAAAACACAACACGTGTTCATTATAGGACTTACCACCAGTGTCAGATCCGTGGAGAGTCAGCCCCTTTTGGGGCGAACTCTGTAAGAAATTAAACTGTGGTGTGTTCCATCGCATGTCTATGTATTCTGCATTGCCTGCAGCCTGGAAT
This sequence comes from Bufo gargarizans, assembly GCF_014858855.1. Classification (NCBI taxonomy): domain Eukaryota; kingdom Metazoa; phylum Chordata; class Amphibia; order Anura; family Bufonidae; genus Bufo; species Bufo gargarizans. The sequence continues at coordinate 67,788 of NW_025334325.1, forward strand.
ATGGTCTCGTACAGAGGCGTTATACTGCAGCACATGGAGTGCTCATGTCTCTGCGGTGCCACGCGGTCTCTGTGCGCCACCGCACAAGTGAAAAGATTAAAGGGGTTGGCGGATTTATATTACAAGCTGTACATGTGCTGGTCACATCACGTATTAAACTATAGGCACTGAATAATTTAGGTTACTAGGCAGTAGGGCTGCACGATATGGGAATTTTGTGCGATTGCGATTAGGGCCCTAAAAATTGCGATAACGGGATGCGATATTTTAAGGGAATTGTGCTAGAGGTCTATTTGCTTGGATTTTCAAGGCAAAAGCACACACAAATTACCGATAATGCAGAAATGTAGTTATGCTTAACTCAAGAACTGAAATGCACAGTGTTTTTTAAAATAAAACATCTTTTTCTAAATTAAATAACATATTTGCATTACTGCAAAAGTACAAAATACAAAACTTGCCATTTTCTTAATAGCGCTGCACAGAACAGATAAATAAAATAGAATAAATAAAAGAACATTTGTTAAAGGGGTTCTGCACTTTCAATTAACTGATGATCTATCCTCTGGATAGATCATCAGCTTCTGATCGGCCGGGGTCCGACACCCGGGAGCCCTGCCGATCAGCTGTTTGAGAAGGCAGCGGCGCTCCAGCAGCACCGCGGCCTTCTCACTGTTTACCGCCGGGCCGCCCGCCCACTGACGTCACGACTTGTATCAACTAGAGTGGGCGCGGCTAAGCTCCATTCACGTGAACAGAGCTTAGCCGCGCCCACTCTAGTTGATACAAGTCGTGACGTCAGTGGGCGGGCGGCCCGGCGGTAAACAGTGAGAAGGCAGCGGCGCTGCGGCAAACAGCTGATCGGCGGGGGTCCCGGGTGTCGGACCCCCGCCGATCAGAAGCTGATGATCTATCCAGAGGATAGATCATCAGTTAATTGAAAGTGCAGAACCCCTTTAATTAAAATAACGACTTGCCTCCAGCCCCTCCTCCCTCCCCATACTGTAACTGATGTATCGCCGGCCGCGCTGTGCAGCATAGCGGCCGGCGATACATCCGTGTCAACCACGTAAAAAGTCAACCATCGCTTTATAAGGCGCACTGCCATTTTCCCCCCACTTTTGGGGGGGAAAAAGTTTGTCTTATAAAGCAAAAAATATGGTAATATAATTGCAGCATTTTTGGGTCGGCCAATTGGCGACTGCGATATGGCGATTAATTGCGATTGCTTTGGCGATATATTGTGCAGGCCTACTAGGCAGGTCCCCTGAACTGCGTGCCGGCACTGCACTGGAAACATGGTGGCTGATGGAGAGTTCCATCTATCAGCGGCCTCCATTCACTTACCCTGGGGATGGACTGCGCATGCGCTAGTTTACCTATCTGTCCCCAGTGTAAGGCCTCCTGCACACGACTGGTTTTTTTCCCATTTACGGGCCGTTTTTTGTGTTCTGTATACGGAACCATTCATTTTTATGGATCCGCCCAAAAAATAAAAATAATTATGTACTCCGTATGCATTCCGTTTCCATATTTCAGTTTTTCCGTTGAAAGATAGAACATGTCCTATTATTGCCATATTGCCCGCAAATCAAGTTCCGTGGCTCCATTCAAGTCTATGGGTTCACATACTCTGAATGTTTTCCGTATCTGTTCCGTTTTTGCGGAACCATCTATTGGTTGCCGTGCTTGCTCACTATAGGAAAAAGCACTAGACTGCGCCTACTCCCACGGAACCGACCACCAGAGGCGCCAGTGCTTTTTCCTTATAGTGTGCAAGCACGACCACCACTGATGGATTGCAGGGTGGTCGTAACCATGGAAACGAGCAGTGCATAATGTGATGGAAAAATTAATTCAGTCAGAAAATGAAGCAATATGGAGAATCACAACACATTAGTAAGTGCCTTGTATTAACTTTTCCAGGACGTCCTCCATGACAGCACATGGGAGGATGTCCAATCCAATCACTGTTGGGACAGGAAGTGAAACAGATTAAAAGCCCCCCCCATCCCTCCAATCTCCAGTGTCTTCCTGTCCCTACTGGGATAGGAGTGAAGCAGTCATAGTACTAAGAATCGGGTGCTTACCTAGGCACCAGGGGGCCAGGTCGGGTCGGGGGTCCGGTACTCCCCTCTCAGGCCAGGTCGGGCGGCGTCCCGTACGGCCCCGCTAGCTCCCCCTCCGGGGGTTCTCTAGCTTGTCCCGACCTGCCTGGGACGGCGGCAGGCGGGACGCTGATGCCGCTTCTCCTCCGGGAGCTCTGGGCTCAGCGGCGCGCTCCGAACGGCGTCGTCGTCGCATCATCATGACGTCACTTCCGGGTCAGCCGGAAACAAGATGGCGGCGCCCAGCACAAGCGCTGGAGGCCTGGAAGCCCGGCCTCGCGCTCAGGGGTTGACTCCCTCCCCCCGGGGGGGTTGAGTTCCCCTTATAAGAACGGAGCAGCGCGGCAGCAGAGGTGGAGGTAAGCCCCAGTGGGGAAGTTGTGAGCGGCGGTGTGTTTTGCTTAGCCACCATGGAGCCCCAAGCGTCAGCTAAATCCGAGATTGTGCCTGACCCCTCTGCTGCAGCCCATGTAAGTGCCCTTATCCTTATACCCTGGTGTACTCTCCCCAGTCATTTAGCACGGTTTCTCGGATTTCTTCCTAGGATAAAAAGAGTTCTGGGCAGTCGGCTTCCCAAGACCCCAGAAGGAAACCGAAAAAGTGTGCGACTTGCGGGGAAAAGATGCACATATCCTACAAGAAGCAGCTATGTGCTGATTGCATTGCCAGGTTAATGAAGGAGGAGCAGCCGTCCTTTCTCACAGAACTTAGGAATATCGTTCGTGAAGAAGTACAGGCTACGGTTTCTTCTCTAAACCCTCCGCCACCTCCTTCTCAACCTGACTCCCCTCCCCCCAAAAAAAGGAGGACTCAGGAGGACTCTGATTTTGATAATCAGGAAGTCTCGGACGGAGAGATTGAGGACGACACCATCTCTGCTTCCGGCTCTTCAGACCACCCTAAAAGATTTTTATTCTCTACTGAAGACCTAGACGCCCTCCTCCATGCGGTTAGAGATACCATGCAAGTAGAGGAAGCTAGCCCTCCCATATCCGTTCAGGACGAGATGTTTGGGGGGTTAGGGGCAAAAAAGACTCGCCTATTCCCAGTAAACTCCCATCTGAAGGAAATAATTCTGGAGGAATGGAAGGAGGCCGAAAAGAAGCTAGTCATGCCTAGGGAATTTAAAAATCGGCTGATTTTTAATCCTGAGGATACTAAACTATGGGATGAGATTCCCAGGATTGACATTCAGGTGGCGAAGGTCACAAAAAAGACCACCATCCCCTTCGAAGATTCCTCAAACTTAAAGGACCCTATGGATAGGAAGGCGGAGGGACTACTTAAGAAGGCCTGGGAGTGTTCATCTGCTCTTATTAATGCCAACATTACTGCCACCTCGGTAGCCAGGTCTATGGGGTTATGGCTGAATCAGCTAGAGAACCACCTTAGACTAAAAACCCCAAGGGAGGACATTCTAGAATCCATTCCCCTTCTTAAGATGGCTACGGCCTACCTGGCGGACTCTTCGGCCGAATCCATCAGGATCTCAGCTAGAAACAGCACACTGGCGAATTCGGCTAGAAGGGCCCTTTGGCTAAGAAGTTGGTCAGGGGATGTAGCGTCTAAGAATAAACTTTGTTCGATCCCTTTCTCAGGTTCGCACGTGTTTGGCCCAGTCCTAGATACAATCCTTGAGAGTGCCGCGGACAGGAAAAAAGGCTTTCCGGAAGAGAGGTCTAAGAAGACTCAGTCCTTTCGGAGGGATTCAGGCCAGGGACAGTCACAGAATTTTTCGAGTAGAGGGAAAGGCAAATCGGGCAGGTGGAGCTACCCCAAAGGGGGGAAGGGGAGGGGGTTCCTTCTCAAACCCAACACTTCCTCTTACCAGAATAAATGACGCCAGACCAGTGGGGGGGAGACTTCGGTTCTTCAGTCATCAATGGCCTTTAGTAACTCAGAACCCCTGGGTACTTCAGACGGTACGAGAGGGGTACAAAATAGAGTTCGGTCGTCCTCCCCCTCAGAGATTCTGTGTTACCACTCCCCAGTCTCCGTCTCTAAAGAACCAGATGGTTCAGGACTTGGAGAAACTTTGCGCAATGGAAGCAATAGTTCCTGTTCCAAGACCCCAACAGGGCAGAGGTCACTACTCCAAACTGTTCTGGGTAAAAAAACCAGACGGTTCACTAAGAACTATCATAAACCTGAAGTTCCTGAACAGATGGATCCAATATTTCAGGTTCAAGATGGAGTCAATACGTTCAACGGTTCCACTGATTCCAGCAGGGGCATTGATGTGCACCATCGATCTCAAAGATGCCTACTATCATGTCCCCATACATCCAAGCCATCATCAGTTCCTCAGGTTCGCGGTGACGTTAGACGGCATAGTGCATCACTTCCAGTTCCAATGTCTTCCATTCGGGATTTCAAGTGCTCCACGCATCTTTACGAAACTAATAGTAGAGATAATGGCGTTCCTGAGACAACAGGGAATAACAATAGTCCCGTACTTGGACGACTTCCTCCTGACAGCATCCTCAGAGGTCCTTCTGCGGAACCATCTGCAGACAACGTTACGGGTTCTACAAGATTTAGGCTGGATTATCAACCTAGAGAAATCAGATCTTTGCATGAGCGAAAGGAAGATCTTTCTAGGCACCCTTCTGGACTCCCAGAGACAGATGTCCTTCCTTCCAGATTCAAAGCGCGACGCTTTCATAGAAGAAATATCCTCCTTCCAAAGAAAAAACCTCTGCTCCATCAGAGAGGCTATGCGGATACTAGGCCTGATGACATCCTGTATACAGATGGTCCAGTGGGCCCAGATCCACTCAAGGCCACTTCAGGGTCTAGTCCTCACCAAGTGGGACAAAGACCAGAGGTCTCTAGACAGAAAGATCAGGATCCCAATGTCCATAAAAGAGTCCTTGAACTGGTGGATAACTCCCGGCAACCTACAGAGAGGGGTTCACTGGTTGAGAAGACCTTGTTTGACGGTGGTGACCGATGCCAGCATGACCGGCTGGGGTTCACATATAGAAGACCATCTCTTTCAGGGTTCATGGTCCCTGGCAGAGAGTCAGCGTTCCTCAAACGTAAGGGAATTAACGGCGGTACTAAGGTCTCTCCAAGCAGCAGAACTTCTCTTAAAAGGGAACCACGTTCAAGTTCTGTCAGACAATATAACTACAGTCTGCTATATAAGGCATCAAGGGGGAACTCAGAACCCAGGCCTTCAGGAGGTCGCAGAAAAAATCTTCCTTTGGGCACAGGAAAATATCCTATCTATCTCAGCCCTCCATATCAGAGGGAAGGACAATGCTACAGCAGACTACCTGAGCAGAAGAAGATTCCATCCGGGAGAATGGATGCTGAACAGGCAAGTCTTTCACCAGATCTGCAGGAAATGGGGGTACCCCCAGGTGGATCTCCTAGCCTCCAAAGAAAACGCCCAGGCGTCTCAGTTCTTTTCCCTAGATCCCAGCGGGGATCCTCTGGGGATAGATGCCATGTCAAAACCATGGGACATGGATTTAGCTTATGCCTTCCCGCCAATCCCGCTTATCCCGGCCACCTTGAGGAAGATCAGCGAGAGCTCGGGGAAGTTCATTTTCATAGGCCCAGCCTGGCCGAAGAGGAGCTGGTATCCCCTGTTAGACAGGCTAAAGGTAGAAGAACCAATATCACTCCCTCTGAAGCCGGACCTTCTCACTCAGGGGTCCCTTCTCCACCCGGATCTGGAAAAGTGGAATCTGAGAGCCTGGATCCTGAAAGGAGAATGCTGAGCAGGCAGGGCTTGTCACATGCTGTAATCTCCACTCTACAAAAAAGTAGGAAACCAGTGACAAATGCTATATATAGGAAGATCTGGAACAGATTTAATTCCTGGTTGGCTGATACACATCTGTCCAGATCAACTCCTTCCATCGCGCAGATTCTTGACTTCCTACAGAAGGGCTTTGACCTAGGGCTACGCCCTAGCACGATCAAGGTGCAGATATCAGCCTTATCATCCTTCCTGGACTACCCACTAGCAGAGCATCGTTGGATAAAGAGGTTCGTAAAGGCTATATCCAGACTAAAACCCACTCTGAGACAGACCGTTCCTCCTTGGGACTTGTCTATAGTTCTAGATACCCTCTGTAAGATGCCCTTTGAACCCTTGGACACCATTCCGTTAAAATTGCTCTCCTGGAAGACGGCCTTCTTGGTAGCCATCACTTCAGCACGCAGAATTGGTGAACTTCAGGCCTTATCCATGAAGGAACCTTTCTTAAGAGTCTGCCCGGATCGAATTATTCTTCAGTTAGACCCAGCATTCCTCCCTAAAGTCGTCTCTACATTCCATAGGGAACAAGAAATATTCTTACCTTCTTTTTACGCCTCTCCTAGAGATCCGGAAGAGGAGAAATTCCACTGCCTGGACGTCCGTCGGGCAGTCCTTGAATACCTTCGCCGAACAGAGCCTGATAGGAAGGACTCAAACCTCTTTGTTCAATTTGGTAAAGCAGGAAGAGGGAAGAAGGTGACTAGAAGGACTCTGACACAGTGGATCAAGTCAACAATTATGGAAGCATATCGTCTTCAGGATAGTCCCTGTCCTATCTCTATCAGGGCACATTCTACTAGGGCAGTCGCAGCTTCCTGGGCGGAGAAGGCGAACGCCTCTATAGATCAGATTTGTCAGGCTGCCACCTGGACAAGTTATAACACCTTTTGTAGACATTACAGGTTGAACCTACCGTCCAATCGTCAGCTTTCCTTTGGGCGTAAGGTTCTACAGGCTGTGGTCCCTCCCTGATGGCTAAGTTGGTAACTCTCCCATGTGCTGTCATGGAGGACGTCCTGGAAATCGGTAGTTAGTCTTACCGGTAACGTTCTTTCCAGGAGTCCAACATGACAGCACTACTTATTCCCTCCCTAATATGTGATTCAGTGTGATGTTAACATTGCTTATCATATTAGTAATAAAATTGTGTTGCATCCATCCGGTGTAGTAATTTAGAAGACACTGGAGATTGGAGGGATGGGGGGGGCTTTTAATCTGTTTCACTTCCTGTCCCAACAGTGATTGGATTGGACATCCTCCCATGTGCTGTCATGTTGGACTCCTGGAAAGAACGTTACCGGTAAGACTAACTACCGATTTTCTACATGATAAATGCCATTTGCTGAAGTGAGAGGACCCCTTTAAGCCGTAGACATGACTTGATCTTACACTATTCGTTACTATGGATTTTATTTTCTTGTTTTATAACTTTTGGATTGATGTGTGTATTACATGTGTATCTTGTCTCACTCGACTGTAACCTTTCACCTGCATGCACGTTGGCTGCAGTGTGGTATTTAGGGTCACAAGTATGAATGCCGCTTAGTCATGAATAAGGACCTAACCACAGGGGTCCGAAACGCGTAGATGCTGTTATTGGATATTGGATTTTAACCTGCACTAAGAAAATAAAGATTGTCTCCCACTCCCGCACCACCTCCTCGCCTCATTCCCTCTCTGTTGGTGTCCCGCAAGGCTCTGTCCTAGGACCCCTGCTCTTCTCTATCTACACCCTCGGCCTGGGAGAGCTCATAGAGTCCCATGGCTTTCAGTATCACTCCTATGCTGACGACACACAAATCTACCTCTCTGGTCCAGACATCACCACCACCTTATTATCCAGAATCCCACAATGTCTATCTTCTATATCATCCTTCTTCTCCTCTCGCTTTCTAAAACTTAACATGGATAAAACAGAATTCATCATCTTTCCCCCATCTTGCTCAACCCCCCAACACACTATCTATCACGATCAATGGCTACACACTCTCTCCGGTAACCAAGTCCGCTGCCTTGGAGTGACCTTGGATTCTGCCTTTCCTTTCGACGGCACATCCAAGCCCTTTCCACCATCTGCCGCCTCCAACTCAAAAACATCTCCCGCATTCGCGCTTTCCTCAACTTTGAATCTGTGAAAATGCTTCTACATGCCCTCATCATCTCCCGCCTAGACTACTGCAACATCCTCCTCTGTGGCCTTCCATCTAGCACTCTCGCACCCCTCCAATCTATCCTCAACTCTGCTGCCCGACTAATCCACCTCTCACCTTATTACTCCTCTGCCTCTCCCCTCTGCCAAATCCCTTCACTGGCTCCCCATTGCCCAACAAATTCAGTTCAAAGTACTAACAAATACATACAAGGCCGTCCACAACCTGTCCCCTCCCTACATCTCTGAGCTACTTTCCCGATACACCCCCACACGCACTCTCCGATGCTCACAAAACCTCCTTCTCTCCTCTCCTCTTATCGCCTCATCCCACAATCGCCTCCAAGATTTCTCCCGTGCATCCCCCATTCTCTGGAACTCGCTACCCCAACATATCAGACTCTCACCGACAGTGGAATCCTTCAAAAGAAACCTAAAAACCCACCCCTTCAGACAAGCTTACAACCAGTGACCCTGCTGCCTCTATATCGCCATGACCAGCTTCACCCGCACCTACTGTGTCCTTCTCCCATACCATGTAGATTGTAAGCCCTCACGGGCAGGACCCTCTCTCCTTCTGTACCAGTCTGTAACTCGTCTTGATTATGATTAGTGCAATTGTCTGTGTTATGTATGTGCACCGCTTATCATATGTACAGCGCTATGGAATGAATGGCGCTTTAATAATAATTGTCACTTTTTGAAGAAGCCAGACCTTTGCAAGGCGTATGAGATTTCACAAACCTCATGAACACTTTGCTTTTTCAGAAATGTACCTGTGCAGATTTGGTGCAGAAACAGCGCAGGGAAATTTGTGCAGAATGTCTGTTAGGGTTCATGCACATGACTGTATGTATTTTGCGGAACAGAACAGCTGGCCCCTAATAGAACAGTTCTATCCTTATCCGTAATGCGGACAATAATAGGACATGTTCTATTTTTTTACGGAACGGAAATACAGAAACGGAATGCACTTCCGTTTTTTTTTGCAGACCCATTGAAATGAATGGTTCCGCATACGGTCCGCAAAAAAAGGAACGGACACGGAAAGCAAATTCGTTCGTGTGCATGAGCCCTTACACAGCCCGCAGCCTGAAGGGTACATGCACGTGGCGGTGTAGGTTATGCAGATTCTCCGCACGTACTTTCATGCGGTTTTCGCTTAGTTTCTGCAGCAAATCAGCAGTGAAATCCACCTTATGTGCAGATTTTGATGCGGATTTGCTCCAGATCTCACAGGGAGAAGTCGGCAATGAAAAAACCACATGAACAACTGACATGCTGCGGATTTCTAAAGCCGAACTGCAGGTCCACTTCTGCACCGTGTACATGAGATTTTGAAATTCCCGTCTACTTAGCCGGTGCTGTATTACAGTGCAGAGTTTCTGCGCAATAATCTGTGCGTAATACGCACGACGTGCAAATACCCTTGTAGATTTCTAAACCTGACCAAGAATTTTCTGATGTGTCCACGGCGTCATTTTATGGCTCCTCATCTGGACTGTGAACCAAGAATATGGATTTTTCATGTCCGATCTTTGCAGGTATAAATCGGCGCCAGTTGTATCTTGCAGCCGCTTATCTCCCCTGCTCTACTGAAATAACAAACGTTCAGCTGATGCGAATGTGCAGACGTCACAAATCACAAGCATTTTTTTCCGAAAAAATATTGGAGGTGCCGGGCGCCACCCATTACTCCTCGCTGATCGCTCTCGAGCAGGGAGTGGTCAGAGAGCAGTGTCTTACCCTGCTTTCACACCTGAGCGTTTCTCAAACGCGCATTTTACGCGCGTTTTTATGCGCGTTTTTGTAATAGTAAACGCGCGTTTGACACGCGTTTGTGTCATTGATGCAGTGTCCTATGGCCACAAACGCGCGTCGAAACGCCCCAAAGAAGCTCAAGTACTTGATTATGCGTCGGGCGTTTTACAGCGCGATCGTACGCGCTGTAAAACGCCCAGGTGAGAACCATTCCCATAGGGAAGCATTGGTTTTCATGTGTTGAGCGTTTTACAGCGCGTTTGAACGCGCTGTAAAACGCTCAGGTGTGAACTTAGGGTAAGGGCAGGTTAAAGACAGAATCCACATGGAAAAATCTAATGGGCCACAGGATCCACAGCAGAAATCCAAAGCTGACCCTCTTTTTCTCCAGCGCCATTCTCTGCGCCGCCAGCCCCACTTCGTCCCGCTGTTTGTATATAAGGCTGCACTGGTGAGGTGCAGGTATACGGCTTGTGACTCTGGAGAACTGATTGGCAGCAGCGGTCACATGCCGTATACCTGCAATTGACTGCGGCAGCCTTGCATACAAACAGCGGGAGGAGGACCGGACCGCGGGACACAGAGAACAGCGCAGGGGAAAGACGCGAGTATATAGTAATTTTTTAGGCGTCATTCCTCATGCAATCTGCAAATTGCAGATCAACAAAATAAGGGCTTGTTCACACGACCGTGCCGTGTTTTACGGTCTGCAAATTGCGGATCCACAAAACACGGATGTCGCCCGTGTGCCTTCCGCAATTTGCGGAACAGATGGCCCTTTACAGAAATGCCTATTCTCGTCCGCAAAACGGACAAGAATAGGACATGACTCATAATTTTTGCGGGGCCACGAAACGGAGCAACGGATGCGGACAGCACACGGAGTGCTAGCCACATCTTTTGCGGCCCCACTGAAGTGAATAGGTCCGCACCCGTGCCGCAAAAAAATGCGGCTCGGATGCGGAACCAAACCACGGTCACGTGAATGAGCCCTAAGGATGAACCATTTTTGCAAAACTGACTTACGTATGTATCAACCGTGTTCTTACCCCATCGATATGCTTGGCGGCGAAATGTGGATCACAGACCCATTGAAGTCAATGGGTCCGCAAAAAATTTAGTAGCAACAGGGACGGTGGGTGACACAACTTTTTTACTTTCTATATACTAGTGTAGAAGATAACATTGCTGGGTGTCCGTGAGATCCTTCTGGGGGAAAAAAAACTAAAACTTTAACCCCTTCGGTGCTCCGTTCTGTAACCTGGTATCTTCTAGACTGAGCTAAACCGGAAAATCTATTGAGTTCAAAGCCTGGCACAGGACCAGCCTGACACCGCGCTGGACACGGAAAGGTCTGACAAGCCCAGAGGGGCCATTACCGGTAAGCGCAGACCCTTTTTCCAGGGACCGGTGGTGGTCGCAGGTTAATGGGCCTCCCCTGATGTTACCTACTGATCTTTGTTAAAGGGACTGTTCAGGATTACGTCAACATGGCTGCTTTCTTCCAAAAACAGAGCCACCCCGGCCCGTGGGTTGTGTGCAGCATTGCAACTCCGCTCATCCACTGAATGGAGCTGATCTGCAATACTTTGTGCAACCTGCGTAACCTGGCGGTGCTGTTTCGGAAAGGCAGTAATCCTGCACAACCCCCTTTTAAAGTAAAAAGCTCCTTTTAATGTGTCTTTTCCAATTCAATGTTAGAAACAAGGCAGAATCTGTAACTTCTAAAACACGTCAGGCAATAGCACACGTTTGGCTTGGCCCCCGTATTCCCTCCATAAGAAGCCACCTACCTGCCCGGCGGACGCTGCACAGAGTGGAGACTGTCAGTAGGTGCAGAGGTCTGCACAACATTTCACAGGGCGCAATGTACTTCCTATGTCAGCCGTGTTCCTGCTGGGTCCTAGAGGCCTCGGATCTGCTGACTCATTCTTCTCTCACCTCATTCCTATGGATTTAGCAGATATTTGCAGTAACTATCCTGAGATAATCACATGATGGAAGGTAATATCGTTATCAATATTAATTGCGTAATTCCTTAAAAAAAAAAAAAAAATGCAATTCCGGGGTCGCGGTCACTGGTGAGTTGTGCTGCGACCCCCTTCAGTTCAATGGCTGCACTGTGACACAGGGATCCATGACGGGTATGGCAGCCGAAATTGCTGTGTAAGTCCCAGCTTTAGGGCTCATGCACACGAACGTATTTTTCTTCCATTTCCGTTCCGTTTTTTTTTTTTTACAGGTCCATATGCGGAACCATTCATTTCAATGGGTCTTAAAAAAAAATAACGGAAATGACTCTGTGCATTCAGTGTCCACAAAAAATAATAATAAATAGAACATGTCCTATTCTTGTCCATTTTGCAGACAAGAACAGTCATTGTTACAATGGATCCGCAAAAAAAACGGATGCAACACGGACGTCACGCGGATGTCATCTCTTTTTTGTGGATTGCAAAATACATACGGTCGTGTGCATGAGCCCTTAACCATGACACAGCTCTATCAATATGGTCACCCACCTTTCCCAGACTCCTGAAAAGCCTGACTATTCCTGCAGGGATATGGGATGAGGTGACGTATCACTGCGTAAACGGATTGGCCTTCGGGAGTCCGGGAAAGCTGGGTGACAACTTGCGTGGGAGCTAAAATAGTAAATTCGCTGTCACTCGAGTTTTACTGATTTAGACATAGGATTTTGCGCGTCACACGTCACAGACACAGCTCCAGTGCAGACCTATGTGTCTCCATGGTTACAGGCAATAAACCTTGTGGGAGTCATTGACCAAACTGGTGTAAAGTAGAACTGGCTTAGTTGTCAATAGCAACCAATCAGATTCCACCTTTCATTTTCCAAAGAAGCTGTCCAAGATGAAAGGAGGAATCTGATTGGTTGCTAGGGGCAACTAAGCCAGTTCTACTTTTCACCAGTTTGATAAATGACCCCCCGTGTGTCTACTCCGCCTGTCATGTGTTACATCCTTCATCCTTAGATTTGACCCTTGCCTCCCTTGCCTTAGGCCTCATCCACACAACCGAGTTCGCTTTGTGGTCTGCAAAAAACGCGTTCGGCTGGAATCATATTTGGCGTTTTTTTCCGTGTGATTCCGGATCCAGAATCACACGGAACGGTTCTGGTCCTTCGGGGTCCAAACTTCCACACTGCAAAAGACAGAACATGTCCTATTTTTCGCCGCATCTTGTGAATAGGTCCAGAGCTTGATGCAGAGAGCACACGGTTGGTACCCATATTTTGTGGGTCAGCGGTTTGCGGCCCACAACACGAGCATGGCTGTCCCGCCGCCGTATGAATGTGGCCCTAGGCTGGGACTAGACGGCAGTACTGGCCACAACAAGTTCTACGTGAAATGCTGCGGCTGCGACAGTCGAAAGAAATCCAACACAACAGCAATTCTTGGGTGGCAGCATTTTTTGAGTCGCTCTGAAAAACCGTTCTGCTCCTACACTCCGGTCGTCGGTTGCGCAATGTGTGTTGTGCCCAAAGTCGCTGTGTAGTCTCGGCCTATTTTTTGATCCTGGGATCACGGCAGCAGCTTGTGAGTCGCTCTGCAGCCCCATTGAGTTCTATGGCTGCACTATGACAGGTGTCACAGCCAAGATTGCCATCTAGCATGAGCCGTAGGGTCTGCGCACATTTTTTTGGTAACGTTAATTAATGATGTCACCACAGTCGCAAAAAAATCCATCCAAGTCGGATTATTGTGCGACTGTCACATCGCAGTCGCAGCATGTCGTAGGGCAACACCATTACAAAAAAATAATAATCACGTGACACGTCGCCATGTAGCTGTAGCTTTTTGTTCTGTTGTCATGTAGCCGGCCACACGGTGATCTTAGGGTGGGCCCATATCACGTTGTGCCATCCGTTTAACATATATGTAGCCACTGTATGTCACCCGTGTAACGTATACGTTTTTGTATATGATAAATGGATGGCAAAAACATGATGTGAACCCAGCCCAAGGATCGCAGTGTAGCCGCGCAAGCATAGGAATTAATGGGGTTGTAGCGCGATTCATACATGTGCCGTGACCCCAGGATCACAAAAAACCCAACCTGGTCAGACTGCGATTCTCGGGTAACGGTCATGGCCCTCAGGGTATGGCTAAATAGTGATCAACACGTGTCGTAACCAAATTTCACAGCGTAGCCGAGCAGCCATATGAAGCAATGGGGTCACGGTGCGACTTGAATGTTTGCGGTGACATGTTTTCGCCATTCGTGTGTGGCGGTGGCACCACAATGAACCCCCATTCCTATGGCTGTCCCTCTACACTGCCATACATGAAGGTCGCTGGGCATTGCATATAATGTATTTCAATGGTGTAAATGCGACATTCTGCACAGTAGCAAAAAAATAAAAAAATCCGATTGATTGCGATAATTGCAGTCGCAGCATGTCGCTTTGCGACCCCCTATTGAACTACAATATATAAAATGTCCTGCAACCAATGTGGCCCTGTAGCCGTACCATAAAAAACTACTTTTCTGGAGCAATTTGTCGCCCTAGATCCGTACTCACACGGAGACCTCCCCTGGACGTACTCAATGTCACGGCTCAGCCAGGGCTGACAGAACGCGCGCCAGAGCTTTGGTCCTCGGCGGCCGCCGTCCCTGTCACCTCTCCGCTCGCCGTAGTTTCTGTCAGGAACATGTTGACCGTTCTCCGCCGGCGGCTGCCCGGTTTCCGCTTTCTCTGGAGAGGGAGAGCCGCCTCCGGGCTGATCAGCAGCAATGAGAGCCCCGGGAAGAACAACAAGTACCAGGACACCGTGCTGCTCCCTCACACCGACTTCCCTATACGCCGGAGCCCCGAGGACACCGTCAGCACCGAGCTGCGCCTGCAAGAGGTCAGGGGTGAGGGGCAAAGAGTGGGCACTGAGGGCAGGGGGCACCGGGACAAGGATTGGAGCCTATCGCACAGGGACTGGGCTGCTGTGCGGTCAGGGGTTCAGGGCAGGGGGTATGGGAACAAGGGCACGTCCTGGGGGGCACTGGGAAGGAGGATCTTTGGGCAGTGGGATGATGGGGGAACTGGAAGGGATGTAATGGGGCACAGGGACTGGGGGTGTGTGTGTGTGTGAGGGGTCACTGGGAGGCAATTTCAGGGGTCACTGGGACAAGGGGCAAAGGGAGAAATCAGGGGGCACTGGGCTCAGGGCAGAAGGATTGGGTCTATCAGACGGACTGGGCTGCTCTGGGGCCAAGGATAGGGGCGCTGGGACAAGGGTTTAGGGCAGGAGGCAAGGGGTATGGGAACAAGGGCATATCATGAGGGGCACTGGGGCCTTGGAAGCGGGGATCTTTGGACAGTGGGACGATGGGGTATCTGTGGGGAAATTGGAAGGGATGTAATGGGGCACAGTGATATGAAGGGGCACTGGGAGGGATCTCAAAGGGGATGGGGATCTCTGGGGACACTGGTTCAAGGAAGACATTAGGGGGCATCAAGATGGGACGAATCTCGGGGCAATGGGAGATGTCCGGGAGCACTGGGTTGGGAGGGATCTTGGGGTAGTTTGATGAGGGAGTAAGGCAATGGGACACTGGAGCAAGGGGGATATCAGGTGGGATTGGGATGGGAGGAACTTCTGGGGGCACTGGAACAATGGAGGATGTAAGGGGCACTTGGATGGGAGAGAAGTCAGGGGGGATCTCACTGGGGCAGGAGGGAGGACAGGGGGCACTGGGATGGGTGGGAGGTCAGGGGGGATCTCGCTGGGGCAGGAGGGAGGACAGGGGGCACTGGGATGGGTGGGAGGTCAGGGGGATCTCGCTGGGGCAGGAGGGAGGACTGGGGCACTGGGATGGGTGGGAGGTCAGGGGGGAGGACGGGGCACTGGGATGGGTGGGAGGTCAGGGGGGAGGACAGGGGGCACTGGGATGGGTGGGAGATCAGGGGGGATCTCGCTGGGGCAGGAGGGAGGACGGGGGAACTGGGATGGGTGGGAGGTCAGGGGGGATCTCACTGGGGCAGGAGGGAGGACAGGTGGCACTGGGATGGGTGGGAGGTCAGGGGGGATCTCACTGGGGCAGGAGGGAGGACAGGGGGCACTGGGATGGGTGGGAGGTCAGGGGGGAGGACGGGGCACTGGGATGGGGGGGAGGACAGGGGGCACTGGGATGGGTGGGAGGTCAGGGGGGATCTCGCTGGGGCAGGAGGGAGGACAGGGGAACTGGGATGGGTGGGAGGTCAGGGGGGAGGACAGGGGGCACTGGTATGGGTGGGAAGTCAGGGGGGATCTCGCTGGGGCAGGAGGGAGGACGGGGGAACTGGGATGGGTGGGAGGTCAGGGGGGATCTCACTGGGGCAGGAGGGAGGTCAGAGGGCACTGGGATGGGTGGGAGGTCAGGAGGGAGGACGGGGGCATGGGGATGGGTGGGAGGTCAGGAGGGAGGACGGGGGCATGGGGATGAGAGGGAGGTGAGGGGTGGGCAGTGTGATGTATGTGCCAGCTCTGCTCCTTACTATAACTCTGATGTATTTTTATGTTTTTCTCACAGGAGGCAAACTTCTTGCAGCTTTATAATTGGCAAAAAGCGAGAAAAGCAAAGAAGGAATTCAGTCTACATGACGGCCCCCCCTACGCTAACGGAGACCCCCACGTGGGACATGCACTTAATAAAGTAAGGGCTTTAGGGGTTGTGTCTGATCATCGTCGATCATCCTTACCCCTCAGATATGGTCATCCAGTTGTATTTGTTCACCCTATTACCCGACAGCTGCTTATCTCACCCGAATAGCCGCTCACATGCCATGTACCATCTCACAATTATAATTCCTCCCTGTTTTCAAGGCCTCTGCTTGCTGACTGGGAATGGGGAAATTCTTCTTTACACCTAGTAGCTGAACAGCCCATATACTGTAGATCTAATGCTTCTCGCAGCTGGGAGTTTGCTACAGTTGTCACCAGTCTAGACAGCATACTGTGAACT
Organism: Bufo gargarizans; assembly: GCF_014858855.1. Classification (NCBI taxonomy): domain Eukaryota; kingdom Metazoa; phylum Chordata; class Amphibia; order Anura; family Bufonidae; genus Bufo; species Bufo gargarizans. The sequence continues at coordinate 84,538 of NW_025334325.1, forward strand.
AAACAGTCTGGACCGATACAATGTAGCAGGAGAGACAATTGGGCTGCTAATAGACCTAATACATCAAAGCTGAGGGTTTGTTACAGTTGCATTCAGTTTGTGTGTATTTTTGCACAGATCTCACAGGCTGTTTAGCTTCTTGAGGATTCTCTTCCTTAGTGCATATAGCACCCGCAGAACTGAATACCATGACATGCCAAGTTCTGCTGCAGTCTCTGTGTGTAAACCACGGCGGGTAGCCGCACGCAGGTCATACCCACTGACTGTGGCTAATCCAGGGCATTCCGTGGCAATGCTAACTGAAAGCCGTGGCAGGAATCAGAGGGTCAACTTCCAAAATTTCCAAAAATGCACGTTGTTCAAAAGGTGATGTGCCAATTGCTTCACCAGCTTCCATTTCTCTCCATGATGGTTTCACCTCATACCCTCCCATGTTTTGCAGATACTGAAGGACATTACAAATCGTTTCCACATGATGAGGGGCTACAAAGTGACCTACGTGCCAGGTTGGGACTGCCACGGCCTGCCTATAGAACTGCGGGCCCTGGCAGAGATCGGGGACAAAGCTGACAGTCTCTCCCCACTCGAGATAAGAAGCAGAGGTATGAATGAATGGGGGGGGGGGGGGGGGTTTACAAGTTTATCATCAGATTCATTTCACAAAGGGGTTGTGTAAGTTATTCAGAAAGCCCTGCAAATATAGGAATAGTTCTAAAATAATAACAGAAGGCCTACTCATCCCATTTCACCCCCCTCCGCTCCAGCCCCGCTCAGTAGGCTGCAGGTGTCTGTATACCTCAGGTGACCGCTGCAGCCAGTCATTAGCCTCTAGAGCAGTGTTGGAAGCGGATTCAATAATTGAGTATACCGTCTTTTATTACTTGATCACCTTTCCTGCCTTTGGGGGGCTTTTTCGAATAACTCGGGCAACTTTAAAGGGATTTTCCAAGACGTTGTCATTGATAACCTATCATTGGGATATGGGGTCTGACCTCCCGGACCCTTGCCAACCAGATAAACGATAAATGTTGCCTGAAAATGGCCCGTTTCAGCCGACCATAATTTCCAAACGTAAATTGAACGATCGTTTGTGATGGCCAACAGCAGATGTCATCTTTCTGGTTGGGAAATTTCATCCGTGGTCACCCAAAAATACAAGTGTATGCTGTGATTAGCCGTTTTGTGCAAACCCAGTGTGTGTGTTATTTTTTTTTTTGTTTTTTTTCTTTCTAAACTAGCTCCCTGATTGGGCAGTTTACTCTGCTATGGTCCTGTCCCCACAGACGATCCATCTGCTGCATTCCGGACAGTATATCCCCCCCCCAATAGTAAAATGTGGTATTGAAGTCAAGCAATAACACTGCAATTTTACTGCAAATGTTGCACAGCCTAAGTGTGGCATGGAAGTCCAAGAGATGCTATCACCTACACAATGTTAGGGCATCTTTGTCCTCCGTGTCTGCACTTGTCATTGTCATGTGATGTTTTGCAGCCAATCACTACTTACCATGTGACGGAGAAGAGTTCCAGTGATAATTTCTCCTCTGCTTCTCTTCAGCTAGGGCATTTGCAGAAAAGGCTATTGAGAAGCAGAAGTCCTCCTTCATCCGCTGGGGGGTAATGGCGGACTGGGATAACTGTTATTACACGTTTGATAAGAAGTACGAGGCAAAGCAGCTGGATGTTTTCTTCAAGATGCACGAGAAGGTAAGACAGAGTACTCCGTTCTTCCGCCATATTTATACCTAGGGCTTCTGGGCTGATTTAGAAAATGATGGGCCTGGGAAAACTCCTCCATAAAGGCCTTATTCGCACAGTCTGTGTTTGGTCAGCGATTTCCATCAGTGATTGTGAGCTGAAATTGCCATCGGGTTAGCTGATGACTGTCAGGGAACCCCCGCTGATCAGCTGCTGTGTGTGGCTCTGTAGACAGAAGTGAACGCCGGAGCTACACCGCACCAGCAACACTTCAGGAGCTCACTACTACAGCTCACTTAAAAAACCCTGGACAACCCCCAACCTATGTTTCACGAAAGTACATCAAATATTAGTTCAGCAGCCCAAGAAAAAAGTTAGAGCTGTTTAACCACCATGTGTGCAAAATGGCAAAAAAAAGTTTCTGTCATTTAGGACTCAAACACTCTTGTTAAGGGGTTAACAGTTTTGCTCCGGTGCATTTACAGTATTCATTTTAATATCCTTTGTTTCATAGGGCCACATATACCAGGATTACAGACCCGTGTTTTGGTCCCCATCCACGAAGTAAGAAATGTCATGCCTGCCCTAGAGCTACTGCTTTCTTTTTAGTTTTATTCCAAGAAAATAGGAGCAGTAGTGTTGGATGCTAACAACTGGAAATTTGTTGTATGGTAAATAGAGATGAGCGAACTTGTGTTTTATGTTCGGCGTCTAAAGTCCGGCTTCCGGTTAGCGGAGAATCCCGATATGGATTCCGAATACCGTTGTGGTCCCTGGTAGCGGAATCAATAATGGCCGATTATTGATTCCGCTACCACGGACCACAACGGAAGTCGGAATCCATATCGGGAACCATATCGGGATTCTCCGCTAACCGGAAGCCGAACTTTAGACGCCGAACTTAAAACAGAAGTTCGCTCATCACTAATGGTAAATCGTAAGACTGCTTTTCAGGAAACATAACCTGCGATGTCCTAACTTCTGTTATGAAGCGTTGGCACTTAAAGGGGTTTTCCAGTATTTTTTCTGGTTACTGCAGCGCTGTTCTCATTCACTTCAATAGCAGTAACCAGCTCTGTCCACCGCACAACGGACAGAGTTGGGTAGTTTTGGTGCTTATTTTCGGCGCTGGACCTACTTGGGAACAGCTGGTGGGGATGCAAGGTGTCGGACCCCTCCCAATCTGATATTGATAGGCTATAAATATTAAAATCCTAGAATACCCCTTTAAAGGAGACATATGTATGCATCTTCACTTTCCCCCAGATGTCAGTTTTCAGGGTAAAGAAGGTTGTCAATGCTGAATTTCAACATTTTAAATCTGTTCGTTGTCACCTGATATACGCCACCGCCAGAGGTGACTGGATGTGTACTGGGAGGGTCGAAAGAGACAGCTGTCCACTGAATATGGGTTTGGCTGACGGCTATCTGAAGTGTATAGACACCTTTAGGCCCCATTCACACGTCCGCAATTTCGTTCCGCATTTTGCGGAACGGAATTGCGGACCCATTAATTTCTATTTCTGACCTACACTTCCAGGTCCACATTTCCGTTCCTGAAAAAAATAGAACATGTCCTATTCTTGTCTGCAATTGGGGATAAGAATAGGCATATTCTATAAGTGCCGGCGATGTGCGGTTCGCAAAATGCGGAACGCACATTGCCAGAGTCTGTTTTTTGCGGATCCGTGGATCTGCAAAACACGTTACGGACGTGTGAATGGGGCCTAAGTGTAGGTTCACGTGGAGGAGGATTTCAGCAGATTTTACTGCAGGTTTTTCATCCAAAGCCAGAAGTGGATCAAAAAGGAATTGGAAATATAAAGGAAGGACTTCTCCTTCCTGCTGGATCCATTTCTGGCTTTGGCTGAAAAACCAGCAGGAAAATCTTTATCCTCCTGCAAAAAAACTCCATCTGAATCTAACCTAAGCCTACTGACTGTGTCACCTGTTGCAACTGCTGTTTGAACTCCAGAGCTGCTCTTCTCCTTCTGCATTTAGAATCAGTAAGTTGGAGGCTGTGCAGAAGAGTTTTGTTATCCAGACCTTTCCCTGCTGTATATTGTATTCCAATAGTCACAGCTCTGCACTGATATACTGGTGTACTACATACCTGACAGCACACACACTGTGGAAACTAACGATGAAAACCTCTCCTCTTAGGATTTTAATTTATTATAATTGGGGTAGAAAATGTTGAAATGTACATTTTTGTTAGCATGTAAAAATGAGACCTGTATTCAGTTCTGCTAAATGTCCCTCCTATCTTGACGCATGTTCTGTTTTTTTCCACCTCCTTCTAGAACAGCGCTGGCTGAGGCCGAGTTAGAATACAACCAGCAACACGTCAGCCGATCCGTCTTTGTTAAATTTCCGCTGAAGAAACCTCCTCCTAAACTTGCTTCTGCAATTGGTAATTTTTCTTAAAATACATTCATTCTATTTGTATTAATTATCTGCCTGCCGCATGGAGAATACGTCTTGACAAGAAGAAAATGAAAAGTCTCATCCATAGGCATGCGCACTGCCGCTCCATTCAGCTGTACAACTGGAATACCCCTTTAATCTAAAGTGCACTGGAGTAACATGTGAGGCACACACATCTTAATACATTTGCTGGGTCTCTGGTTATGTATGCGCCAGAAGGTCAAGATATGCCAGCTGGCCATTAACTGACTTCAGTTTGGGCCGTTTACCTCCTTACCTGACCAGACGCATTTTTAGTTTTTTAGTACGTGCATCTTTGAAAGCCAGAAATTTTTTCTGTTCGTGCAGATACCTGCCACCTAGCGATGGCATGATTACTGGGACTAGAGCAGGAAGCAGCATTGCCTAATCTTTTTATATATATATATATATATATATATATATTTCATTACTGCCTTCACTATGCTTCTACGGCAGCACAATAAGCAGGCAGTGTTATATGCTGACCGCCCGGATGTTTCTTGTCTGCATGCGGTGGGCAAGCGGTAGAGGTACAGGTTGCAGGAGGCCATGCTTGTTCTGGAAAGCCCAGCCCACTTAAAAAATGGTGAATGGTGCCTTCCCCCCCCCCCCCCCAAAATCTTGGCACAGATCTCTTGATAAATTCCCTGCAATAGGATGTTGTGCATACAAACTATCTGCTGTGGATGCCGACAGTGTAATACAGCTGACACCCGCAATGCCCAGGATTGGAGAGAACTCTGTTCTCTGAGCGCCCCACAGCTCTGTGGTTGCTGTGACCAACTGGGGCCTTGTGAAGACCTGTTGTAGTAAGCTGCCTATTAAGGCAGACAGCCAGTAAAAATCCCATATAGTACAAATCCAATAGACAGCTCACGATACCTGTGTGCGTTGCGCGGGAAGGGGCAATCCCCAAACACCTGCTAATGAAAAAATCCCAGCAACGTTTTTTCTTCTGAGTAGATATGCATTTTTCATCCACTAATGATGTAGTACAGGACGCGTTTCGGCCCGTCCAGCCTTTCTCAACTGCATAATGTCAGAATAACCAGAAACAATGTTGTTTGTTGTTTCTGGTTATTCTGACATTATGCAGTTGAGAGAGGCTGGACGGGCCGAAACGCGTCCTGTACTACATCATTTGTGGATGAAATAAAAGCATATCTACTCAGAAGAAAAAACGTTGCTGGGATTTTTTCATTACCAGTAAAAATCCAACAGACTGTAAAAGAGAGGATTGCATATAAAGGTCCTATAAGGGTACATAAAAAAAAAAAAGTTTAAAAAGGCCACATACATTAAAAATTCTAATCACTCCCTTTCCCAATTTTCACCTCTCCTTTGTTCTCTGTCCTTATACTATAAACACTGATAAGAACCAGTATCCTTCGGTTAGGTCATCAGTTTTTGACACCCGGGACCCCCGCTATTATCAGGGAATATCAGCTATTTGAGCACCAGCACTAGCAATAGCGCCATGGCTTTTTCGCAGCTTTCCCGAGGCCATGTGACGTGACTTTCACATGGCCTAGGCCCAGCCCCATTTAAGTGAATGGGGCTGAGCTGCGATACTAAGCACAGCTGCTATACAAGGTACAAGGACTGTGCTTGGTGAGCAGAGAGGAGGCCGCGGAACTGGCGCTTTCTCAAACAGCTGATTGGTGGGGATCATAGGTGTTGGACCGTCATCTCAGAAAACCCTTTTAAGTTCAAATTAGCCTGATTACTTACATGACAGTGAAGAAAGGCCCGATGTTACCATTTTACTGCAGGAGTTTTGTTGTTGCTAAATTATTGGCCGTTTATGAAAGTGTTTGAGTCGGAGTCAGAATTTTGGCTTACCAACTGCATAGCCCTGAGTGATACTGGAATTAATATACAGGTTCTTGTCTCCTTCACAGATGGAGCCACAGCGATCAGTGCTCTGGTTTGGACAACACAGCCGTGGACCATTCCAGCTAATCAGGCGGTCTGCTACATGCCAGATACCACGTATGTCCCTTGCAGTATTCACACATTACGATGCAATGTTTTTGTCTAATGCACCAGAGTTGTCATCTTCTTAGAGGGATATTACTATGGATGACAGAATTAGGCAGAACAACCCTTTAACTTTTAATAAACCATGACTGTAGAGGACAACTATCATTTCATAATTAAGAGGCAGAAGCGCTCCGTGCTATGTACCCTTGGTTTCTGCTTGGCTGTCTTTGTAGATCGCAGCGAGCAGTTTACAGTTGAATCCATACACTCTGATCTTCAAGGAGAGACCACTAAATAGGCACAGCGCTCATCTAAGCATTTCTGCAGGTCTCAAAACGACTAACATGAGATGTAGAGCAGGCGCTTACTCTGAAAACAATGTATTTTCTAGTGTATTTACACCATTAGGCATAAATACAATGATAAATCTCCCGCATAAATACAATGCACTGGGGGGAGCTCTGTGTAAATTTATACAGCTGTCATTCAACTCAATCGAAGTTGTGAAACTCTCAATGCACGGACCCCCATCTTCCCTAGTGGCTGCTGCAGGAATTGCTAGGGCACTGTGATGTGAAGGAGGAGGAGTTCAGCACCAGGCCCCCTCTTACCATAGGCCCATTAATATACCTCAGTGCACTTTGGTCGACTAGTCGTGCAACATAATCAGCTGAACCACATGTGTTGATCATAATTTAACATTCATTGTACTTATTCCAGCTATGCCATTGTAAAGTGTGGATCCTCAGGAGAGCTCTTTATTCTGGCTGCTGATTGCGTGGACGCCACTGCTCTGTCCATGGGGACTCATTTTGAGGTCATCTCAACATTTAAAGGTAATTTTGTTAGGTATGCCTATGGGCACTCTCTCAATCTTGCCAAAGTCTGATCTTAGTGTTTTGGTGTCACCGTTTTCAGTAATTCTTTTTAACTCTTCCTTCTCTGGCAATCCAGGAGCTGATCTGGAAAACGGCATCTGTGATCACCCCACAATACCAGGACGCTCCTCTCCTCTTCTGGCTGCAAACCATGTCACTATGGGCAAAGGCACTGGCCTTGTGCATACTGCCCCTGCCCATGGCATAGAAGATTATGGAGTCGCCTCTCATCACAAGTTACCTGTGGTTAGTGAACAGTCACACATGTAATAAATGCAAATTAGTTTCAGTCCTACAATCATTAATTACAGATTGCCCATAGACCCTACAGAGAAATCTACCGGTGGGCCGATGCCCAGAGGGACACCGAAGCCTTTGTCCGAGTACATGGCGATCTGATGCTCTCTGCATTAAGGAATGCTCAGGTTCTTTTGCACTTGGCCACCGGTGGAAAATCTCCTTCCTTCAACTAGATTGCGGTCCTAAGGATAGCAATACCGTTGAATACTGCAGCTGGGGCAGCAGCATTTTATGCTGGACTGTGATATTTTGTTCTGTTGGGGTGGACTTTTGTGCTGCGCTACAGTGTTGTTGGCCCCACCCAATTATAATAGCCCTGCCTTTTGTCAATTTGGACCCGCCTACAACGTGGGGCCACTTTAAGTTCCCAGTCCGCCCCTGGATTGGACATCATGTCTAAAAACTGCCAAAAGGAAAGGTGTCGGCGGTCTCCCCATCAACCAGTCAGTTCACTGCTTTCTTTTTTAAACCCACTCTGGAAAAAAGAAAGATGGAGTCTGGTTGTTATGGACAACACTGGTTTCGTCATAAGAAGTGTTTTGGGGGAAAATGTTCAAAAAGTGGTGCAAGGGAAAAGTGAAGAAGTTGGTAATGGCAACCAGTCTGATTCAATCGGCTTTGCCACTAGACCCTTTACACTAGTTTTCATATGTCTTCCCTATTAGGTAACTAAATTAACGGTGGCCAGTCATTTTAGCAATAATGTTGTTGTTTTTTTTTCTGGTTACATTACATAGATGTGTGTATATATGGGGCACCACATGTTGTTTTTAGTAGCCTATCACAACTTTCATTCTAGCTGGCACATAGGTCAGGGCCCTGGAACATTATTCCACTGACTTGATTTGGACTTCTTCCCAGCCTCCTGCGCTCTACACTGCATACTCATCATGTCTCGCCAGCACTTAGTCACACCAGGCCATATGCTTGCAGGCAACATCTTCATAAGTACAATAAGATGAACTTTAAATAATTCTTGCCCCTCTTAATTTTTTGTTTTCTAAAGGACTGCCTGGTGGATGAAGCTGGCCGCTATACTGCTGAAGCAGGAGCTGATCTGGAAAATAAAGTGGTGCTTGAAGATGGAAATGAGGCCGGTATGTACTCTCTTATAGGAACACCCGCCGATGAGCTGTTTGAAGAGAACGCAGCGCTTCTTCGAACTCTGCATTCTCATCACTGTTTACCTGCTCGCCATCCACAGTGTAAGTACAGCTCCTCCGTCCCATTTCCTTAAAGTGGACAAAGTGTGCAACCACAACTGCTCTGTCCTTTTCAAGTGAATGGGCTGGAGTAGCTGTAAGTACACTGCTTGCCACTGCAATGTCAACGGCAAGCACGAGCGCCGCATTCTCGTCATTGGAGGGGGTGCTGGGAGTCAGACCCTCACCAATCTGATATTAATCACATAATCTGAGGATGGGTCATCAATATGGGGAAAGCAGAAAAACCCTTTAAGACATGCAGAATTTTAGGTTACATGGTAAAAATCATGGTATTCAATAAAACATTTCCCATAAAAATAAGGTAAAAACAGTGATTTACTTTTTTTTTAGAAGTTTTTTTTTAAATGCACTAGTAATTCCTTTTGCACCACTCTTTTTTTGATGCAGAGAGAAACAGAGTGAGAGAATATGTGGTAAGATTGTGCGAATTCCTCCTCATTAGTATTATAAGGCAAATAGTACCGCACACCTTATCAGGTTCCAAGGTGTCACATGGAAGGGTTTTTTTAAAGGGTTTGTCCACTTCTTACTATTGAAGACCTATCCTCAGGATCATTTATCAATATCAGATCGGCGGGGGTCCGTCTCTCAGCACACCCGCCGATCATTCGTTTGAAGAGAAGGCTCTGTAGTATTCACTTGAACAGACAGAGCCGTCCCATAGAAGTGAATGGGGACGTGATACTTGTAATTGCACTGCTCACTACTGCAATTGCTGCAGCGAGCAGGTAAACAGGGAAGAGAAGTTAGTGCTTGTATGAGCACTGCCTTCTCTTCAAACAGATGATTGACAGGTGTGGCGGGAGTCGGAACCTCGCCAATCTGATATTGATGACCAATCGTAAGGATAGGGCATCAATAGTAAAAAGCGGACAACCCCTTTAAACCGAAATATAGTCTAAATAATTCTACGGCACGCTTTGTCTCAATGCAAAATTCAAGTTTATTCAATCACCTCATTGATACTGATGCACATGTCTAATGGATGTTCCTTCCAGCACTGATAGGAAAAATCCTAAAAAACATTTTAATCAAGATGACCTTTCTCAGGTTGTATCTATAGCACGAGGAAGATCATGGATCGATGGGAATAGCTCCTACAGTAGACATCTCTTCTCCATTTATTGCAGCAGCTATGCCCACTGATTCCATACTCCTGCTGCGCCAGATACAACTTGAGAAAGGTCATCTTGACTTAAACGTCATTTACACTAACTTAATATTTCCCAGAAATGTGAATATTGGAAGGAACAGTAATTAAATGTGTGCATCAATATCATTTGCAATGGTCAAATTAACAACCGTCGATTTCCATAAACTATTTTCCTTATTAGTAATTAGGGGTTTTCTCCCTTTAGATGAGATGTACAATGATGCCCTGCCCACGTGGTCCTGGATGTAGAGACATCTGTGTGTTGGGTGTCGCCCATTTAGACTTCTTTTTCTCTTCCAGTCATACAGATGCTGCTCGGCTCCAAGAATCTGATAAAAGAAGAAAGTTTTGTTCACAGTTACCCATATGACTGGAGGACCAAGAAGCCGATCATCATCCGAGCCAGTCAGCAGTGGTTTGTGAACACGGCTAATGTTAAAGACAAGGCTCAGGTAACAGCAGGCACTGATTATTACATGCAGACATTATTTTACATGAAATTATTTCTCATCTAAAGCATTTATCTATATATATATATATATATATAAAGAAGGACGTATGTGTGTTCTGCAATCACTCAAAAACACAACCATCTACTTCAACGAAACTTGGTATACACATCCCTTGCTACCTGGAAAGAAATCTTGTGGGGGTCTCGGCTCTCTAGGACGTACCGTTCCTGAGATATTCCCCAAAAATTACCTGCATTAGCCAATACAAGCCTGCAAGTCTTTCACTTCATATCCCAACTGCCATACACACGGTCACATGTCCCTTATCAGCCAATAGAAGCTTGCAGGCCCTTAGTCTCCACATACACACAGTTAATTACTCCAGGTTTCCATAATAACCCAGCCATTTTTATTCACTGCTGTAGGTCAGCTTTAGGCTAGGGCTACACGACACCCAGTGCACTGCTGCACGTTTTGCGCGACATTGCTGTCGCACCAGTGTTGCACAACAATTTTTATAATGATGGTGTATGGTGTTGCACTGCATCTTGGATGGATTTTTTGCAACTGTTGTGTCGCAGTCACAGCATGTCACGTTGCAGTGCAACACCATACACTATCAATATAAAAATTGTTGAGACAAAATGTCACGGGACACATGTCGTCATGTAGCCCTAGCATTAAAGGGGCAGGGCGCTGTGGATGTCACTGTTAAAGGGGCGGGTTACTGTGGATGTTACTGTTAAGGGGGCAGGTCGCTGTGGAGGTCATTGTTAAGGAGGCAAGGGCCACTATTAAAGGGGCAACTGCTGTGGATGTCACTGTAAAAGGGGCGTTCACTGTGGATGTTAATGTTGGGAGGTCAGTGTGAAGGGAGTGGGGTGCTGTGAAGGTCAAAGTTAAGGGGATGGGCTGCTGTGGAGGTCTCCTTTTAAAGTGGTGGGGCACTGTGGGGGGTGAGCGTTAAGGGGTGGGGGACTGTGGAGTTCACTGTTAAAGGGGCGGTTTGCTGTAGAGGTCACTGTTATAGTGGATACTGTTGATATCTTTTAACGACACACACAAACATTGAATGAAATCGATTAAATATACCCGTGAGAAGCCGGGTCCTTCTGCTAGTGTGTCTATAACAAGGCATGTAGCTCCATCCTGAGTCATTGCTAACATTTGGTATAGACCGTTTCAGACTGCAGACAATACTACCAGTCACTGGCTGGTCACCACCATGGACATTGATTGGCACATCAAGTGTTAACTTGGTCAACTTCCAGCAGCGTTGGCGGGGGGCGGGGCTTATCTTCCCGCACTCCGCTCTCTTCCCGCTTCTCTGCCAACCACCTCAGTCTGAGCCCAAGGAGTCTGCTTGCCACCGCTGCTGCCTCCTTCACCTCTGTTGGCTTCCAGCGTCGGATCTCCCTGCTACTACTGCTGCTGCTGTTGCTCCTTGCTTCTGAGGCTCTCCTGGTAGGACTGTTAACCCCCTTCTAGCGCCGGCGGCCCTAGCCTGGGTATAGGCCTCTCTTCCTGGGTTATTTTACCATCATCACCAACATGTCGGATCCCACAGGGGCCCCTAAGCCCTGGTACCATGCCTGTACCGCCTGTAGAGAACTTTTTCCACGGGGGCAATCTGATCCGCATTGCTCTGCATGCCAGGCCCCAATGCAGGGTCCGCCAACCGCCGTGCCGCCCCCGTTTCCCTCTGGTCCACCTGACTGGGCTAGGTTTCTATCCCAGGCCGTAGAAAGCCTCACCCACATAGTAGGCCGCCTTGTAGACAAACTGCCTAACCCGCAGGCTGCCACACCCCCTGTCGCACCCTCCGGATCTACTGCTTCTGCCGCCCCCTCTGGTTCCATCGCTCCCAGTGAAGCCTCCAGGGCCCGGCACTCACAGAAGCGCTCCAGGGCAGAGTGTGCATCCTCCTCACATGCGTCTCTCTCTCCGCCACGCGTGCGGACTCAGTCGGGCCCCTCCTCCTCACAGGACGTGCCCTCTAAGAGAGAATTGGATTGGGACATGGACTCGGCACTGCCGTCTAAGCTAGCCTCTGCAGTGGGTCATCTTATCTCTAACATTCGCGATACCTTTAAGATACACGACGACCCTCCCAGCACTGATCAGGCCGGCGTGTCCTTTTTCCGCCCCAAACAGGCATCCAAGGTTTTTCCTCTCCACGCCGACTTCTCTTCGGTGGTCTCTAAGGCTTTGGCCCGCCCTGACGCCCGCTTTACCGCCCCCAAGAAGCTGGACATATGTTATACATTTCCAGCGGATTGTGTTGCCACGTGGGTGTCCCCACCTAAGGTTGACCCTCCCGTGGCCCGCTTGTCTAAGAGCACGGCCATTCCTCAGTCCACCGAGGACCGTCGTATGGAGTCCCTCTCTAAAGCCATCTTTGCTGCCTCCGGGTCAGCCCTCAGACCGGACTTTGCCTCCGCCTGGGCGGGGAAAGCGGTCTCTTAATGGGGCTCGCAGCTTGAACAGGAATTGGGGTCGGACGTTCCCATTCAGGACCTCCGATCCTTAGCCCAACTTATGGTTCAGGCAGGAAAATTCATTTGCGAGGCTTCTCTAGATGCGGGTGCCCTTATTGCCCGCTCTTCTGCCCTAGCAGATTCCGTCAGGAGGGGACTTTGGCTGAAGGTTTGGGCGGCGGACACCGCCTCCAAGCGCTCCCTTGCTGGGCTGCCATTCACAGGCTCCCGCTTAGACGAGATTATTTCTGAAGCCACGGGTGGAAAGAGCACCCATCTTCCCCAGCCCAGGACCAAGGGCGCCTCTCGAGGCCGTTCTGGTTCATCCCGTTTTTGGTCCTCCCGCAGGTCCTCCGCAGCCGTCCGTCCTCCAGTCCCTCCCAAGATAGGTGCAAGAAGCCCTTTTTTGGGGCACAGCCCACCTGGCGTAAGTCACAAGCTGCTCGCCCCCCCACGGCCAAGCAGCCCTCAGCCTGAAGGTGCGCCCCCCCTCAGGGACGTCTGGCGGGCTCACGTCTCCGATGCTTCGGCGTGCGAGATTGTATCATCAGGATACAAAATCGAGTTTGCTTCTCTCACCCCGGATCGTTTCTTTCGGTCTCGTTCTCCGCGGGACCCCAAGGGTGCGGCCGCCTTCTCCGCAGCCATTCACACCCTACTAGGCAAGGGAGTCATCGTTCCTGTGCCTCCGGTGGATCGATTCAAGGTGTTCTACTCGAACCTCTTCGTGGTCCCCAAAAAAGAAGGCTCGGTGCGGCCGATCCTAGACTTAAAACGACTAAACCGCTTTCTCCGTCTTCGACGATTCCGGATGGAGTCCCTCCGATCTGCGGTGGCCTTCCTGGAGAAGGGGGACTGTATGTCATCAATCGACATTAGAGGTTGCCTACCTCCACGTTCCGGTCGCTCAGTGTCACCATCGTTTCCTTCGCTTTGCAGTGGGGAACGATCACTATCAGTTTGTCGCCCTTCCCTTCGGCCTGGCGACTGCTCCTCGGGTGTTCACCAAGGTCCTGGCCCCTGTCCTAGCTTTGCTCTGCTCCAGGGGTGTTTTTCTGCTGCCTTACTTGGACGACGTCCTTGTCAAGGCGCCCTTCTTTCATCAGACGTCCGCCAGCGTGGACCTTGCACTGGAGACCCTGGGACGGTTCGGTTGGCTTCTCAACCGTCTCAAGTCTCCCCTGATTCCCTCCAGACAGTTGATCTTCCTGGGGATGCTGCTGCATACGGAGGCGGCGGAGGTCCGTCTCCCAACGGACAAGTGTCTGGCCCTCCACCGGTCGGTTCACAATCTTCTTCACCACCACCGCCCGTCCTTCCGATCCAGCATGCGGGTGTTGGGACAAATGGTTGCCTGCTTCGAGGCGATTCCGTTTGCACAGTTTCATTCCCGCACCTTTCAAAGGGCGATCCTCTCTGCCTGGGACAAGTCACCGGAGAGTCTGGACCGGCCCTTCCTTCTAACTCCCCTAGTTCGGGCCTCCCTCCACTGGTGGTTGCGGACCTCTCTCTAGGGGAAATCCTTTCTTCCAATGACATGGCAGGTGGTTACTACCGACGCCAGTCTCCGGGGGGGGGTTCCTCCCTGGTCTGTCCAGGGCACTTGGTCTCCATCGGAGTCCAAGCTTCAGATCAACGCCCTTCTTGTCGCTCCGACACTGGACTCCCCTTGCTAAAAGGTCATCCCGTTCGTATCCAATCGGACAATGTCACGGTCGTGGCATACATAAACCACCAGGGGGGCACTCGCAGCGCCGCGGCAATGCGAGAGGTGACCCGCATTCTCCTCTGGGCGGAAGCTCACATTCCGGCCCTGTCAGCAATTTATATTTCAGGGGTGGAGAACTGGACGGCGGACTTCATCAGCCGGACCACCATTGACCCGGGCGAGTGATCGCTACACCCGGACGTGTTCGAGTCCATTTGCCTTCATTGAGGTCGTCCGGAGGTGGACCTCATGGCCTCCAGGTTCAACCACAAGCTCCCCACCTTCCTGGCTAGGGCAAGGGACCCGATGGTGTACAGCGCCGACGCCCTTGTTCTTCCGTGGCAAGAATTTTCCCTTTTTGTATGTGTTTCCTCCCATTCCCTTACTGCCTCGGGTTCTCCGGAAGATCGCGGTAGAAGGCATTTCCACGATTCTAGTTGCTCCAGACTGGCCTCGCCGGTCTTGGTACGCCGATCTGATGCTGCTCCTGGGAGACGCGCTGTGGCCGTTACCTCTCAGAGAAGATCTCCTCTCTCAAGGGCCGATCTTCCACCAGCATTCCAGGTCGCTACGTTTGATGGCGTGGCTGTTAAGACCGCAGTTTTGACGCAACTGGGTTTTTCCGCAGATGTGGTTCGCACCATGATCCGCGCCCGTAAGCCTGCCTCGTCCAAGATCTATTATAGGACTTGGAGGTCTTATTTGGGGTTCTGTGAGAATCTGGGTGTTCCCCCTCTTTGTTTCTCTCTCCCCACGGTTCTGTCCTTCCTCCAGTCCGGCCTGGACCTGGGGCTGGGTCTCAGTTCCTTGATGGGTCAGGTATCGGCGCTGTCCATCCTCTTCCAGCATCCCCTGGCTCCTCTCGGACCTATCAAGACCTTCATCCAAGGAGTGGCTCACTCTGTTCCTCCATACCGTTCCCCGATTCAGCCCTGGGACCTGAATATTGTGCTCTCGGCGCTACAAGCTTCCCCCTTCGAGCCGTTACGGAAGATCTCCCTACGACTTTTGTCATGTAAGGTCATGTTCCTTGTGGTCATCACGTCTCTCAGACGGGTGTCCGAATTGGCGGCCCTTTCTTGTTCCGAGCCTTTTCTGGTCTTTCACCAATATAAGGCTGTTCTCTGTCCCGTCCCTTCCCTTTCTTCCGAAGGTGGTCTCCGCCTTTCATCTCAATGAGGACATCGTCCTCCCCTCTCTGTGCCCATCCCCTTCCCACCCCCGGGAACGGTAACTTCACCACTTGGACGTGGTCAGGGCCTTGAAGATTTACTTGGAGATCACCGGCCCCTTTCGTCGCACGGACTCTCTTTTTGTAGTTCCGAAGGGTCCGCGCAAAGGATTGGCGGCCTCCAAGGTGGCTATTGCTCGTTTCATCAAATTAGCTATCGCTGAGGCTTACCGCGCCAAAGGCAGGGTTCCGCCTTTCGGTGTCACCACTCATTCCTCCAGAGCAGTCGGTGCCCCTTGGGCCCAGAGACATCGGGCCTCGGCTAAACAATTGTGCAAGGCGGCCACTTGGTCTTCCTTGCACACCTTTACCAAGTCTTACAGGGTGCACACTCATGCATCGGTGGATGCTGCTTTGGGCCGCCTGGTCTTGCAGGCGGCGGTTTCATGATGCCTGCGGTGGCTTTGCCTTGGGCTGTGGTCCCTCCCTTCTTGGACTGCTCTCGGACGCCCCAAGGTCTCCTTTGTCTCCCAAGGAAAAAGACGAGAAAACAAGATTTTTGTATAACTTACCAGTAAAATCTTTCTCGCTCTTCCTTGGGGGACACAGCACCCACCAATTCATTTGTTTTTTCTACACGGTTACAGACTTCGTTTACCCCGTTGGGTAGTTGGCTGGTTGGTTCCACATTGTTGGTCATTGCCTTTTCTCACTACTTGGACACGCAACTGGCAGTCTCTCTCTCCAGGCTGAGGGTATAGCTGCTGGAGGAGGCGCTTAACAGTTTTCACTTAGTGTCACGCCTCCTAGGGAGCTGAGCTATACCCAAGGTCTCCTGTGTCCCCCAAGGTAGAGCGAGAAAGAGATTTTACTGGTAAGTTATACAAAAATCTCGTTTTTGCACTGATTAATTTCTTGTTATGTTATAATAGGTTCTCAGTTCTGTCCCTTTAATAGAGATCCTTTCTTGGTATGCACAGATTTGTGAAATGCATAGTGTCACCGCTAGGGGGAGCAAACTGAAGTCTGATTTATAAGGCTGATTTTGAGCATAGGTTGCTCATCCTAGTGGTGGCCTTGTGTGGTTAATCAGGGTAAAATCCATTTATTATTATGATACAGTAGTATAATGTTACTTAACCCCTTAAGGGCTGTTTCACATGAGCGTGTGCAGTGCGAAAATCACGCTCAGTGTGTGTGTGATTCTCTGTCTTACAAGAGCGCACGGCATTATAGTGATTTATCATGCTAGGTGCCTCTTCACGACCTTACTTCTCCAGAATTGGGCCTCATGCACACAACTGTTTTAGTCTGCATCCGAGCCGCAGTATTTGCAGCTTGGATGCGGACCCATTCACTTCAATAGGGCGGCAAAAGATGCGGGCAGCACTTCGTGTGCTGTCCATATCCGTTGCTCCGTTCCGTGGTCCGCAAAAGAAATATAACTTGTTCTATTCTTGTCTGTTTTGCGGATAAGAATATGCAGTTTTATTAATGGCTGTCTGCGCTGTTCCGCAATTTGCGGAACGCACACAGACGCCATCTGTGTTTTGCGGATCCACAATTTGCGGACCGCAAAACACATAACGGTCGTGTGCATGAGGCCTTATACTGACAGCTTTATGTTATTGATTTATCGAGTCTATAAACTGCCTGACTGTTCTTTCATCATTTTGGGGTCAGGGATAGCTGTAATTCCCCCAAATGTGATCTACCAGACGCTGATCATCTTCATATGCTGTAGGAGTGCTCTAGTATTTGTCTCTTATGATTAGTCATGCTTGATTTTATATATTGGGTATATGGTATTCGGCTTTTTGCTGAACTGTCTCTATGTCCCTTGGAAATCCTACAGGAAAATAGGATTGTTGCGATAATAAAATTTTGATTAGATTTCGATACCATAAAAAAGTATTGCAATACTCGATACCACACGAAAAAAATAACACACCAAAAAAGCAGAGTGCATTCCGCATTTTATGGAACGTCCGGCCCATAATTGAACAGTCCGATTCTATGTTTTTGGGGGAACAAGGCGACAAAAAAAATGGCAAATTGCGCAGTTAATTTTTTTTCTGTTACGGCGTTCACCGCATAGGAGATTTATTTTATTTTAATAGTTCGCACTTTTTTGGGCGTGGCAATATGTAATATTTTATTGTTTATATATTTTATCTGTAAAATTGGGAAAGGGGGTGATTTATACTTTTACTTTTTATTTAATAACTATTTCCCCCTTAGGGGCTAGAACCTGGGATCTTTTCATCCCTTGTCCTCTTCACACTCTCCCTGCTGCCCTGTGCATAGTGCAACCGATCGGAGCCCCTGGCTTACACTGCTGGGGCTCCGATCAGAAGCTGCTACTGCACCACCAATGAGGAGGAGGGGAGGGAACCCTGTGGCCACTGCGCCACCAATGACTTTTTAATACTGCGGGGGTTGAGGGGGCGCAGCGCAGTTTTTTAGTACTGGGGGAAGGGGGGGGCACTGCGCCACCAATGAAGATAAGTAACCTTTTAATACAAATACAGGAGGCGGGTGCTGATGGCAGAATCACATAGCCGGCACCCGACCCTTATGACAGGGTGCTGCGTTCCGCGTCAGTTAATCCTTCAGGTGCCGCACCTGCGGAACGCAGCGCCCTGTCATAGAGGTCGGGTGACGGCTATGTTATTCTGCCGCCAGCACCCGCCTCCTGTATTTGTATTAAAAGGTTACTTATCTTCATTGGTGGCGTAGTGACCACAGCCCTCCTCCGTCCCTCTCCCTTCTTATTGGCAGCCGTACGGGGGAGGAGGAGGGACTGCTTCTCCCCTGTGCTGCTGAGGAGAACATGGCGCACGCTGGGAGCAGCGTGCGCCATGTTCTCTGATACTAGGCTACGCAGTAGCGCAGCCTAGTATCGGTAAATGTCAAATCCCAGTATCGAATCGATACCGGTACAAAAGTATTGATTGGGTATCGATAATTCGATACCCGCTACAACCCTACAGGAAAATACTATCTTATAAGGATCTGTATTGGTATTCGTCACTTATTATATTAGGCCAGGAAGCTAATAGCGAAATACTGGTTTCAATCGGTGGTAGCTACCCGGGAAAAAAAAAAAACACAACCTTGACCGCAATGTCAGATCAATTTTCAGATAGATCCCATTAACAGGCTGTAGGGTCTGTCATGATACCGGTGGTGTTTTTGAGAGCTAGAAAAGCTCTGCAGACTACGCTATTCTTGCTACTGAAAATACTACAGCCTTGGCACAAATAAAAATAAAAAATGATTGTGAAAAGAGCCTTACAATTCAACTTTTGGAACCATTCTTATGTTGTTCAACGTGCAAAATGTGGCAGCAGCCTGAAGAATCATCAGATTTTGGTTTTAAAAGGAATCTATGAGCTCGGAAACGCCCTTCTAACTAGAGTAAGTGGTGTATAGTGTAAGTGACTCTGATTCCGGTAAAGTAATTTTTATCTTCATACTCGTGTTCTGACGCGGTCTTCCCACAAACCAGCAGTAAAATGCATTGAGAGGACTCCTGCGCTCCCACACATAATGGAGCAGACTCGAAGAGGAGTCCTCAATCCGTTTTACTGCTGGCGCTCAGCATCAGAATGCAAGTGAGTATGAAGATAAAAATTACGTGAACGGACTCTGCATCTCTTACACCATACTCTGCTTATTCTAGTTTGGGGGTGTTTTGGAGCTGACAGGTTCCCTTTAATGTAATCTTTTGCCTCTTATTTCACCACTTTGTGCACACATCACCATTGCCCTTGCATTGATATGTGTTCACTTATTTGCAGGAAGTTCTAAAAAAAGTGAAGTTTACCCCGGCGTCAGCCTCCAGCAGGATGATTGAGATGCTAGGCCGCCGCACATACTGGTGCATATCAAGGCAGCGGAGCTGGGGTGTCCCTATTCCTGTCTTCTATCATAAGGAGACACGAGAAGCTCTCATCAACAGGTACGAGATTCAGCTTATAGCCACTGGAGTGAAATATTTCTGCTAAAAATGTGCAGACTGTTTCAGACTGTAGATACAGTGGTCTCCAACTTGTCAAGGCCTGCTGGGAGTTGTAGTTTTCCAATAGCTGGACAGCCACCGGTTGGAGACCACTGCTGTAGAGAATAGAAGGGGGTGTCTCACTAGGAATATCCCGCTCTTATGCTCTGTTTAAAAGGGTTTACAGGATTTGAGAAACACAAGTATTTGCTACTTGAAATAGTGCCACACCTGTCTACAGGTTGCGTCTGGTATTGCAGTTCAGCTCTGTTTAAGTTGGCAGAGCTTTGCTGCAATATTGCACATTGCCTGTGGACAAGTGTGACCAAATGTACGGAAGAAAACAGCCATGTTTGCATGGAGATCTTAGTATGGGTATTCTGTATAAGGCCTCCTGTACTGGCCAGAGCATGGGGTTTTACTCCCCTCATGGTTGGCCTCCCTCATTTCATATATTTTCTGGTGTATTTTGACTTGGTAATTTCTGGTAAACATTTTAGTGCAATCATTTTTAGGCACAACTCCTAAATACTTCAGTGGGAGAACTCTGCACGTGCCCTCCCTCCCGTCCGTTCAGTCTCTGACCTGGATGGGAGCATTGCCAGCTGCCTCAGTTTTCCTGACCGTTTGTCAGACATTCACCTCCTGGCGTTCGTAACCATGGTCCCCGGATAGAGTCAAACCTTTTAATTGTTCCTCTTTTATAATACACTCCACTCTCTAGTCCAATTATACCATCCATACGTGCAATGTACTCCTCTTTAGTCGGTACTGTCGTGCTTATCCAATATTTGGCTATTCATTTCCTAGCCTGATATAATAATCTACTTATACCAATACTAATATCCTCTGTGGAATCGTCTTGTAACAGGCCCAGTATACATATTAACAGTTCGGCTGGAAGTTTAGTTTTTATACCTTAAAGATAATATCTAGTACTATTCGCCAAAAAGGGCCTATGGCAGTGCATTCCCAAAACATGTGGAGTATGTGCGCTTCAGGAATATCACATTTAGGTCAGTTAGACGTGGTACGTATACCCAGCTTATGTAGGAACACGGGTGTCCTATATACCCTATGTATTAGGTACAGCTGTTAAAGTCTATGCGTCTCACACAGTGATAACAAGGGACCCTTAGACAGTACTTCCGACCACTGTGCATCAGTTAAAAGGCCTACCTCTCAGGACCACTTCTCCCTGACAGCCCCGGATTTCTAGCGCTGTCCCGGTACGACAGCCCCGGATTTCTAGCGCTGTCCCGGTACGACAGCCCCGGATTTCTAGCGCTGTCCCGGTACGACAGCCCCGGATTTCTAGCGCTGTCCCGGTACGACAGCCCCGGATTTCTAGCGCTGTCCCGGTACGACAGCCCCGGATTTCTAGCGCTGTCCCGGTACGACAGCCCCGGATTTCTAGCGCTGTCCCGGTACGACAGCCCCGGATTTCTAGCGCTGTCCGGGTATATATTTTTTTTTTTAATTCATTAAAAAAAAATCACAATAAAACAAGTGCAGGGAAAAGGCGACATCAACCAGAGGGGGGCACAATGGTACTAATTCATACTGCTCCAGCATTCAATGAAAAATAAAGTGCAAGTGCAAACACAAACAGTGCTACAAATTACAAAGGCAGAATCAATTACCCATAACGTGCCATGGCGCCATCCCGGAGAAGGCACATTATGGGTAACTGATTCTGCCTCTGTAATTTGTAGCACTGTTTGTATTTGCACTTGCACTTTATTTTTCATTGAATGCTGGAGCAGTATGAATTAGTACCATTGTGCCCCCCTCTGGTCGATGTCGCCCTTTCCCTGCACTTGTTTTATTGTGATTTTTCTTATGAATTAAAAAAAAAATATATATAATATTGATTCCATCCGGTCTGGTAGTTCTTTATAGGTATTTGTATACATTTTATACCACAGGCATGTGTGTACTTGGCAATACATGGTAGTTACCGGTATATTGCGGAGTTGGGCCTTTTGTTTTTGGTATAGTTAACACATCTGCAGTCTTTTCTGCTGAAATTGCCTGTATATGAGAGCAGTGACTGCTATATTTGTATGGACACTTCTCTGGCCGCCATGTGTATTTGCCATTCTCTAGCTGGCGCATGCCGTCTCTGTCTTAGCAGTAGCTATGTTGTGGGCACTGCTGTGTTGCTGGCAATTTAGCGTGGATGACATTATTCATAGCCGTTTTATGCTATATCACTTCCATCGGCAAAATAACGGAGAATGTGCAACGTGACTTTGGAGGTCCACAGTATCCGAAATGTGGGGACAGTCCTCAGTGGACGCCTCACCAGCTCTGGGCTTAGGCTGCAAACATCGTCATGTCTCCGAATTACAACTAAGGGGCGGTTTTAAAGTGATGGTCGGTATTATTAGGCAGTTTGGATCCTGCATCGTAGATCCGCACGGATTACAATATAGTACATGTGGATGGGGCTTGGAAACCCTGTTTCACACACAGCATAAACATTTGCCTGGAAAATTGAGGATGCTGCAGATTTTCATGTCCTTGGCACGTAAATTATGTTGGGGGTTTTCACCCCTTCAATGTATACAGTTGAAATCTGCAGTGATTTTGCAGCGCAATCCATAACACACGCAGTTTGTCACCGGTTTGCAGCGAAGTCTGCCTGAGATTTCTTCTGCTACGTGTGGACCCTCAATAGGGCTATATGGTATGGCAGCACATTCGCTCGACCACCATTCCTTTCCACTCCTCCTTACTTCAGACATGCTGGTGAGGAGGGACAAGGGACTGGAGCAGTTGGACCCTCGGGAGAGGAGAAATTTGCCTGGGCATGCTATTTTGTGACCTGCAGATTTCCCTTGTCTTGTATTATGTGTCAGTATGAGAAAATGGAGGCTAAATTACGGATCCCCAGCATGAAGAGAATTGCTGCTCAGCCGGATAGCCCCTTCAACCACATAACGTGCAGCATTTTTGACTTGCAAATTTGCTCTAGTGCCCTGGAGCCTCTCTTCTTCCCTTTTGTATGGGGTCACGCCTTATTCTGTCCCGCTACTGATTTGCTTGCTTCTCCGGAAGCAATGCCTTGTACAAACATAGGTGAAGGTTGAGCACCGATGGTGAGACGCCAGCAGAAATAGATTGTCACCCGACAGGAATTTATAGGCGATGTGGTCCGATCGTGTGCACAGTAAAGTGCATTCTCTGGCTCACAGTACAATACGTAATCCAGCACCAGTGAAATCCAGCAGGGGCCAGATAACAGACCAGTCTGGGTCACCCGAAGATGATGTGGGAATATTTTTTGTATTCTACCATCCTCTAAGTGGCAACCATTAAAGGGGATTTCCATATCTTTAAACACATCACATATTGATAGGGTGTCTCATCAGTAGGGATTCACCTGCTAGGACCCCCACATCATGATAAAAAAAAAAAAAAAAACTGTATGAATGGAGAAGCAGTCGCACTTCTGCTTCCTTCATCCCTGGGACTGATGGAGATGGCCCAGTCCCATGGGCTCTGCATGGCCGCGCTAGAAGATGTTTTCTCATTGTCCTCTCAAAGGATGCTGGGAAAATGCGTCAGTACTCCGAGCCTCCTTCAGATCATTAGGGAGATGTCTCCTAGTCTCATGGCCTGACTAAATAATGCATAAACCACTCAGAATGAGATGAATTTACATTAGGATTTCAATTTGAAATCAATAATTGCAGACATTAGTAAGAAAAGATGCAGACAGCGCCCACTTTGGAACTAATAAGGAACTGCGACAAGAGGTGATACGGTACATTGATCCCCACATGTGTCTACATCAGCTGTGACCCTCCACTATTGTAATCTGTAAAGGAGCCCAGCAGAAAGTGTTCAGTTCATCCACTGCTCCTCCACAGGAGAAACAAAGCATTACACAGATCTCAATGAAAACATTGCACAAAACAGGTCCTCCTAAGGTAGAGGCCCTCCCTCCACCTCCGCTAACAGAAGAGGGTCCTATCCTCAGGATAGGTCATCAGTATCTGATCAGTGGGGATCCAACACCCGGGACCCCTGCTGATCAGCTGAGGAGGCAGTGGCGCTCTTGTGAGTGCTGCAGCCTTCTCCGTGCTTACAGAGCACATTGCCGTACATTGGTGCTTGGTATGGAAGCTCTGCCTCATTCACTTCTGTGCATTCACTTACCAAGCACAGCCGCTGTGCAATGGAAGGCTCTGTGCAGTTCCCTGATTTTCACCTTTTAACCCGTGTGCAAAGATCTGGACTTCGCTGCAGGGAATCAACCAGGCCACTACATCCTGGAGTAGTCCTGGTGTAGTTGGCGGCTGACCCACGGGGGTCAGATACACCGGTGCGAAGCACCCAGAGGTTTGGCAAAAGGCATAATCTGAATGCTGTCCGAGGTCAGGGCAGGCTGTTTACATGCGTAATCCAAGTAGCAGATCTGATGTTGGGGCAGGCGGCAAGGAGCAAAACGATACACAGACCAAGGTGAGGACAAGAGATGTGAGAACAGAATCAGTAGTCACTTTCATTTTTTACATTATTCATGAGAGAACCCCTTTAAGCATAATATTTAGATTAGTTCCCACCGGTAACAGTCCCTCCCCAAACAGCGATATCTTATTGACGACATCTTTAAGCCAGTAGATAGTGGGAGTGTTTGGCGCATATAAGTTAGTCAATTTAGTGCGACCTAAGAGCATCTGTCAGCAGCTTTGTACCTATGACACTGGCTGAGGTGTTACATGTGCGCTTGGCAGCTGAAGGCATCTGCGTTGGTCGCATGTTCATATGTGCCCGCACTGCTGAGAAAAATCATGTTTTAATTTATGTAAATGAGCCTTTCGGAGCAACGACCTAGAGGCTCTGCTCTGCCTGCAACTGCCCCGCTCTCTGTAATTTATTTGACAGGGTCAGGAGTGATGATGCAGAGTTGCAGAGAGAGCTGAGCCTCTAGGTGTAATGGCAACGCCCCCGTAGCTCCTAGAGGCTCATTTGCATATATTAAAACTTCCGTTTTCTCAGCAATGCGGGCACATATGAACATGGGACCAACACAGATGCCTTCAGCTGCCAAGTGCACATGTAACAGGTCAGCCAGTGTCATAGGTACAAATCTGCTGACCCTTTTAAGGATCGGGAACTGACCCCCAGGGTCGATCATGGAGTCAATAAAAGTGAAAACACCATGTTACTGAAGATTGATGTAGGGAAGGGCGGGAGCGGCAATGTAAATCCTAACCGGGAACGACTGCCAGATATAACATTGCTGCATAGTACAAAAATAGATAGGAATTACAATGCCTAAAGTAGGTGTGAACTCTAATGTGTGACCATAGTAATGTAGTCTAATATAATGCAGAGTTCAGCGTCTCCAAACTAATGTGGACACTGGAAAATGAAGGTCACGTTATCTGGTCAAGATGCAAAATGAAATGAAGGAACATGTGCTGAGAATTTAGCAATAGATAAGAATACTAGTTCCTTAGTAAAGGGGTGAGAAGACCTCACTGACACCTTGATCTTGAGAGATATTGATTTCGTAACCTGAGACCAAGTCTGCAGCGGAGGCAGGCATGGGAAGTCATCTGCACTCGACGAATGGAAGGTCCTCAGGAGATCTGTTAGTGAGTTTCTTCACGTCATAGGAAATCAGGAGCCCAAAAGGAAAGAGTCAGCAGTAGGGAATTCTTTTAGATCTATGTTCTTCAGTCAAAGTGTTGAGGATCCTCCTTTTCTGAAGGGTGGAAGAAGTGAAGTCCTGGCAAAATGACAATTACGACCCCTCCAAGGTGTAGTTGGTTTTCTCGTCGCATCGGCCAAGATGGCAGCAGTGTCGGCATAACTGAGACGGTCACATAGTACTCTAGGGGTGCATCAGGGGGGCTTCAAATGGGACATGGTGTAAAAAAAACAAAAAAAAAAAACAGTCAAGCAAAATCTGCCTTCCAAAAACCGTATGGCATTCCTTTCCTTCTGCGCCCTGCCGTGTGCCCGTACAGCAGTTTACGACCACATATGGGGTGTTTCTGTAAACTACAGAATCGGGGC
This sequence comes from Bufo gargarizans, assembly GCF_014858855.1. NCBI lineage: Eukaryota > Metazoa > Chordata > Amphibia > Anura > Bufonidae > Bufo > Bufo gargarizans. The sequence goes on from NW_025334325.1 coordinate 110,071, forward strand.
CATAAATATTGAGTTTTGTTTGGCTGTTAACCCTTGCTTTGTAACTGGGGAAAAAAAAAAGGAAAATCTGCCAAAAAAGTGAAATTTTAAAATTGTATCTCCCATTTTCCATTAATTCTTGTGGAACACCTAAAGGGTTAACGACGTTTGTAAAATCAATTTTGAATACCTTGAGGGGTGTAGTTTCTTAGATGGGGTCACTTTTATGGAGTTTCTACTCTAGGGGTGCATCAGGGGGGCTTCCCCATGTCGGCGATCGCTGCAATTCAGACCTGCGGTTTGCGGCTTTTTATTGTGCGGGCGGAGGTGGTGCCATCGGGTCCCCGTGGGGCTGTAGGGGGGACCCGATGGCATGGAAGGCAGCGCAATGCCTTCCTGAGGCATCTGCGCTGCCTTCTGGTGACAAGCCTGTGAGATCCAGTCCCCTGGATCTCACAGGCCGGAAGCTCTATGAGTAATACACACAGTATTACTCATACAGCCAATGCATTCCAATACAGAAGTATTGGAATGCATTGTAAAGGATCAGACCCCCAAAAGTTCAAGTCCCAAAGTGGGACAAAAAATAAAGTTTTCACCCCCCAAAATGTTAAGTTTCAAGTAAAAATAAACAAAAACGTCATTTTCCCCAAATAAAGTAAAAAAACAAAATAGGGGAGAAAAAAATAGACATATTGGGTATCGCCGCGTGCGTATCGACCGGCTCTATAAACATATTACATGACCTAACCCCTCAGGTGAACACCGTAAAAAAAGAGAAAATAAAAGGGGCTAAATAAACCATTTTTTGGTCACCTTACATCACAAAAAGTACAACAGCAAGCGATCAAAACGGCGTACGCCCACTAAAATAGTACCAATCTAACCGTCACCTCATCCCTCAAAAAAAGAGCCCCTACCTAAGACAATCGCCCAAAAAATAAAAAAAACTATGGCTCAGAATATGGAGACTCTAAAACATAATTTTTTCTTGTTTTAAAAAAGCTGCTATTGTGTAAAACTTACATACATTTAAAAAAAAGTATACATATTTGGTATCGCCGCGTCCGTATCGAACGGCTCTATAAAAATATGACCTAACCCCAACAGATGAACACCGTAAAAAATAAAAACTGTGCTAAATAAACAATTTTTTGTCACCTTACATCTCAAAAAGTCTAATAGCAAGCGATCAAAAAGTCATATGCACCCCAAAATAGTGCCAATCAAATCGTCATCTCATCCCGCAAAAAATGAGACTCTACCTAAGATAATCGCCCAAAAACTGAAAACACTATGGCTCTCAGAATATGGAGACACTAAAACATGATTATTATTTTTTTGTTTCAAAAATATTATTGTGTAAAACTTGCATAAATAAAAAAAAGTATACATATTGGGTATCGCCGCGTCCTTAATAAGTTACTCTATAAAAATATCACATGACCAAACCCCTAGGTGAACACCGTAAAAAAATAAAAATGCTGTAAAAAGGCATTTTTTTGTCATCTTACATCACAAAAAGTGTAATAGCAAGCGATCAAAAAGTCATATGCACCCCAAAATAGTGCCAATCAAACCGTCATCTCATCCTGCAAAAAATCAGACCCTACCTAAGATAATCGCCCAAAAACTGAAAAAACTATGGCTCTCAGACTATGGAGACACTAAAACATGTTTTTTTTTGTTTCAAAAATGAAATCATTGTGTAAATAAATAAAACAAAATTGTATATATATTGGGTATCGCCGCGTCCGTGACAACCTGGTCTATAAAAATAGCACATGATCTAACCTGTCAGATGAATGTTGTAAATAACAAAAAAACTGTGCCAAAACAGCTATTTCTTGTTACCTTGCCTCACAAAAAGTGTAATATAGAGCAACCAAAAATCATATGTACCCTAAACTAGTACCAACAAAAGTTCCACCCTATTCCGTAGTTTCTAAAATGGGGTCACTTTTTTGGAGTTTATACTCTAGGGGTGCATCAGGGGGGCTTCAAATGGGACATGGTGTAAAAAAAAAAACTGTCTAGCAAAATCTGCCTTCCAAAAACCGTATGGCATTCCTTTCCTTCTGCGCCCTGCCGTGTGCCTGTACAGCAATTTACGACCACATATGGGGTGTTTCTGTAAACTACAGAATCGGGGCCGTAAATATTGAGTTTTGTTTGGCTGTTAACCCTTGCTTTGTAACTGGAAAAAAAAATATTAAAATGAAAAATCTGCCAAAAAAGTGAAATTTTTAAATTGTATATCTATTTTCCATTATTCTTGTGGAACACCTAAAGGGTTAACAACGTTTTTAAAATCAGTTTTGAATACCTTGAGGGGTGTAGTTAATAGAATGGGGTCATTTTTGGATGGTTTTTATTATGTAAGCCTCACAAAGTGACTTCAGGCCTGAACTGGTCCTTAAAAAGTTGGCTTTTGAAAATTTCTGAGAAATTTCAGGATTTACTTCTAAACTTCTAAGCCTTGTATCGTCCCCCAAAAATAAAATGTCATTCCCAAAATGATCCTAACATAAAGTAGACATATGGGGAATGTAAAGTAATAACTATTTTTGTAGGTATTACTATGTATTATAGAAGTAGAGAAATTGAAACTTTGGTATTTTTTTATAAATAAAAATTATAATTTTTTACTCCATTTTACTACTGTCACGAAGTACAATATGTGACGAATAAACAGTCTCAGAATGGCCTGGATAAGTCAAAGCGTTTTAAAGTTATCACCACTTAAAGTGACACTGGTCAGATTTGCAAAAAATGGCCTGGTCCTTAAGGTGAAATAAGGCTGTGTCCTTAAGGAGTTAATCCCTCTCCATGTCAGAATGAATGCTCCCAGTTTATTTTCCCTGTTGTTTGTCTTGACCATGAGGAAAAAAGGCTGTTATCTGGTGTCTGACAGCGGGAGCTCCACTCTCACTCCTCCGTCATCTAGCGCAGTCATAAGCAGCCGCCTAACATTGGTTGCTAAAATTCCTCAGTCCTTTTCCATATCAGTGTTAGGCTACTTTCACACTAGCGTTCGTCGGTCCGCTCGTGAGCTCCGTTTGAAGGGGCTCACGAGCGGACCCGAACGCTTCCGTCCAGCCCTGATGCAGTCTGAATGGATGCGGATCCGCTCAGACTGCATCAGTCTGGCGGCGTTCAGCCTCCGCTCAGCAGGCGGACACTTGAACGCTGCTTGCAGCGTTCGGGTGTCCGCCTGGCCGCGCGGAGGCGTGCGGATCCATCCAGACTTACAATGTAAGTCAATGGGGACGGATCCGTTTGAAGATGCCACAATATGGCTCAATCTTCAAGCGGATCCGTCCCCCATTGACTTTACATTGAAAGTCTGGACGGATCCGTCTGAGGCTATTTTCACACTTAGCTTTTATATGCCAATATAATGCAGACGGATCCGTTCTGAACGGAGCCTCCGTCTGCATTAATATGATCGGATCCGTTCAGAACGTATCCGATCGAACGCTAGTGTGAAAGTAGCCTTACCCAGGGTATTACCATTTACTATGTACGGGTGACTTGTATTTTCCCTTACATGTATCAGTGTTAAACTTAATTGAGTAATCCAAGTTCTATAATACCCCCCCCCCCCCCCCATATGGCTGTGGGAGAAGGGGGGTTCAGCCAATAGCAGCCCCCCCCAAAGCCAGATATTCTCATCCGAGCGACAGGGAGATGCAGCGACGGCCGTGCCGTCATCAGAAGCGACGTCGGGGCCGGCGAGCGAGGTAAGTACAACCTCTGTGAGGGGCCCAGCCATATGGGGGGGCATTATATAACTTGAATAACCCTTTATAAGTTTCTGCTGTTGCATCCCATTCCTTCTGAAGCGGAACTAACCGAGCATACTCGGCTGTTTTTAGAAGTCCCATAGGGGTGAATGGAGAGTGCACCTCGCAGACACAACCACCGCTCCATTCATCGCTATGGCACTAAGCTCTGCTATTTTTGTAACTCCAATAGCGGTGAGTGGCGGGTGGCTGTGCATACGCAGCTGCTCTCTGATCACTTTGGGGGACCGTCCTGGAGGTAGGAGTGGGGGTCCCACAGTATGAAACTTGATAGATGGGCCCCAGTATTTATTTGATTTATTATTTTGCGTCCTAGAAACCTGGGATTATCCGATCTGTATATGATTGCACCAATTCTGCTAAACTATAAGATGGATGGATTTAGTCCTGATTCACTGGATTGTGTGATTTGGGTACTCGGCGTGCAAGGAATTGTGCCGGGTCTAGGAGATTCGTCTATAACTTCTTCAAAATACCTTTAAAGGCCCCAGGCTGTGTCTGTATTTCGGTCTGCAAAAAATGGATCTGCCAAATATGTATAGTCTCAGTCTGTATTACGTATTTTTCTCACTCCCATCAGTAGAAAGGGCTATTCTCTTCCGCAAATACGGACAAGAATAGGACCTGTGCTGAAATGTGCAGATCGGGCAGGTGAATCCGCAGCAAAAATGAATGCCTGCATGGTCCCATAGAAATGGATTGCTCAGTGTGCTAGGCACAGAGGAAAATACAGTTGTGAGTTCCAATAGTCATTATTTTGGATTAGTGATTATATATACAGGAGCTTTTCTTCATGTTATCACCCCTCTTACCAATCAAAGCTTGATACTGTTATGTCTCCCACTGTACAGCCTCCAGTTACCCACCAGAAGAGGCATATACAGGAGCTTTACTTCATGTTACCACCCCTCTAACCAAGGACTATCATTCCTAGGCCTTGGTGCATTATGGTGAACTGCTATTTATTACCCTAAATTTTGGCTGCTTTTTAGCTCTTGCCCATTACAGAACAGCAATGATTAGTGGCTGTAGCTTAACTGCATTGTCTACTGGAGTCTGAAATCCACCTACTGTTTCATCAGAGGCTTTGGCTGCTGCTTTTTCCCTCCCCTGTTATTTACACTGCAGCTCAGCTTCTTCACATTGGCTGCTTTGTGAAAGAACTAGCGGACTTCCAAACCATCAAGAAAGATTATACATTAGCACCAATTACACCAAAATAGTATTCACTGTTGAGGAGCAGCGTGAAAAGGTCTTCTTCCTGGTTCTGTGTCCTGTAAGGGCGCAGCGAAGCTGCATCGTACATCACAAATAAAGATCCTAGTCTGCTACTCTTATCTCTCCCCCTGCACAGCCTCCAGTGACCCTATGACTGGATCCGAGAGCTTTTCATCCTTGCCCTTCTTACCATTTACAGCCTGGTAATGTAATCTCTTCCCATGTGCAGCCTCCAGTGACCCTCAGAAGAAGCATATACAGGAGCTTTTGTTCATGTTATCACCTCTCTTACCAATCAAAGCTCTATACTGTTATGTCTCCCAGTGTACAGCCTCCAGTTACCCTCCAGAAGAGGCATATACAGGAGCTCTTACCAATCAAAGCTCTATACTGTTATGTCTCCCAGTGTACAGCCTCCAGTTACCCTCCAGAAGAGGCATATACAGGAGCTCTTACCAATCAAAGCTCTATACTGTTATGTCTCCCAGTGTACAGCCTCCAGTTACCCTCCAGAAGAGGCATATACAGGAGCTTTTCTTCATGTTATCACCTCTCGTACCAATCACAGTCTCTTACTGTCATCTCTACCGCATGCAATCTCCACTGACTCCAGGGGATAGAGGAATACAGGAACTTTTCTACATGTTATCGACCCTTTTTCCCATCTGGGATACAATGTGCCCCCTATTTAGGGGTTGCCTTTATTTTACTAAGTAAAAAGATGAGTGGTTGTATATTGTTGTTGTAATTATCCCCTGCAGCTAATCAGACCACGTGCTGAATCAAATGTTTCCTGGCGTCTGGATCACAGAGGTATTTTTGTATAATTAGGCCTGATGAATATACCGTATGTCTACATTCACATGATTTTCTAGTCGTGTTGAAAAAAACCTGATGTGGAATTCGCTGCAGAAATTTGCTTGAATTTTTAGGGCAGATTTTCATTAATCATGGATTCCAAATGAAAACATCACAATACTCTCCAAAATTTGCATAAAATACCATTGTGTGAACATACCCTATATTAATAATCTTTATTTATGCAGCGCCAGCGCTTTACAATCAGAGGGTTCATGTACAAACAGTCATACCTTACATAGCAGCAAACTAGTCAACAATTAGAAGAATGATGCTGAAGGGGAGTGTGTGTGTGTGTGTGTGTGGGGGGGGGGGGGGGGGGGGAGTGATGATTTAGATTAGAGGATGTGATAGACCACCCCCTAAAAAGATGTGTTTTTAGGTAACGTCTAAAACTGAGGAATTCGTGAATTAACCTAATTGCCTGGGCAGGGTGTTCCAGATAACTGGTGCAGCTCAGGAGAAGGGAATGAGAGGTTCGAATTATGGTGGATGTCAGTCGTAAGTTATTTTGTGTGTGTAGAGCATTGGTAGGATGGTAGACAGAAATGAGGGAGGAGATGCAGGAGTGCAGCACTGTGGAGAGCTTTGTGGATGAGAATGAAAAGTTTCAATTGAATCCGATATGTATTGGCAACCAGTGCAATGACTGGCACAGCATGGAAATATTGTAGTAGTGATTGGCACAAGGCAGAGGTATAGGATTAGTGACTGGCACAGGGCAGAAGCATTGGAGTAGCGACAGGCAGGTTGGCGGCATCTGAGTAGCGGCTAGACAGATAGATGAGCCTGTCGGCTGCGTTCAGGATAGAGGGGAGAGTATAGTGATTGGGAGGCTAATTAGTAATTAGTTACAGTAAACAAGACTGGAAAGGATCAGGGCAACAAATGAGAGTTTTTGTTGTTTCCACAGTTAAAAAGGGGCAGATTCTAGAGTTGTTTTTGAGGTGCAGGCGGCATGAGCGGGCAAGCCTTTGAATATAGGGGGTAAAGGAAAGATCGGTGTCAAACAGAACACGTGCTGCCTAGGAGTGATGATAGTGCCCCGCACTTAGAGGTAGATAGAGGGTATAACCGAAACCTGTTATGTGCATGTATATATAATATGCATTTTCTTTTAGGAGGATTTGTGCACCTCAGGCTTTACTTGAATCAGATTTTTTGCCACAAACATAACTTTTCATTCATTTATTTAATTTGCTGCAAAATTGCATGAAGGTACAGATAATGGCAAAGTGCTTGGTGGCATTTACACACCATGATTACTTTGAGCAGTTATATACTACAGTAATACAGGTTCACAATAAATCATTTATTTTAGCAAATACCGCCGTAAATTCTCTGCATAAATCTGCACGTACAAATCCCAGTTATGTAGCGCTGAGGACGGTAATCAGAATTTTGGCCTACAGAAATGACAGACACATACGTGACCCAAGCGGCTGTCAATTCATAGGTCATCTTCCTGGTTACTCAACTGGAACGTGTTCCCTGTACGTTGTGCTCTTTGCATTCGCTCAGTGGTCTTCCAGCTGCCCGGCTGTTGTGTAACTACAACTCCCAGCGTGCCCCGTGCTTAGCCCCTGAAACACTTCAAAAGGTCCCGTTGATGACCAGCAAGTGCCCATCAAAAGTAACAGCATCTCCACTGGAATCCTGAGCAGTCCACATGGAGTTGCTGTTACACCTGATACACACTACAGTCTGCTCCCACTGCGTAGATGTCGTAGCCCGCCGGATCGCGCTGCCTTTGTCCCGCTTGTTGACACACCTGTAAAACAAGATCAATAGTGAACACTTCAGATCACAAGTCCGGACGGCCAGTAAGTCACACCCTGCGTGCCGAAGGGTTAACAACTACAAATACACTGCCAACACCCTGCCTTCAGTGAAAAGAAAGCCCACGCCGGGTTGCAGTAGGGGAAGGGTTAACCATCTGTCCCTTCAGCATTGCCAAGTTTACACTTGAGCCTCCGAGATGCCGGTGTCTTATGCATCCGGCGAACCACAAGCTTTAGCAGGGAGTGTTAACCCCTGGTTTGCTGCACCCAGCCTGGAGCTTTGCTGGCTGCTAATACCCGCCTCACATAGAAAATATCGATCGTGGGGGGCAGGGCTGCGTCTGAACTTCCAGTAAGCGTCCCGTTAAAGAACCTTACAGTCAGCCTTCCTCAAAAATCAAATAAATGGCCGATAACTGGGAATAACAGCTTGCGTTCAGCTGGGGAGAAAACAAAGGTAAGATAGGGGCCCTTTAAGATGGTAGCATTACAGTATGACTTGTGCAGAGGAAGCGTTTGCTCGCACCGTCTGAAAGAGCTGATAACAGAGAAAAATGCCTAATGGAGGTAGGATAGGGTCAGAATCCCATAGCTGGGTCTGATATCGGCTCGCAAATGGCTGATAACAGGGAGCAGTAGCCTGCACCTAACTGCACAGGTAATGGAGGCGAGTTCAGACATGTTACACGGAGACGTGCATTGAATACGGGTCTCCAAGGTCAGTCAGCATCAACGGCCACCTACCTGAGTCAGCGCAGGAGCGAGAAGCGGCACATTCCTCCCTTGACACACCAACACTGAAGACCAGGAAACTGTTTCTCATCTCGTTATTGCCTAGCAATCGTCCTTAGTTTGCCTCCGGCACGATTACCTCCTCGTCTTCATCAGTGTCCCAGCGATTGGCTGCTGTCACGGAAGCGTAGATCCACGCAGCGCACGGAGACAGCACATTGACACGTAAACCCTGGCTGATAGGCTTTATATGCTCAGGGCAAAGTTTTACAAGGGCCCTTATCACCCTCGCCTTTATGGACTCTGATACTGAAGAGAGGAGCTGGCAGATTTCAGCTCGATAAGTTCCAGGAAAGGGTTTGATATATTTAATTTTTTTTTCTTTTTTTTTTTTTTTCTTTTTCACCTTCCATTTTTTTTTTTCTTTCTTTTTTTTTTTTTCTTAATTGAAAGCTGACTACACATACGGGTATTAAATAATTCAGAGCATTAAGTATATGGGCTGCATTAGATGGAGAGGCGCAGATCAGACTGGTATCTAGATTACCATCAGGGGTGGGGCACCCAGGTCATGGAGTCCAGGAATGACCACGAAATTTGTTTATTTGTACACCAATCCCCTGCCTAATATTGCAGGGGGTCCCCCTCGTGCTGACCTGACCTGGCGAGGCTTTGGCCTCACAGGACCTTCTGAAGGTGTTCTGTGGTATCTTGGGAGTCCATTAGTTGTGTGCCCATGACTCTGTCACTGGTAGCCCTTCCCGGGACCATTTGTGGTAGGTCCTGCCATTTTAGAGAGAAGCAGCACAGGTTTTAGATAGTGGTTCGACTAATTTCTAAATTCATGACGGATTTGCAGTGCAAATGCACGTAATAGACAAACCAATATGGCAGCCATTATAGTCGTTTCTGAACTTGTCACACAGCTTTTCCAGAGTCCTGAAAGGAAGTCTAAGTATGTGGAGTGCACGACTAGGCAGAAAACGTATGCAGACATAACTGTGGTCACTCAGCTTTCCTGTAGGCTGGTGCTCCTAAGATCTGCGTAGAACTGTCCGGTCCAGTAAGGGTGGGTAGGTAGACCTGCCAGGGTTCCAGGTGGTGACCAGGGCTGGTGCAGTGCAGCCATCCGAATGGCGCCTTACCAGTTGCGCATGGTCTAGTCCAGCGCTGGCAGTTTGTTCCCCCTTTTGTGCTTTGATGCCTTCTCTAACTGCATGGAAACCATCAACAGGCTGCTGATGACGGATTTATGAGATCAGGGCTACCCAGCGACTTAGATCATGCGATACCAAGATCGCAAAGTCTCCTTGTAACTTGGCAAGTAATGGTTGTCAGTGTGGTCGCACTGCCGCTCGCGATGTGATGCGACACACTAGTGGCAAAAAATCCAAACTGGCAAGACTTACCTGTGACATGTCTACAACTTAGTTTTTTTGCTTTAGTGCAGGGATCAGCAACCTGCGGCACTCCATCTGTTCTGAAACTACAACTCCCAGAATCCTTCTTTTCAATTCTGTGGGAGTTACAATAACAGTGTGCATGCTGGGAGTTGTAGTTTCAAAGCAGCTGGAGTGCTGGAGGTTGCTGATCTCTGCGTTAGTGTTGCACATTTTAAATTGCAACCAACTTGCGTCCAAATTGCACCCTAAAATAATTGCACAACTCCAATTCAACAGTAAGCCGCAGACATTGAGTTCTGTTTACCTGTAGTATTCGGTGTGTATCCGGCCTGTCCGGGGGGGGAATTAAGGCTGCCTCCGCGTGCTGTTTGATACGGCTTTTAGCAGTGATTGTTGCTGCCTGGTTTTGCAGGTATAAGCTGCTATATACATGCCAAACTGTGACAAACAGTGAGCTGCCCGTCAGCGGCCGATACACGTGGCCCTATACCCAAAGACTATGTTCTGTTCACACGTGTGCTGAAAAATCAGTGGCAGATCACAAGGGAATCTGCCTCCGGGAACATGCCTTTTCCAGATACATAAAAAAACGCTTTAAAGAAATGACATGCCATTTTTTCACAGCAGCCGTGGACAGACGTGGGACGGTTTCTGGAAGAAAACAACCATGTTTTACTAATCTGAGGCAACCCATTTGATTTTATTGTGTATCACAGGTTGCGCAGTTTAAGGGGTTTTCCGAGATTTTTATTTTTCCTCTGGATAGATCACCAGTACAAACCGGGACTCACTGGTGCTCACAGTAGCGCCACGGCCTTCTGTCTGATCCCCAGGCACAGCGCCGTACATTGAATAGTGGCTGTTTTTGGTATCGCAGCTAAGCCCCATTCATTTCTATGGAGCTCAGCTGCTCCTAGGCCACGTGACTGATGAACGTGACGCCAATGGCCTAGGAAGAGCTGTGAGAAGACCACATTGCTACTGCGAGCACCGGTGCCTTCTCATACAGCTGATCCGGGACCCCCACCGATCAGATACTGATATCCTATCCAAAGAATAAGTCATCAGTTAAACAGTACTCATTTAAACTTCCAGCTCCGTACACTGTATAGTTTTCAGCTGGTGCCCAGGTGGGGGTTGCCAGGTGTTGGACCCCACCGATCTGATATCCATGATGTATCCTGGGGAAAACCCCTTTAAAATGTACCCGTGTGTATTTTTCAGGTGCAAATCTGCACCAAAAATCCCTGCGTGGACGTAAAACTGTGCAAGGAAAGAACCAGCAAAGAACGTGTAATATTAGCTCAGTCCACTGCACGGGTCCGGAGCGTGTTCAAGCTGCAGTCTGTATAAGACCAAGAGGGATACGTCATGATTCATAAAAGCATTATCCTTTATTAAGTAACGTCCATTAAACGGCTTACGCATTTCAGCCGACTGTAGCGGTCATACATGTGGACGCATTCTCATATAGATCCTGTAAAACATATTTTTGAGCAAAGACAACTGTCCGTCAAGTTCAGTACCAGTAAGAGGATGAACCTGTTTGTGCACTTATATGGTGTAAAAGTGCAGGAATGCGCAGGAATCCTCGCGCTGGGTGTGGCAGGTCAGGCAGACATAATGCCGTATATGTATGAGAGTATGTGTGCACCTGTATGTAGTGAGCAGAAGAAAAAAGCAAACAGCAGGTGGCGCTATACAGATAGATTTTATTAAATAACTCAGTGGTTATGCCCAATTTTTAATTACATGCAATTACAAAAGTATTCGGATCCGGGTGCTGGATGATAAATCTGCTGCACCTGTAGACTGTCTAATCGAACGGTACACCACCTTTTTGTGTACCGCATTTTATAGCGCACATTGTCGGATATAAGCCACACCCCTTTTCCAGACGAGTCGCTAAAAAAGTGTCAGTTAATTAATGTGGTGCAAGCCAGTTTTTGCTGCAAATAGTAAATCTCCCGCATAGGTTTTTATTGGAAAACGCACCATTATTACGCAATTATGTTTCATGGAAAATAAGAATTGACACGGTTTCCGCGCATCCATTCTAACGGTACGCCATCACTTTATAAGATGGTTATTCACCTTTTAACCCCTTCACGTATGTAGACATAGCTGTGGAGTGCTCCGATGCTCCACTCATATACAGTCAAGGAATAAAGAAAAGCTTATATCCAGGTTTAGCCCTGAACCCGGAGAACCCTTTTAATAATTGTAAGAAATCTCTGAATTTGTCCTCAGAAAAAAAAAAAAAATGTTTATATATGACCTGGAAATGCAGAGAATCCCATGCAAGCGTAAATGGGAATAAAAGAAACATGTAAATAATGCACCTACTATATTCTGTATTCAGTGCTTAAACGGGTTGTCTGGAAATAAATGACATTTCACAGGTGCCCCGCAGCCTGCCTCCACTATGGGAAGATCAAAGGAGTTTTATCACTTTGCTAAATGGCATTTATCATGTAGAGAAAGTTAATACCAGGCACTTACTAATGTATTGTGATTATCCATATTGCATCCTTTGCTGGATGGATTCATTTTTCCATCTCATTATGCACTGCTCGTTTCCATGGTTATGACCACCCTGCAATCCATCAGCGTGGCTGTGTTTGCTAACTATAAAAAAGCACCAGTCTATGTATATAATTTGATGGAAAAATGGATCCAGACAGCAAAGGAAGCAATATGGATAATCACAATACATTAATAAGTGCATTGTATTAACTTTTTCTATTTGATAAATGCCACTTGCTGAAGTGACAAAACCCCCTTTAATACCGGCTACCCGCAGCTCCGGTCCTGCGCTCTGACTTTCATGTGTCCATCTTATGGTATGTGGCTTCTTACTTACTCCCCAACATGGGCGTGATCATCTACTCATCTACAGCCAATTACTGGATTCAGCGGTGACGTGTCCACAAGAAACACATCACCACTGAAACCAGGTATTGGCTGCAACGGAGCAGATGATCATGCCTGTACTAGGAACGAATTAAACAAGCTGGAGACTGAAAGATTGAGATATGGGAGACGGCGGGTAGTAGGTAAGTATGAATTTTTGCATAGCGGAGGCAGGCTGTGGGAGCCTGGGAAAAGATTCTTATTCCTGGACAACACATTTAATGCTGTCTTCCTGTTCCGTCTTGCTGCTCTAAGTTGACTGCAGGCATGCCCAGCAGTGAACTACCTTCTCTGGTTGTCACTACACAGCATGCGCAGCACAGTTTCAGGTATTGTAACTAAGAGCCTCAGAGCAGCATAAAGATGCCTAGTGTAAGTGACAGGAGGGAATACAGGAGAGGTGAGAACTTATTATCTATCACCATTAGGACACCCTGCTTATGACTGTTTTATAGTATAAGGACCAGCGAGAACACATGAGAGGTGAGAACTGATTTTCACCACTAGGACACCTTGCTTATCACTGTTTATAGTATTATAGGAGAGAACACAGGAGAGGTGAGAACTGATTATCTATCACCACTAGAATATCCTGCTTATGACTGTGTATAGTATAAGGACAGGAGAGATGAGAACTGATTATTTATCACCTCTAGAACATCCTGCTTATCACTGTTTATAATATAAGAGACAGAAAATAACATAGGAGAGGTGAGAACTGATTATCACCACTAGAATATCCTGCTTATCACTGTGTATAGTATAAGGACAGGAGAGAACACAAGATAGATGAGAACTGATTATCTATTACCACTAGAACACCCTGCTTATCACTGTGCTTTTTAAATGATAAAGGTTTTTTCCGGTATCTGGTTGGTGGGGGTCTGACATGCGGGACCCCCACCAATCAGCTATTTTTAGAAGGCCTGTGAGTGCTGCGGCCTTCTCGCAGCCTACCAAGAACAGCTCCGTACATTGTATAGTGGCTGTGCTTGGTATCGTGCTGTGCTGCTCCTAGGCCACATGAACGATGAACATGATATCGCTCGGCCTAGGAAAAGCAGAGAAAAGGCCGTGGCTATCACAGGAGCTCTGATGCCTCTGAGGCATAGGTAATCAGTAAATAAAATCCCGGAAAACCCTTTTAATAAATTAGTCACACAATAGTAATAGCATATAATAATCTTTTTAAGGGGGTTCTCTGGGAATTATTTTTTTTTTAAATACTTAAATATTACTTTATAATAAATATATTCCCAAATACCTTTCATTAGTTATAATGGCTTGTTTTGTCTGGGGAGCAATCATCAGGGGAAAAAAAATGGCCGCAATCCCATTAGAACACACAAAACCTGTCCACACAGGAAGGCAAATTACTTCACAGCACTGAGGTAAGGAGCTGCCTCATCCTCCTCTCTACCCTACTGGTCAGGAATTATGATTCTGAATACAGCCGTATCTCTGGGGATTAATACAGAGAGGATGGACAGGACAGACTGTGGTAATGTGGGGCTGTGGTAATGGAGACTGCATACAAGCGATGCTGCTCATTAGCCACATCCCCACTTCCTCTCATGTCTCTATCATCTCCATTCCCACAGAGCTTCACCTGTATTCAGGATCATAATCCCTGACAAGCAGAGCAGAGAGGAGGATGAGGCAGCTCTTTACCTCAGTGTTGTGAAGTAACTTGTCCTACTGTGTGATTAGGACAGGTTTTGTGTCTACTAATAGGATGGCAGCCATTTTATTTCTCCAAATGATTGTTCCCCAGACAAAAGAAGCCAGTATAACTAATGAAAGCTATTTGGGAATATATTTATCATGAAGTAACATTTAAGTACTTTCATTTTCTTAATTCCCAGAGAACCCCTTTAAGCTGGAGTCGGTACATTTCTACCAACCCCACTAAAAACTAGCTTCGATTTCAAACTTAATTTGTTGAAGCCGCGACCTACAGAAGGGCGCAGGCACAGACAGGGACAAGATATGCAGTGGAGGCCTGAGGACGTCAGGAGTGGAGGGAGTGGAGAAAAGGCGAGAGGCGAGGAGGGAGAAGAGCAGGGCTCAATTCGAATGGTTACAGGTGGGCTCCGCTGCCAATAGTCGCAGCCCCTTGCATTTTTGATTACAACCTGATTTTAGGGGACAAAAATTAGAGGGAACAGCACATTTGGAAATAGGAGTAGCAAAACTACAGTGCACTGGGAACTGTTTAAAATGCACAGTCATGGTGACAGACTCACTTTAAGATTGACTCCCGACCATAGATAGTTTATATTAGGCATACCAGTCAATAAGCAATTTTGCAAAACCCCCTTTAAAGTCATAGCTGATAAACCCCCAGCAGAGTCCCGTCAGTAGACCCCACGAGCGATCAGACGCTGCAGGAAGTAATCCCTTTATGGCCGCTCAGTTTATATTTATGATTCAAGAACCTTTGACAGATCAAGGAGCACACACATAAATATCTACAGATAGCACAAAGCAAACAGCAGAAGAATACAACCCTGCAGATGACTGTCTGTGCCGGGAAGATCGGGGCGAAGGGTCACCATGAACAGGATCACTCACCCTGCAGGCATCCCCCGAGGACATGGAAGAAGTGCATATATAACCACACCAAGCCCATTACACAATGATTGGGACCATCAAACCCCCCCACCACCACTGCCACTGAGAGTATGCAAAGTGTATGGGGGACAAACAATCGTCGTACAGTCACTCCTCCTCCATGCACGTTGTCTCGGCCTCGTAAATGAGCGCCAATTGACTTGTTATATTGTTAACTGGCGCTAAGTTTGGCCCCATATCAGGCCTGGCAAGAGGACCCTAAGAGTTCCCATTTCCCCCTAAATGATTTTTATGTGCTCGTCTTGGCCCACAGCTATTACTTCTGATCCCTGTGACACACACACTCCTGCTGGGCACTGCCCGGGTGAGGATACTTGTACACTCAGTAGGGAGAGTATAATAAGCTGGTACCAGACACTTCTGGCGGCGGCTTATCAACCGTGAGAACAAAAGGATCAGACATATTGAATTTTCATGGCATTCTGCATCCAGGACTGCCTCTATACTAGGTTTACTATAGTATATTGTAGCGTGCTTGCATTAGCCATTAGAATGGTGGAGCTGTCGGGGGGACGTCATCCTGAATGCTGTTCAGATGTCACTTACGTTACCATCCTCCTGGTCGCACAGCAGTCTACATGGCCTGTTCCTCCTGTATATAGCTGTTGTCTAACATCTCCAATCTCTCCCCACAGGCACACTGTCGGTCATGTCATTAAACTGGTGGAGCAGCATGGCAGTGATGTGTGGTGGACGCATCCCATAGAAGAACTGCTTCCTACGTCCGTGCTTCAGAAGGTATCTACATCATCCAGGCACCACCTGCTAGTATTCCCATTTGGCCTCATGCACACAAGCGTATCTGTTTTGCGGCCCACAAATTGCAGATCTGCAAAAACACAGATACCGGATGTGTACCGTCCGCATTTTGCCATTCTGCACGTCCCGCCCTGTGTTAAAATTACCTATTCTTTTCCGAAAAATTGGCAAGAATAGGTTGTGTTCTATCTTTCTTGTAGGGCAACGAAATGGACATATACCGTAAATGCAGGCAGCACACGGTGTGCTGTCTGCAATTTTTTGCATCCCAATTGAAATGCGGATCAGATGCGGACCAAAAATACAGTTGTGTGCATGGGGCCTTAGGCTAGGGCTACACAGCGACTTTTTGTAACTGATTGATTTTAGCTAATTGAATCAATTTAGTTGAATGCCATCTTGTGGACTGCAGCTGTCATTCAATAGTTAAAATCAATCAGTAGCGCTACATAAAGTCTCAGTGTAGCTCAGGCCTTAAAGTGAATAGGAATGAGCTGCAGAATAAAGCATACAGGCCCACTGTGGTCCCTTTTGTTGTTTGGGTTGCCAAAGGTCCCATTGATTAGACTCCCAAGACACAGGTATCCCATAAAACGCTCTATAAGTAACTGACTCGCCTGTGTCTCACTCTTCATTGACTTCAGTGGAGACTCATCAGACCCATCAGCCTTCGCTTTCCCAGTCCCACTTATATAAATCATATGAATGTTACTTATACGCAGTGTTTTTTTCTGTTTCTTCCCGTGTTTTCCAGGCTGGCAGCACTGCCAATGCGCTTGATTTTGAGCCGGGCCGAGACGTTTTAGATATCTGGTTTGACAGTGGAACCTCATGGGCCCATGTTTTGGAAGGTATGAGCCTCCCCAGCTTTACGTATCTTTAAATTTGTCAGCAGCGCTCATGTGTCGCCTTACAGCAGTTGTTTCCCCACAGCAGCTCCAATTGTGCACCATGTAGGTAATCAAATATAGATCAGTGGCATTTCCACGTCTGGCAGTGGTCTCTGTTGCTTTTAGGGCCTGATGGGAGTTGTAGCTTTGCAATAGCTTGCGGACCACTGGATGGAGACCCCTGCCATTGATCTGTTTCGGTTTAACTGCATACTAGGCCATGTTCACATCTTGCTTTTACGATTTCCTATCTATGAAAAAAAGATATTCCCATCCATACAGACCTACAGTTTTTAGCGGGTGCTAAGCGTACAGGGTTGTGGATTAATTCAGCAAGTGCATCAGGCGCATGTGCTGAATATGGAGTAAAAATTTAATGGAAATCTGTTTTGACACCATAGACACATCTATTATAGGCGTGAATGTGATTTATTAGTGCCTGTGTGTTCTGGGTTTATTGGACTTTGATATTGCTGGTTTACACTTAGAATCTGCCATTAATATCAGATTGGTGGGTGTCCATTACCCATAACCGCCACCAATCAGCTGATTGATGTGTCTTGCTGCTCTGAAAAGTGCAGAGGCCTCCTCGTTATTTCCCTGGCATAGCGCCATACTTCTTTTAGTGGTTGCGCCTGGTACTGCAGAGAGCTGCAGCTTAGTCCTATTCCAGTGACCACAGCCCTATAGTTTACTGATGGTCAAAGGGGTTGTGGCATATCGCTAGAATATACCACGAATGTCAGATAGGTGCGGGTCCCACCTCTGGGATCTGCTCCTATGTCCACGTCATGCTCTCCATTCACTTCTATGGGAGTTCCAATAATAGCCGAGGGAGTGCACGTTCGGCTGTTTTTTGAACCTCCATAGAAGTGAATGCAGAACGCATCGTGCATGCGCGGCCACGTCTCCATTCACCTCTATGAAGTAGCCAGAAGTAGCTGAGCCACAGAAGTGAATGGAAGGTGGCCGCTATTGCACGGTACGCTCTCCTACACTTTTTTCTAGAGATGGGAGTCCCAGAGGTAGGACCCGTACCTATCTGACATTAATAGCGTATCCTAGGACTGTGGTGGCTAACCTCCGGCACTCCAGCTGTGATGAAACTAAAACTCCCAAGATATACGCTTCCTTGGCTGTTCTCAGAACTCCATAGAAATGAATGGAGCATGCTGGGAGTTGTAGTTTCACCATAGCTGGAGTGCCGAAGGAATACCCCTTTAAGGGTGCCATGAGTTGGACCCTCACCAATCTTAAATTGATGGCCTATCCGAAGGAGCTTTACACTATCCTTCCACCATCCAGAGAACAGGCCAGCTTTAGTCCCAGTCTTCATAGGAAATTAGATGGTGTTTCCCTATTGAAATGAATAGAAGTTATGGAAATCGACAAGTGAAAGCGCTCCGCAGCCTCCATCTTGGGATCTGTGGGGGTTCCTGCAGTCTGGTGTTCGTATTATTACCTGCTCCGGATATTATTAGGTAGGAACCTTAATGGCTGTAAACCCCCGTCCCTGTGACGCCGCCGGCAGATCGGATTCTAAGTACACATGGTTATGTTTGCTTAATTTTTAACAGGGTAATTGGTGGTTTACGACACCCGTATCTGCTGACATGTCCGCTGAGCACTGATATAAAGCAAACAGCAGCTTCAGATTACACATCGGATCTTCTCACATCTTGTCCTGCAGCATTTTGCCGAACCACATGTCCCAGCATATCCTACTGACCAGAGTTGGCATACCACTACAACATGTCCAGAACATTAGGTTGGGTTCACATCGGTGTCACTGTTTTCTGCTCCATACTAGGAAGAGAAAAAGTAAAGAAAATTACAGTGCAGACTATAATGGGGTCCTTTGGGTTCCCTTATAGTGTCTGTCATTCTGCCAGACAGGATGCTGCCCTATTTTGTCCTTCATTTTTCATGGAATTTGCAATGGAGGCTTAAAAGGGGTTTCCAATATTTTTTTTATATTTTTTTTTACTGATGACCTGTCCTCAGGATAGCTCATTGGTATCTGATCAGTGGGGGTCCGACCCCCGCCGATCAGCGGTTTGAGAAAGCATCGTAGCTCCTATGAGCTATTCATTGTTCCTGTGTCCTAGAAACAGCTGGGCCCCATAGAAGTGAATAGACCTGGGCTGCCATACCAAGCGCAACCACTATCCAATGTACGGCACTGTGCTTGGTAAAGAGGGCCGCTGGAGCCCCGCTGCCTTCTCAAAGCAGCTGATTGGCGGGAGGTCCCGGGTATTGAACGCCACCAATCAGACACTGTCCAGAAGATAGGCCATCAGTAAAAAAATAAAAATTAAAAAAAATCTCCCGTGTCAGGAAGAAACCAAACAACACATGTGATCCGCCTGCAGTAAAGAATAGATCGCACCTTACCCGACACATCACGCGTCATTGCTTTAGTTCCCCTGGCAGGGCTCGGTTTACTCGGCAGCAGCAGTGACGTCATGTTGATAAAATGTGACTGCTGCAGCCAATCACTGGCCTCAGCAGTGCCCCGAAGAGACCAGAGATTGGCTGCAGTGGTCACATGTTGTTGACGTGACATCACTGCTGCGGCCGGGTAAACAGAGCCCTGCCGGGGGAACGTAGAATGATCTGCTGGGTAAGTAATGATCTGTTCTTTACTGCGCTGTCCAGTTTCCCCTTTTAAAGGAGTATGAAAAGTTATGTATGTGCTGTCAATCAGTGCCTCCTGCGCTGCTGCATATTGTTTGGGGGCAGGGTTCTCCAGACTCGCACAGTGAGGGGCGCCTCTAGCATGGGGGGGGGTCGTCTATCACTATTTTTTGCTGCCCTCAGACAGGGCAGTATGAACCTGATGAGAGTCCCTTTAAATTACTTCAGGCTGATGTTTGTGGAATGTACTTTATGCTTTTAAAAAAAGAAGGCATCTCTGCTTGCTGTCAGTGAATGGAAACATTTATTAATCTGTCCTAGCCAATGATAATTGCACAGGTGCACCTATGTGGTTACACCTACAGAAATCAACCATGAATCATGCTGTTCCTTAACAGCAAGTGGAGATTTTTGAAACAGTAATGAATAGATCCATAAAGTATATTAGGACATTGCATAAGTTTTCATACCCCTGTAAACTCTGTGCATGCTGTGGTACTCCTGTGCATCCCAGAATTGCTGGCTCTGGTCCATAGGGCTAGCTGGGACTTGTAGTTCTACACATTGTTGCAGTTACATAGGGCATACAAACCCACAGTGGCATATTCGCGGCTTTCCTGTCCCAGGTGGACGCACCCTTACAGCCCCCACAGGGGTTGTCACCCAACTTTCCTAGGGTTCTCCATGGCAGCTGTGTCTAGTGCCGCAGCGGTATGAGGATAGGGGAACGTATCCCTTTGTATCTAGGGGGATTTTCCAATGAAGACTATGGGAAAGCTCGATGACAGGCTGTAATGACAGGAGAATGTAGAGGTGATACGACACTCACCTCTGTAGGGGCGCTGCAATTCCTGTGCTGAGGTTAATACCCTATATTGTCCTTTTATTTTCTATAGACGCAGAGCAGCGAGCCGACGTGTACATAGAAGGGAAGGATCAGCTCGGGGGATGGTTCCAGTCCTCATTACTCACCAGCGTGGCCTCCAGGAACAAAGCTCCTTACAAGTAAGTCCCAGGAAGCAGGTCACCTCCCCCCAAAATAACGTAAGCTACAAGTCTATCCGTTAATTCTGTATCTGTCCATTTCAGAGATACAAAAACGTCTCTCTTTGTTGCGGCAGCCATTTTTGCAAAAGTGACAGCAGGAAGTGAAGCTGTATTGGCTGCCAGAACCAGTAGGAATGGTACAGCCAATATGGCCGCACTTCCTGTTTGTAAGAAAAGTAAACTTCATTACCAAACTTTTTATTCACCAACTGAAACAGTGCAAAGTCCAGCACAGGAGCAGTGTCCTTCACAGTCTTTCCTGTCCGGCCGACCACATTAGATGCCCCCAAACATGGCTGTTGACTTTGATCTAATGTGCATTGCCTGTTTTAAGATCACACTATCTTATAAAATAAAATTTTACCTCGCAGGAGCCTATAAAGCAGGGATTCCCAACCTGCGGCCCTCCAGCTGTTGCAAAACTACAACTCCCAGCATGCCCGGACAGCCTACAGCAGGGCATTGTGGGAGTTGTAGTTTTACAACAGCTGGAGGGCCGCTGGTTGAGCATCCCTGCTATAGAGCTACATACCTCTCAGGCGTACACAGCAGTGTGAACGGACCCTTATACATTCCCTCTGCTGTATATAAACTATAGGTTCTCTTTCGTCCTCACATAGCAGCTATCAGCTCTTTACTAATCTGTATTCCTGCCGCCCGACCTTTACTCTTTGGTCAGTCATTGAGTGTTTATATCGGGACGCAGTAATTATGCTGATTATTACCTACATGCCAGACATGAAGGATCAAAATGACTTCACCAATAAAAGCCGTTCAGCTGGAAGTGCCAGGAACAGATAAGAACGTGACTAATACCCTAGTGTAAAGTGGGAGCAAACATGAGGCACATGGAACCCGGTTACTGTGCTTCCTGGGCACCTGGATGACAGGGTGCTGGTTCTACTTGTGGAGACCCATCTAGTGTCTTAAAGGGGTTATCCCATGAATAATGTAAAAAATGGAAATCAGACATCATCTAGTACATGACTATACCTTTCTACCAAAGCTAGAACCAGCCCTGTACCTCACATGGATCCAGAGATCTTCCCATTATTTTCTCAAATTGTTCTGCTAGATTTATTTCAAGCTGGCACCTCGGGGGCATGTCCTTTCTGCTGCAGTTGAAGGATGGCACTGAGCATGTGCTTCCATCTCTGAGCAGGACAAAGAAATTAGAAAAAGAGCAAACAGCAGGTGGCGCTATACAGATAGATATATATTTTTTTTAACTCAATAGCCATAATACATTTTTAATTACATGTAATTACAAAAGTATTCAGATCCAGGTTCTGGTTTGAAAACTGTAGAATATTTTTTGTAGGACAGCCCCTTTAAAATCAGTGCTGTCTGGAAAAAGTATGCAGATGAGCTCTACCCTTCCTTCTGATGTGCATATCCACACATTGTCACCTAGATTTCCTTGAGACCCGAAAAGGTAAATGCCATAGTGTGGGACCAGGGATGTATTGCTGCATAGTACAATCTGGCATTCAGGAGACTGGGAAAGCTGAATGGCCGCTCATGTGGGATGTCAGCCACATTTACCAAAGCAGAATTTACTATTACTGTGGATTTTTTATTTTAAAGGTTATGGACACCTTTGGGGCAATTTTTATTATTGCATTTTACTTATTTTGGGCTAAAAATAATTTCTCACTCATATCATTGGGGGACACAGAAGACCATGGGTATAGCTGCTGCCACTAGGAGGCGACACTAAGCAAGAAAGTGTTAGCTCCGATGCTAACATTAGGGGCTGCCTGGGTGAGAATATGGGTATGTCCAGGTTCAGCTCTGAATCCGGACAACCCATTTAATAGGATTGGGGCTCAGTGTAATTTTAACAACAATTAGCCCTTAGTTCTGGTCCTATTCTGGGCCTAGTTACCATCGCCCTATAGCACTACAGTGGGGCCAGTGGCTCAGTGGATAGGCGGTGTGCTTGCACTACCACTAGCTACATACGTCCTGTAGCATTGTCCTCCCTTCATAAGTGGAGTAGTTAAACTGCCAGTATGCGGGCATTTGCCACTGGACCCTGTCCGTCCGGTAGCATTGCCTACTTCAATAGGCGGAGTACTTGCACTACCACTGTATACGGTACAGCCGGTAACATTCCCCTCCTTCCATAGGGGGAGTATTTGCACTTACCTGGATCCCATTCATTCTATATCATTACTCTCTTTTCATAGGCAGAGTATTTGCACTTCCCATAGTATCTTATACATCCTTTAGCATTGCCCTCTTTCCATAGGAGGAGTGTTTACATCACCACTGGATACTGTACAGCCTGTAACATTACTCTCCTTTTCATAGGCGGAGTATTAGCAATACCACGGAATGCTGTACATCCAGTACCATTACCCGCCTTCCACATGTGGACTATCCCTCCGACACCCGGGACCCCCGCCTTCTCACTGTTTACCTCTGGCCCAGTGACGTCACGACTAGTATCAACTGGCCTGGGCGCGGCTAAGCTCTGTTCACTTGAATGGGGCTTTGTTGCGCCCAGGCCAGTTGATACTAGTTGTGACGTCACTGGGCCAGCGGTAAGCAGTGAGGCTGGAGCGCCGCTGCCTTCTCAAACAGCTGATCAGCGGGGGTCCCGGGTGTTTGATCCCCGCAGTCAGATGCTGATGATCTATCCAGAGGATAGATCAACAGTTAAAAGAAACTGCAGAACCCCTTTAAGGTCCTCCTCTACATACCTCTGCTTACCACATTGTCATTTTCCTTGGGGAACACTCTTATGAGGCAAACCCCTTAGCCGTAGGTCTCAAAGGAATGTATTTTTGATCCCAGAGGGACCCTCTTTTCCTACCAGGTTAATCCCTAATTTTTGTGATTTATTTTTATTTTTATTTTTTTGGGGTCGGTTCCACTGCCTTGTTCTATTGCGTCTCTTCTCTCCCTCGAGATCTTTTTCTTGTGAGCCATGGTCATGTCAGACATCCAGGTTCTCTAGCCCTGACTTGTTCATGGTCTTGCTGAAGTGTCCTCCTCTGGCATCCTGGTATGCAGTTCGGGGTTGTTACCTTCTGGTACCCCTATTTCTTCCCCCATGGGAGGCAAGATTAGTCACGTCTGCAGTTCTTTGTCCCTCGGTTTCCAGACAGCATTTTTCAGTTTTTCGTTTAGTTTTTTTCTCATGCCATGTCGTGTCGGTTGATCACTCTAGGGTAGTTTTTTCCCTTTCGCCCATGACAGCACCCTTGAGAGACCGCCTCCATCCAGGACAGGAAACAGGAACTTTCGTGGAGAGCTCATAAGGAGGAGCATGGCCCCGAGACCACCAGTTCCTGTTTCCTGTCCTAGACAGAGGACGGTTCGTGGAGAGAAGAAAAGAAAAAGCTAGGCTGCAGGGCCCCGGAGGAATTGTGTTAAGAGTGGGGTTACCTGTTCCGGCATAAGTCTCCTCTTGGAGCCGCCGGCCGGAGTCTGGTGCTGCTGCTGGGGTCTGGCTTACGCTCCGCTGGCGATACTCTGCAGTCCCGGGCTCACCGAGAGGTGCGTTCGGCACGCCGGTCCTGCCCGACAGTGCTCAGGCGGGCCGGGGCCTTCTCCTTTGCCGCGCGCAGGGGGAACTAAAAATCTCGCGATGCGGCGAGATCCGGGTCTCGGTAGAGACTTCCGGTTTTTGGAACGCACGCAGCGTGCGTTCCGGAAGTAGGAAGAGCCTTCTCCTACTTAGGCCGCAGAAAGTTTCCAGCAGGACCCGACCGAGGACTTCGGACCCACAGGCGCACGGTCAGCAGCAGCCCAGCCAGCCAGCCTTACAGGAAGCCACATTTCCTTGGATCCGGGGAGTCACTCTCTATCCCACAGCAGTATGGAGGAGGAGAGTGCCTTACGCGCCGATCAACAGGAGGGTCATGAGATCAGACCGGTACTCCTGGTGGGGTAAGGGGGATCATTCCCCACCATTTATTTCATTTTTTTAAGCTAAATCTCCTTTCCCTCTTGTCTCTTCCTGCATTTAGACTACAAAAGAGGGCCCTAGAAAGGCAATTTCAAAGACCAGAGGGAAGGAGTGTGCCATCTGTAAAAAGAAACTGGCCCCCTCTTGGTTGAAAAAGTTATGCCAAAGTTGTATTGAGAAACTAGTGGAGGAGGAGTCCCCATCCCTTTTACACAGTATTAGGGAGATGGTAAAGACGGAGGTCTCGGACTCCCTGAAGGATTTCAAAAAGAGCTTTCCCGCTGTAGCCTCTACCTCCCTGGGAACCAGACCAAGCACGGCTAATAGATCTGACTCAGATCCCTTAGAGGAAAGCGATACGGGAGAAATCCTAGATAGCCCAGATTCGTCCCAGGATGAAGAATCCACGGGCAGGCCACTCTTTTCCCCCGATGATACGGAAGCTTTATTAAAAGCAGTTCGTGCGACTATGAAAGTAGACGAACCCAAAGACCCAAAATCCGTTCAGGATATCATGTTTGGTGATCTCGGGCAGAAAAAATCTAGGGTATTTCCCGTTAACGAGAATGTAAAGTTTTTAATACAGAGGGAATGGAAAAGACCCGATAAAAAGTTTTTTGTGCCAAAAAATTTAAAAAGAAAATATCCCTTTGACGAGGCAGACTTAGCAAACTGGGACAGACCCCCTAAATCGGATGCACCTGTTGCAAAAATTTCAAAAAAATCGGCCCTTCCATTCGAGGACTTAGGTTCTCTTAAAGACCCTATGGATAAGCGAGCAGAGGTTTACTTAAAAAAAGTTTGGGAGACCTCAGCTCAAGCATTCAAACCAAATATTGCCACCACATCCACTGCTAGGTCTCTGAAATTATGGCTAGAGGAGTTAGAATCTCACATTCAGAACAAGACCCCGAGAGATCAATTGTTAACCGTTTTCCCCACTCTACTTAAAGCAGTAGACTTTATTTCTGATGCATCAGCCGATGCTTTAAAATTAAATGCTAGATCAGCCGCTCTTTCAAATTCAGCCAGACGAGCTATTTGGCTAAAAGGTTGGTCGGGAGACACGGGATCTAAAAATAAGCTGTGTGCAATTCCTTGTCAGGGCGATTATCTTTTTGGATCCGTCTTAGACGACCTTTTGGATAAAGCCTCGGACAATAAAAAAGGATTCCCTGTCTCCAGACCCCCGAAAAAACAACGTTTTTTTCGCAAAAACAAGAAAGATTTTTTTAGGGGGCAGAGGAAAGACTTCAGAGCTGACAACAAGAATAGGAAAAGCAAGGGGTTTCTCTTCAGTTCCCAATCCTCCTCAACCTCTAAACCATCACAGCAATGACGGTTTCTCTCCTGTGGGGGGCAGACTTTCTCTCTTCCTCTACGCCTGGGAGAAAATCTCCTCAAGTCTCTGGATTTTAGGCGTTATAAAGGAAGGGTTTTGTCTAGAGTTTGTCTCCCGCCCACCGGACAGATTCAAAATCACAAATTTTCTAGGAAACCCGAGGAAAAATCTAGCCTTACAACAAGAGATTGTATCCCTACTTCGGAAGAATGTTCTAATCCCGGTGCCGGAGGCAGAGAAGGGCGAGGGTTTTTACTCCTCCCTTTTTCTGGTCCCCAAACCGGATGGAACATTCAGAACTATTATAAATCTAAAGGATTTAAATCAATTCCTCTCTTACAAAAAATTCAGAATGGAGTCGATCCAATCAGTCATAAAACATCTGTTCAGGGGCTGCTTCATGGCTACGATAGACGTAAGAGATGCGTACTACCACATTCCCATTCGGCTAGACTGTCAAAAATTCCTCAGAGTCGCGGTTTCTATAGGAGGTCACATCCAGCACTTACAATACACAGCCCTTCCCTTTGGGATTTCTCAAGCTCCCAGACTTTTCACGAAAGTCATGGCAGAAGTCATGGCTCATGTAAGGGAAAAAGACATTTTATTAATACCTTACTTAGACGACCTCCTGGTGGTAGCAGAGTCAAGATCCATTCTAGAAGCGCACCTCAAAAAAGTAGTGCAGATCCTAGAAGACCTCGGCTGGCAAATAAACGGAGAAAAATCCCATTTAATTCCTTCCCAAGTTTGCATTTTTTTAGGGATGATGCTGGACTCAAAAAAACTACTCTGTATTCTACCCCAGGACAAGATTCAGAGATTAATACAACAGGTTCAGTCCCTGATATCGGCAGAGAACCCTACTATCAGACAAGCAATGGCGGTCTTGGGCAGAATGACCTCAACTATACCAGCGGTCAGTTGGAGCCATCTTCACTCCAGACCCCTACAGTGGCAAATTCTGAAGGAGTGGCAGGGTTCCCTCCGCCCATTAGATACACCTTTCACACTCACCCCCCAAGTGATCCAGTCCCTTCACTGGTGGCTGAACCCCGTAAACCTGTCCCAGGGGCTCCCTTGGTTCCAACAAGACTTTGTTACCCTTACCACCGACGCAAGTCCTTCCGGGTGGGGGGCCTGTTGCCAAGGGGACTTAAGACAAGGTGTTTGGGAAAGAGAGCAGAGTCTAGACTCCCAAAACATGAGGGAACTGAGGGCGGTCTTTTTCGCCTTAAAAGAGTTCCTTCCTTTACTACAGGGAAAGTCTATAAAAGTTTTTTCAGACAACGCCACAGTGGTCTCCTATCTGAACAAACAAGGAGGAACCAGATCAGAAAATCTGATGCGGTTAACAACGGATATCTTTTCCCTTATAATTCCTTCTGTGCCGTCCCTTATGGCAATACATCTAAAAGGTTCAGAAAACAAAGTGGCAGATTTCTTAAGTCGAAATACACTAGACCAGGGGGAATGGTGTCTGAACCAAAGGGTGTTCGATCAAATAATTCGACTTTGGGGTCGTCCTCATCTGGACTTGTTCGCCACCAGAGAAAACAGAAAGTGTCATCGTTTCTTTTCCCTCAGCACGAGAGATTCACCAACAGGGATAGATGCCTTCTCCCTTCCCTGGCCGAACCAGCTCCTCTACGCCTTTCCTCCGTTAAGGCTTCTTCCAAGATGTTTACAGAAGCTGAGACAGGAAAGAACAACAGTGATCTTAATTGCTCCTTTCTGGCCCAGAAGAACCTGGTTCACCTGGTTGAGGAAGCTATCCTTGACGGACCCTTGGATTCTCCCGGAGTGGCAAGATCTTCTATCCCAAGGACCAGTCAATCATCCGAGTGTGAAGCAGCTACACCTAACAGCATGGCTCTTGAGGGGGAAATCCTAGAAAGTAGAGGACTCTCCAAGAGCGTAGTTTCCACTTTACTATCTTGCAGAAAGGATGTCACCTCCTCTATTTATCTCAGGATTTGGAACACCTTCCAGAAGTTTGCCAAGGATCCAGTGAATCCTTTGAATCCCCCACCTATGTGTAGGATTTTAGATTTTTTGCAAGCTGGACATGAAAAAAATTTGAGGCCAAGTACTCTGAAAGTACAGGTATCCGCTTTGAGTGCGTTCTTTGATTCTTCCATCGCTAGCCACCCGTGGGTCCGAAGATTCTTTAAAGCCATCAGCAGGCTTAGGCCTATACCTGGACCTTCAATTCCCCCCTGGGACCTCAACTTGGTCCTTACTAGCCTCACAGAACCTCCCTTTGAGCCACTTAAACAGTTACCTATAAAGATCTTGTCTTTCAAAATAGCGTTTCTTGTCGCAATTACCTCAGCAAGGAGGGTTGGTGAGATTTCGGCCTTCTCTACCTCGCCTCCGTACACTAACATCTTAGATGATAGGGTTCTCATTAAACCAGACCCTTCCTTCTTACCGAAAGTGGTTTCTATGTTTCATAGAACGCAGGACATTATCCTTCCTTCCCTGTGCCAAGATCCGAGAAATGAAAAAGAGGAAAAACTGCACTGTTTAGATGTAAAAAGATGCCTATCTCATTATCTGGAGGTTACTAGTCAGTGGAGGAAAACCTCAAAACTCTTCATTCAGTTTAGTGGGAAAAATAAGGGCCTCCCAGCCTCTTCTAAAACCCTTTCCAGATGGATCGTAAGAGCCATTAATTTGGCCTATTCTTCAGCTGGAAAGGCGCCCCCGGGGGGCTTTGGTGCTCATTCTACAAGATCAGTCTCCACCACTTGGGCAGAAAGGGCTGACGCTACCCTAGAACAAATTTGTAGAGCAGCCACATGGCAGTCGCCTAGCACCTTCTTCCGTCACTACAGATTGGACCTAGGCAATAGAGAACAGCTAGCCTTCGGTAGGAAAGTCCTCCAGGCGGTAGTCCCACCCTAAGAAATAAAGGGATTTCTATTCTAATCGTCTCTCAAGGGTGCTGTCATGGGCGAAAGGGAAATTTAAGATTACACTTACCGGTAATCACTTTTCCATAAGCCCATGACAGCACCCGGGTTTATTCCCACCCTGATATTCATATAAAAAAAAAAAAAAAAAAATATATAGAGAAAAAAAAAAAAAAAAAAAAAAAATATATAAAAAATATATATATACATATACAAAAAAAAAAAAAAAAAAGGAGAAGAGTGTGGTCTAGGACAAGTTCTTGCGATTAACTGGTGGTCTCGGGGCCATGCTCCTCCTTATGAGCTCTCCACGAAAGTTCCTGTTTCCTGTCCTGGATGGAGGCGGTCTCTCAAGGGTGCTGTCATGGGCTTATGGAAAAGTGATTACCGGTAAGTGTAATCTTAAATTTCCTGGAGTACTGATCCTTGGGTATCACTTTAGAAGTTTTCTGGGCCCAGGTTTTGTTTTCTCTCTCCGGTATTCCTGCAGTCGCTCCGTTTGTTCTGGTGACTGACTTGTTTTCTTTCTGGTCCATCTGTGGATATTCTGTGTGCTCTCCACTTCTTCCGAAGTCTCCTAAGCCGGGGCTTATGTCCGCTGTGCTGTTCTGTTTCTGCCCAGCCAGGGCCTCTGTGTATTCATCCGCTCTCTGGCCGGCCTTCCTGGGAATGGCTCTTCCTGACCATGTTTTTTGGTGTGTCTTCCCCCTGCATTTCTGTGCGGGGCCTTATGAAAGGTTTTGGAATTATTCTGGTCTTGTTCCCTCCCCATGGTACTGCTCTTTAACGTCCTATGGTCTTCTGTGTCCCCCAATGATACGAGCAAGAAAATAGGATTTTTTTGTGCTTACCTGTAAAATCCTTTTCTCGCTGAGTTCATTGGGGGACACAGCTCCCACCCTGTAAGTACATTGCTGGTTCTCCTTGATGGGTCCCTCCGTTTCTTGGTTCTGACCCATCTCCGGTTTTCTTCCTTTTTATTGTGTTCTGTTGGCTTCTCCTGGCTGCTCCTACTGCTTTTGTACAAACTGATTAGCTCAGTGTCTGCAGGAGGGGTGTAGCTGAGAGGAGGAGCTCACACTTTT
This sequence comes from Bufo gargarizans, assembly GCF_014858855.1. Taxonomy (NCBI): domain Eukaryota; kingdom Metazoa; phylum Chordata; class Amphibia; order Anura; family Bufonidae; genus Bufo; species Bufo gargarizans. The sequence continues at coordinate 139,992 of NW_025334325.1, forward strand.
TTGCTTAGTGTCGCCTCCTAGTGGCAACAGCTATACCCATGGTCTTCTGTGTCCCCCAATGAACTCAGCGAGAAAAGGATTTTATAGGTAAGCACAAAAAATTGGTGTTTATTAAAAGATTTAAACTTTTTTTGTGATACATGCAATTAAAAATCGATCTGTTTGCAAACTGTTTCTCCCGAGTTTCTTCTGTTTGATAAAGAGTTTAGAGTTCGGGAGATCAGACTTAACCCTAAGTTCACACTTGAGCGTTTTACAGCGCGTTCAAACGCGCTGTAAAACGCTCAACACATGAAAACCAATGCTTCCCTATGGGAATGGTTCTCACCTGGGCGTTTTACAGCGCGTACGATCGCGCTGTAAAACGCCCGACGCATAATCAAGTACTTGAGCTTCTTTGGGGCGTTTTGACGCGCGTTTGTGGCCATAGGACACTGCAGTCAATGACACAAACGCGCGTCAAACGCGCGTTTACTATTATAAAAAACGCGCATAAAAACGCGTTTAAGAAACGCTCAGGTGTGAAAGCAGGGTAAGGGTTCACATGAGCTGTCAGCTGACAGAACTCAGGAGGGATAGTCTGCAAATAGACTGATTTCTAACCACATGTATCCCAAAAACTGCTTTTAATAAACAGCAATTAAAAAATTATTTTGAACCCGAAATGCAATCATAACCTCGAACAGGAGAAGGGGGGCTTCTGCTCGTTTTTATTTTAAATACGGTATATAATTTTTTGAATTTTTTTTTATGTGATTTTTTTATGTTAAGACTTCCTGTCTTTTAAGAACAGCTACATGGGCCATAGAAAAATAGACAGGAGAGGACCCAATTGACCCAATTGTTTTCTAGGCAGGCGCTGTGATCTGTGCAGAGGTCAGGAGGGAGCAGATAAGCAGTGATATAATCTATTGTGAATAGTGAATCATGTGTTAACTACATAGAGGTGTTACTTGTCATTGTAATTCTGCCTGTGGTGATAATGATAAAAACTAGGGCAGTGTGAAAATTGCAGGATTATATGCATTATTTTTTTTTTTACATATAGTGATATAGAAAAAAATAAAAATTTAAAAAATAACCAAAATCTCTAAAAACAAAACAAAAACAATAGGCCATTTTCTGATGACATGTTTGCTTTAAGGTAAACCCTAAGGGCTGTTTCACACAAGCGGATGCCGTGCGTAACATCCGCTGCGTGAATGACATCCAAGACCCGCTGCAGACAGCAGAGACACGGAGCATTAACATGATAGATAATGCTCTGTGCCGTCTCTATGATCTTTTTACTACAAAATCACAGTGAGATAAAGTTGTAACCGTGATTTTGTAGTAAAATGATCACAGAGAAGCACAGAGCATTATCAATCGTGTTAATGCTCCGTGCTTCTGCCTTCTGCAGCGGGTCTTGGCTGTCATTCACGCAGCGGATGTCACGCAGGTCATCCGCTCGTGGGAAACAGCCCTAAGGCCCCTTTCACACAAGCGAGTTTTCTGTGCGGGTGCAATGAGTGACGTGAACGCATGGCACCCGCACTGAATCCTGACCCATTCATTTCAATGTGCCTGTGTACATGAGCGTTTTTTTTCACACATCAGTTCACCGTTGCGTGAAAAACGGAGCATGTTCTATATTCTGCGTTTTTCACGTTGCCCTGGCCCCATAGAAGTGAATGGGGCTGCGTGAAAAACGCATTGCATCCGGAAGCAGGTGCGGGTGCAATGCATTTTTCACTGATGGTTGCTAGGAGATGTTGTTTGTAAACCTTCCGTTTTTTATCACGCGCGTGAAAAACGCATCAAAACGCATTGCCCCCTGTGCGGAAAAAAATTAACAAAACAACTGAACGCAATTGCAGACAAAACTGGCTGAACTTGTTTGCACAATGGTGCAAGTTTCACTGAACACATCCGGACCTAATCCGTCACGCTCGTGTGAAAGAGGCCTGAGAGACACTATTACGTTACAGGCCTGAGGGCCTTTATTGGGCCCAGAGCTGTCATGATTTCCCAGTCAGCCCTGGCGATCAGATTTCCATGGACAAGATGAACCCTTCCCTTTTGTGTGTGCTGTGATCATCACTGACTGTGGTACTTTGGGGGTTAAACAGCCAGGATCGGGATGATTTACGCTCCTCGCTTTTACATTTCTTTCAGGAACTTGGTTGTCCATGGCTTCACCTTATCTGAGAAAGGAGAGAAGATGTCTAAATCACTTGGGAATGTGGTGGATCCCGATGTCGTTATTAGTGGTGGAAAGGTAAGAACATTCTCCATATTTGCAGATTCGCTCTGAAACTTCCCAGTGCCACCTATAGGTGTCCTACTTTGCGGTTCTTCTTGACCCCAAATAGAGTGTGAACACATAGGGTGCCAGCCAGACCAGAGAGTTGGGATGTTAATTGTGTAATGTTTAGGTTGTTTTGCAGGTAGCATTGCCTTCATTTACATTTTTATTAAATAAAAAAAATCTGCACTAAATTTTTAAATACATCTTTATAGTGTTCAGAGGGTTGTCTGAGATTTTATACTGAGGACCTATCAGTATCTGATCGGTAGGGGTCTAACACCCAGGAACCCCCTCCGATCAGCTATTTTGAGAAGCCGCCAGTGCTCCTGTGAGTGCTGTGGCCTTCTCGAAGCTAACCAAGCACAGCGCCGTACATTGTATAGTGGCTGTGCTTGGTATAGCAGCTCAGCCCCATTCACTTCTTCTAGGCCTCATGATACATGACCTGTCATCACTCGGCCTAGGAAAAATAGAGAGAAAGCCATGGCACTTACATTAGCGCCACAGCATTCTCAAACAGCTGATCTGTGTTAGACCCCCACCGATCAGATACTGATGACCTATCCAGAGGACAGGTCATCAGTATAAAAATCTTAGAAAACCCCTTTAAATTATAAAATTCTGGCTACCTGCAGCCCTGCGCTGATAAATGGCAGGAAAAGTCTAAGGCATATTGGTACACCATAGACTTTTTACAAGGTGCGGGCGCCCACAGAGAGGGCTCTGAGTGCCGCCTCTGGCACCCGTGCCATAGGTTCACCACCACGGATTTAGAGGGATTCCCCAGGAATCAAACATTGGTGTCTGTTGTTTGATCATCAGGATAAAGGGGTCATGACGCCGCCACATATCTACAAAGGTGGACAACATTCCATGTAAAGAAGAATCCTCCTTTTAAAGGGGTGTTCGGGAGTTGAAATATGGATGATCCATTCTCAGGAAAGGTCATAAGTACCAGAGGTCGCTCTGATATTGGTGAACTCTCCTGTGGATATGATATCAATATGTTAACCCCCCCACCTCCCAAAAAAAAAAAAAAAAACTTTAGCTCTTCTACACAGCAAAATTAATAGTATGGAAATTATGACTAGGAAGTCATTCAAAAGGACTGGCCAGGGCGCAGAGTACTGGCAAAATGGCGCTGTAACATAAAATATGCTTTAAAAGGTTCCACAATATTTTACTGATGACTTACCATCTGATCGGTGGAGGATCAGTCACCCGGGACCCCGCCGATCAGCTGTTTGAGAAGGCACGGGCGCTCCTGTGAGCCCCGCGACATTCCCTCTGCTCACCAAGCACAGCGCCGTACATTGTATAGTGGTTTTGCTTGGTACCGGGCTCTGCCCCATTCACTTCTATGGAGCTAAGCTGCGCCTAGACCATGTGACCTATGAACGCGTTGTCACTGGCCTAGGAAAAGCTGGCAGATGGCCGAGACGCTACTGTGAGCATCGGTGCCTTCTCAAACAGCTGAACGGAGGTGGCCCCCGGGTGTCGGACCCCCAGCAATCAGATACTGATGACCTATCCAGATGTTAGGTCATCAGTAAAAATATCTCAGAAAAACCCTTTTACACGATTTCTAGATTAAATTATTTTTTCTGATAGGACCAGACTGTAAAATGCCGGATTATAGAATTCTCCTGCTCCTTTCGAGATAACTTTTTTTTTTGTTATGTAGGACAAAGTAAAGGAGCCGGCCTATGGAGCAGACGTCCTGCGGTGGTGGGTAGCTGAATCCAATGTCTTTACAGAAGTAATGATTGGTCCGACAGTCCTGAACTCGGCGCACAAGGACATCAACAAGGTAACGCCCCAACATAGTGAGGATTGCTGCCCAAACTTTACAAGTGGTGAGCCATTTATAGCTGCATATAGATTGCCCCCTAGTGGCAGTATATGTGTAGGAGAACAAAGCAAAGGTGTTACGTACTACAGAAACCAAGAACCACCGGTCAGACCCGTCCACAACCTGCTGAGATGGCTGCCGTGGAGGACAGCACTGCCCAGTAACTAGGATTAGCTGGAGAAAGCTGCAGGTCAATCAGAGTCAGGGCGCAGAGGGTTCAGTAGGGTAGTGATCACCGGTGGTTGTAGATAAGCCATCGGATAATATAACTTATCTTTTATATTACCATAACCCAAGGTGAAGGCCTGTCATGTTATCATATACCAGGTTACATACTATTCTATCTGGACTTCCTCAGTGTTTAGTACGGGTCTGATCTCCAGGATCCCTAGTGATCAGCACAATGATACAGGCACAGCTGCTGGAACTGATCCCTATTTACGTGAATGGGACTGAGCTCTAGTGCCAAGCACAGCCATGTTCATACGTACCGTACTGTGCCTATGTTACCAGGAAATCAAGTGGCTCCTTCCTTGTGCTCATTTTGGGGTTGCCAGGCATCCCCAGGATGGGGCATGTTAAAAACCAAACAGCCTGATCTTTATCTCCCCTGACATCTGTCATTTGTGAAAGAGACAGGAGTCCTCCCTACATAATAAATGTTCAGCCGACATTCATCTAATGTGTGTGAAAGTGTAACTCTGGCCAGACACTTAACCCCTTAGTGACCAAGCCTGTTTGGGCCTTTATGACCAAGCGTTTTTCTTCCTTTTTTCATCGTCGCGTTCCAAGAGCTATAACTTTTTTATTTTTTCGTCTATATAGCTTTATGAGGGCTTGTTTTTTACGGGACAAGTTGTAGTTTTTAATGGAACCATTTTTGGGTACACATAACTTTCTGATTAACTTTTATTAACTCTTTCTGGGAGGGAGATGGGGGAAAATAGCAATACTGCCACTGCGTTTTTACATTATAAATTTTACGGCGTTCATTTTTCGGTACAAATAACATAATATCTTTATTCTCTGGGTCAGTACGATTACAGTGATACTAAATACTTATAATTTTTTTTACGTTTTACTACTTTTTTTCCAATAAAACCCCTTTTATTAACAAAAAAATGATTTTGCATTGCCACTTCACAAGACCCATAACTTTTTTTTTTCTTTTTCTATGGAGTTGTGTGAGGGCTTGATTTTTGAGGGACAACTTGTATTTTTCATTGGTATCATTTTGGAGTAAATGGCGCTTTTTGATCGCTTGTTATTACGTTTTTTTCGGTGGAAACTAAGAATAAATTAGAAATTCTTTATTTTTTTTATTTTTATTTTTTACGGCGTTCACCATAGGGGATAATTTATGTAATATTTATGTAGTCCGGGTCGTTACGGACGCGGCAATACCAAACATATGGGGGATATTTTCTTTTTGCAATTTTTTTCATTGAAAAGCGTATTTTCAATGAAAAAAAAAGCATATTTTTTTATTTTATGGAATTTTTTTATTTAATAAATGTGTATTTATTTATTTATTTTTTTACTACTTAAAAGTCCCACAAAGGGACTATAATATACAGTATTTTGATTGCTTTTAAAATGTAATGCATTATCTCTATAAGGCATTACATTTCAATAGCATTTCAATAGCATTTCAATAGCGATGCTATTCAAACCTTGACCAGCAGGTGGCGCCAGAGAGGCACGGCCTGCTGGAAATAACTGAAGACAGGCTCGGGGCCCTGATCGGAAGTGAGGTAAGCTTCCGAACACATCAGCACCCCGCGATCTTATTTTCGGGGTGCTGATGGGAGACAGAGGGAGTCCGCTCCCTCTGTCACCACTTTACATGCAGCGGGCGCCATTGCGCCCGGCATGTAAAGGGTTAAACAGCCCGGATCGGCACTCCTGCCGGTCCGGGCTGTTAGAGCAGGGTCCCGGCTCTCATGTGAGAGCTGGGTCCGTGCTCCCCGCTGCACGGGGGAGCCGTGCAGCGCTTAGACCGGGCCGCCGTAAAAACGCGGCAGCCCAGCCTAAGGCCCCTTAGTGACCGCCGTAAAAACACGTATGGGTGGTCACTAAGGGGTTAAAGGGACACTGACAGCCCCAATTAGCATATTTAGGTATATATACGTGAGTACAGGTCTTATAAAGTCTATTAAAATGATCTAAGTATCCCCCCTGTCCACCTTATAAGTACCAAAATATAAAGTTATATAACCTGCTTGTCCGGTCACCAATCTGCCCAAGGGGCGGCGTTTCATCACAAAATGCGCCCAGCCAGCCGCTCCTAACTGCCGTTCTGAAGCCCCGCCCAGCTCATCAATATTCACTTAGCTGGGCGGCGGCTACAACTCTCCCGACTCAAGTGCCCGGCGCATGCGCATAAAGCAGAGGCTGCAGCACTTGAGTCCGGAGAGTTGTAGCCGCCGCCCAGCTAAGTGAATATTGATGAGCTGGGCGGGGCTTCAGAACGGCAGTTAGGAGCGGCTGGCTGGGCGCATTTTGTGATGAAACGCCGCCCCTTGGGCAGATTGGTGACCGGACAAGCAGGTTATATAACTTTATATTTTGGTACTTATAAGGTGGACAGGGGGGATACTTAGATCATTTTAATAGACTTTATAAGACCTGTACTCACGTATATATACCTAAATATGCTAATTGGGGCTGTCAGTGTCCCTTTAAGGAGTAAAATTGCAAAGGTTGAATGTGGTAGAGACGCACACACGTCACCATTAAAGGAGTTCTCCGCTTTGAAAAATCTCTACTCATTAAACAAATCACAGAGTTTGCTGCTGGAATTCTCAGTGATTGGCTGTAATCTGCGGGGAAGTGTGTTCAGTTTTCTTACTGCACCACCACAGGGATTACATGGTGCCAATTGATATCAGTAGATTGTCTTTAAAAGGGTGCATTAACACAGCCGTATTTTGGGCAGATGGTTTATTTTTGATTCTTTTGCGGATTGCACGCAGACCCATTCATCTCTATGGAGCCACAAGAGATTCGGACAGGATAATATCCGTGTGCCCTCTGCATCCTTGCTGCCGAGCCGCATCCGCATATTACAGAACATGTCTTATTCTTGTCCGTTTAGGCCGTTTTTCAATGGGGCCCGTGGAGGGTGCGGGATGCAGATGGACCGCAAAACGTATACAGTCACGTGACTCTGTATCATCCTGCAGGTGCGGAACACCGTGCGATTCATGCTGGGTAACTTGTCTGGATTCAACCCTGACACGGACTCCGTCCCTGGACCTGAGATGTATATCATAGACCAGTATATGCTCCATCTGCTTCAAGACTATGCCAGCAAGGTAAGCAGAGAGCACGGTGCTGTGTATGACTCGCTGCAGCCGAGATCAGGCACCCCTATTGTCCACATTGCTGGTGGTCTCAGGGGTTGGACCCCCACTGATCACTTTTTTTTGCCATAAAAGATTATAGCGGAGTAAAGTCTCTGCCTCTCGTCAAATATTTGGTGTGTTCCTTTTCCCATTGCTATTAAAGGGGCACTCCTATTAAAAAAGGTAATGAGATGTTTGCAAGTTTCCTGTACGTTGTGCAGTTTCTGCTGCCTGTACATACTGTTACCGTAAAGGCAGAAAAACATGGCTGCATTTTTATAAAAGCAGCTCCACACGTCCACTGGTTACGTGTGGTATTGCAACTTAACAGCCTTCATCTCAATGGAGCTGAACTGCAGAACCAGACTGAATCCATGGACCGCTGTGGCACTGTTTCCGTGTTTCCAGTAGAAAGCTGCCTTGTTTTTCTCATCCTGGCACTTCTTAGAGCTACTACTCAAAAGATTCAAGCAAATAGCAGCTTCTGTAATGACATTTTTATTTAAAGGGTTTTCCAGCAAAAATCTAAACTTGTACATCCCTCGCTCATTCCCTTCGCTGCCGTCCAACTTCTTGTTGACTGACCAACACAACAGAAAATGGCTGTGAATGCTGCTCACTGGCTGCAGCGATGACCAGCCTCAGCCGGTGATTAGCTGCAATCCCAGCCATTTCCAACCATGTCAAAAAAAGGGGCAGGAAGTGGAGAGCGCCATTGGGACAGTAACAGCTGGGGATGAGCGTAAACATTCTGTTATTTTTTTACCACGTGGAGCCTAGGTAAAAGTATTTTCTTTGCACTGGAATACCCCTTTAATGGCCAGAGTATTGGCTCCAGTTTCCAAGAATAAAGAGACTTCTTGGTTACACTTAAAGAAGAACTCCAACATTTTATTTATTCTAGCAGTGTAATTTGTCTCATCCCAACTCAGTTGCATCCATAAATCTGAAACCATCATTATGGGCTGCTGTATCATGTGATACCCAGTTCAGACCTTGCTCTCCTATGTAGACATTAGGGTAAGTCTTTCCTGTGTGGCTGACTTCCTGTGAACTACTATATTACTTTATCACCTATAAACTCCTCCCAGCTGCTCACGGATACCTCCTCTTCCCCCCCAGCCCCTTGTTCTTCTGTATGTCCCTACATGTATAGAATGCTGATGAAGATATAATTTCTGCCATATCTAAGAGACTATGAGTGCAGAGATATTTTAGATGATTCCATGCAAAATATACTGTGTGTGTGCTGTGTGCAGAGTCTCCAGTGTATCCTATGAGATTTAGCTTCACACTGCTTTCCCCTGAGTCACCCTGTCTGTGTGCAGAACCTCCAGTGTTTCCTGACATGCAGCTTCACTTTGCCCTTCCTGCCTCCTGCACATTTGTCTCTGTCCTGCCAGAGGCATGCTGGGAAATGTAGGAGCCATTTCTGAGGGAAATGCAGAATCAATATGGCAGACAACCCCTAAATGGCACATCTACTGAAACAGAAACAGGTATGCACTAAGCGAGAAAAAAAATATTGGAGTTCTTCTTTAAGTTCTTCCCAGTCTCCTCCTCCTGCTGCAGTTGAAGCTGAAAAGTGGAGCTTAGGGGGGGATCTGAAATACACAGCCAGGCACTCTTCATCAATGCCTTACAGACAGTTGTGGTCACCTAGGCAGAATGGAAGACCCACAGGATGCAAGGGGCATCTTAAAGAGGAGCTGTCACCTCGCCAGACATGTTGGTTTTAATAACTACTTGCATTTCCCATGTAATAATTCTGGAGCATCTTTTCTTATTACTCTGTTGTGTCATTTCTCTGTTATTTCTTCTAGAAGTTTATGAATTGTCAGCAGCATGCAGTAAAGGTACAGCTGGGTGTTGCCAGTTGTGGGGGGGGGGTCCCCACACAGTGTGACACTAGCAGCACTGATTGGACAGAGTCAGACACACCCGCTGCTAGTAACATCCAACAGTACCTTCACTGCAGACTGCTGGCAATTTATTTGGAAACTTCTAGCAGAATAATACAGGAATGGCGCAACATAGTCATAACAATAGATGCTCCAGAATTCTTATTACATAGGGATGCAAGTAGTTACTAAAACAGATGTCGGGAGTGGTGACAGATCCTCTTTAAAGAGCACCTGTCAGCATTATTAAACCTATTAAACCAGGCGTACTGCCTGGTAGGGTTGATCATGCTGGTTACCACAATATTTTTCTTTTGTTTTTAGGTTGTACCGCTGCAGAGATATAATTACTTTTATATTTATGCAAATTGATTAGCTGGAGCACTAGGAGCACCGCTTCAGCTACAACTCTATGCTCAATACACTCCTCCTAATACATCTCATCTTGCCCTGTCTTCTGGCGACTGCGCTGTGGCTCACAAACTCGGCGCTCTATATCTGCTGGAGCAGAGCAGGGCAGATTCACGGTGCTCAGGCGACAATGGCGTCATTTCACCAAGAAGTGGAGATGCTGGTGGCTTCAGAGACAGAGGAGAAACGCTTCCGGGTGGAATGACATGGCGGCCTGTAGACTGTGAATCTGTGCTGCTCAGCAGGTACTAGAAGACGGGGCAAGACAAGATGTCATGCCTTGTCAATCGAACATGAGGGAGGAGTGTATTGAGCACCAGGGAGATGATGTAGTGGTGCTCCTAGCACTACAGCCAGACCCTCTGTGCACCATCTAACTAATTAGCATAAATATAAAAATAATTATAGTTTTGCAGTCAGAGCATTTAGAGCTATTTTATTTATTTTTTTAGGTAACTGAGGCCTACAAGAATTATGAGTTTGGGAAGGTCACTCGTCTGCTGGAAGCCCTGGTCACCAGAGACCTGTCCAGCTTTTACTTCAGTATAATCAAAGATCGGTAAGTCTGTGACTGTCCATTCATCTTCCTGATGTCCAACACTAGATGTCGCTGTTAATCCTCTCTCTGTGTAAATGTGCCGCCTGCAGGCTGTACTGTGAAGAAGAGAGAGACCCTAAGCGTCGCTCATGTCAGACTGCGTTGGCGAAGGCCTTGGACATAGTGGTTCGCTCATTCGCACCAATTCTTCCACACCTGGCTGAAGAAATATTCCAGCACCTGCCATATAGAAAAGGTATAGAAAGGGATATTTAAAGAGGACCTGTCACCGCTCCTGACATGCCTGTTTTAATAGCTTCATGCATTCCCCGAGTAATAACAATTCTGGAGCATCTATTCTTATGGCTCTGTGTTGTGCTGTTCCTTTATTATTTCTACTAGAAGTTATGGATGAATTGCTAGCAGTCTGCAGTAATGGCACAGGGGGTCAGGGCTCCAGATGGCGACCAAAATGGTCGCCAATGCGACTTAGAATTGTGAAATGGCGACAAGACTTTGTAGTCTTGTCGCCATTTGCGCCTAGACCCTCCGCTGCTCTGCCGCTTTAAGAAGATCGGCATTTTATCCAGCAGGCAGAAGGCAATCCAATAACAGAGCTCTGCACAGTGGATAGAGCTCTGTTAGAGAGGAGGCTGCTGATTGGTCTTAGTATTCCCGGGCTGCCCTGCCATTGGCTGCTCATCTCACCCCGCCCCCATTCTCCTGTGCTGAACACAGCAGACGCTTGATCTCAGTCAGAGTAATGAAGAAGACAGGGAGCCGCGCCATGCGGACTGCTCCATAGAACGGAGGTCAGCTTGAGAAGGAATAATTAACAATCCACAAAGAGACAGTCACTCACCCCTGCGCTGATAAAGGCTAATCCTTGTCTTTACAACCCTGATAACACTCAGGGGGCCCGCTGCTGGTGCTCCGTGTGAGCTCCCTGCCTGGGCTCACAAACATTCTTAATAAGGGAATAAAAGGGTTAATAGGAGCCCGCACTGGTCAAGACACTAAAAAGCCAGTGAACCATATCTCTTTCAATAGTCTGCTTAGTAGGAGGGGAGGTTATCTCCTAAGCACGGACTTTTGAAAGAGATATGGTTCACTGGCTTTTTAGTGTCTTGACCAGTGCGGCTCCTAATAACCCTTTACATACTTAACATTAGCAAGTGGCGAGATGACTGCTGATCACCCCCCCACTTGCTAATGGCTGCCGCTGCCCAGTATCCCCCCCCCCCCCCCTAACTTTCTCTGCGCATCTCCAATTTTATGCTGAAGTGTTGGGGGGGGAAAGACACCTTTTCTTGTGAGCCTGATAAGTGCAATTGTGACCAGATCCATCAGTTGCCGCACGTGTGGCGGTATTGAGGGAGCACTCCGCCATTTGTACAGCCTACAATGTACTCCAGAGCTGCACTCACTATTCTGCTGGTGCAGTCACTGTGTACATACATTACTTATCCTGTACTGATCCTGAGTTACATCCACCCCAGCTGCAGATTGCATCGCTACGCTCCTTACTCTTTGCAGTCTCCGGTCTGACACAGTCCCGCCAAGTGCCAGAGTCTGCTAAAAACAACTCAGCGCTCCAGATGGCGACTAAAATGGTCGCCAATGCGCCTTAAAATTTGCAGATGGCGATAAGACTTTTTAGCCTTGTCGCCATTTGCGACCAGGCTGCCGCGCTGTAGCTGGATATTGTGGCGGGGCACGGGCATAAGTGACGCGCTGTCATCTCAGACTCCTAGAGAAACAGACAGGAATGGAGCGGAGCTGAAGTAAGTGTCCATGGTGCTGTAACAGGAAGAGGCAGAGCCCACAGTCATGACAACTTAGCGGCGGCCTCGCTTTTTGGCAGTGTCGGGAGAAGCTTTCAGCCGGGGTGTGTGAGGTAGGCGCTCTTAGCGGGAAACTCTGTTGTTCTCGGGGCTGCTGTGTGAGTGGCACTGGTGTTCGGGGAGCAGGGCAGAGCCAAAATGAGCGCAGCCGATCGGGAGATCATCCGTATCGCTAAGAAGATGGAGCGGATGGTGCACCCGCCGGGCCTTCTGTGCCCGGCGGGTGAGGGGGAGCTGCCTGCTGTGGGCTCACTGAGGACGACTTACCTGCGGCCAGCGGGAGTCACCTGAGGACAAAGCAGGCTGACTGCAGGAGCTCTGCTCTGGGCCCTCAGGTCCTTCTCGGGTGGTATCAGAAGTGCCCCCTGATGCAGCAGAATACAGGCTGCTGTGAATGGAGGGCTGTATCTGAGGCATCAGGGTGACCAGCCTCACATAGGGTACTTTCACATTAGCGTTTTTCTTTTCCGGCATAGAGTTCCGTCACAGTTATACCGTAATTACATGTATTTTAAATTTGGCGACTAAAAATGTAATTTGGCTCCTAAATTTTTCAGGTTAGGAGCCAATGGCTCCTTGATATTTTTTTTAGTCTGGAGCCCTGGGGGTGTATACCTGCACAGACTCTCTCTATCCAATCAGTGCTGCTGTTTTCAGACTGTGCAGATACACCCCCCCCCCCCCCCCAAACTTGTTATCACCCCTCTGTACCCTTACTGCAGACTGCTAGCAATTAATTCATAACTTCTAGTAGAAATAATAAAGGAACGGCACAACCTAGAGCCATAAGAATAGATGTTCCAGAATTGTTATTACTTGGGGAATGCATGAAGCTATTAAAACAGGCATGTCAGGAGCGGTGAGAGGTCCTCTTTAAAAGAAGGGGGGGGGGGGGGGATCTTCTGAAAAATAAAGATTGTTCAATGGTTTGTACAGGATTTGAAATGGCTGCAACCTTCCACAAACAGCGCCGCACCTGCACATGGGTTGCATGTTGTCTTTTAGCTCATTACTATTGCAGTAAATGGGATTGAGCTGCAGTACCACACACAACCTGTGGACATGTGTGGCACTGCTTTTGCAAGGAACCTCTCATGTTTTCTAACCTATAAAAGCCTTTTAAATTGAATGTTCATCTTTTAACACTCCTCATTAGGTCAAATGTTTTATACATTTTTTTTATAATCTTTAGTGGTCATAGATCCAATTTTCTGATACAGAGCTCCAGATCGACATAGCGGTATCGTATACCATGCCACCACTAGAGGGAGCTTACTGCATACAAGTGGTAACATATAACATGCTGCCTGACTGCAGCCACCACTAGAGGGAGCATACTGCATACTAGAGGTAACACATACCATGCTCTCTGCCTGCAGCCACCACTAGAGGGAGCTTACTGCATACAGGCGGTAACCTATATCATGCTGCCTGACTTCAGCCACCACTAGAGGGAGCTTACTGCATACAGGCGGTAACCTATATCATGCTGCCTGACTTCAGCCACCACTAGAGGGAGCTTACTGCATACAAGCGGTAACATATAACATGCTGCCTGACTTCAGCCACCACTAGAGGGAGCTTACTGCATACTAGCAGTAACGCATGCTCTCCACCTGCAGCCACCACTAAAGGGAGCTTACTGCATACAAGCGGTAACATATAACATGCTGCCTGACTTCAGCCACCACTAGAGGGAGCTTACTGCATACTAGCAGTAACGCATGCTCTCCACCTGCAGCCACCACTAAAGGGAGCTTACTGCATACTAGCGGTAACACATACCATGCTTTCTGCCTGCAACCACCACTAGAGGGAGCTTACTGCATACAAGCGGTAAGGCATACCATGCTGTCTGTCTGCAGCCACCACTAGAGGGAGCATACTGCATACAAGCAGTAACATATAACATGCTGCCTGACTGCAGCCACCACTAGAGGGAGCATACTGCATACAAGCGGTAACATATAACATGCTGCCTGACTGCAGCCACCACTAGAGGGAGCTTACTGCATACTAGTGGTAATACATACCATGCTGTCTGCCTGCAGCCACCACTAGAGGGAGCTTACTGTCTACTGTGCTATCACGTATAAACTGTATGCAGTAAGTTCTTCAGCTCCCCCTAGTGGTGGGTGCAGGCAGACAGATTATTATGCATTAGAAAGAAACAGCTACAACTGAGGTAAAGATTATTAGGCCCCTTTCACACGAGCGAGTATTCCACGCGGGTGCAATGCGTGATGCGAACTCATTGCGCCCGCACGGAATCCTCACCCATTCATTTCAACAGGGCTGTGTACATGACCATTGGTTTTCACGCAACGCTGGCCCCATAGAAGTGAATGGGACTATGTGAAAATTGCATCGCAAGCAAGTGCGGATGCGATGCGTTTTCCGCGGATGGTTGCTAAGAGATGTTTGTATACCTTCAGTTTTTTATCACGCGCGTGCAAAACGCATTAAATCGGATTGCACCCGCACAATAAAAACTGAACAACTGAACGTGATCACGTACAAAACTGAATGCCCTTGCTTGTGAAATCGTGCATTTTTCACTGAATGCATTTGCAACGCATCCGGACCTAATCCGCTCGCGCTCGTCTGCAAGGGGCCCTAAAGAAACTAATCAGCACAGAGAGTCTGAGTTTTCAACCTGTTTAGATTGAAATGGTGATCAGAGGGACATTCATTAGGCCTATTTTCAGACATTTCAGACCAATAGAAATTGCATAAATTTTTGTTTGTCTGTTTAGATGGTGACAGTGTTTTTCGAACCGGGTGGTATGTGCCGAATACTGTGTGGAAGAAGCCGGGCTTGGTGGAAGCCGTAGAGGCTGCTTGTTCCATGAGGGATCTTTTTCTTGGAGCAATACCCGGCAAGAACACAGTGGAGCACGAGCTCTGCGTCGTCATTGAGCCTGGCCTGCTGTTTGAGCTAATGGAGGTAAGAGTCTAACTGCATCAGCGTTTCATCGTGTAGGTACTACAACACCTAGCATGCACTGCCATCGTAATATTGTCAGAGTGCTGGGAGGTGTAGCGATTATCTAGTGTGTATGGTGCCTGGTGGACCATCCCGACATCAGGGAGACTGATTGATTGTGCTTGTACCTGTCTAATCCCTTTACTTCTCTTAAGATAAGCGGTGCTAGATGTTTTTAACGGCCACCTATCACATGGGACTTAGGCTACTTTCACACTCGCATTTGGTGCGGATCCGTCATGGATCTGCACAAACGCATCTGTTCAGAACTGATCCGTTTGTATTATCTTTAACATAGCCAAAACGGATCCTTCTTGAACACCATTGAAAGTCAATGGGGGACGGATCAGTTTTCTATTGTGTCAGTGAAAACTGATCCATCCCCATTGACTTACATTGTGTGTCAGGACGGATCCGTTTGGCTCAGTTTCATCAGGCGGACACCAAAACGCAGCAAGCAGCGTTTTGGTGTCCGCCTCCAAAACGGAACGGAGGCCAAACGGATGCATTCTGAGCGGATCCTTATCTATTCAGAATGCATTAGGGCAAAACTGATCCGTTTTGGACCGCTTGTGAGAGCCCTGAACGGATCTCACAAACAGAAACCAAAACGCCAGTGTGAAAGTAGCCCGACACGTTTATGGTGGAGTCTGCTGCGTTGTGTACCCTAACCGTTCCTTATGGAAGTCTGCCATCATGAACCTCTAGTTTCTGTATCTCAGACTCTGCAGGTGGAGGAGACATCGAGCACATCTCAGCTGAACGAGTTGCTGATGGCATCTCAGACCAGTCTGCTGACCGAGGTCCCAGTGGATCTTTCTGCAGATGCCACAGTCCTTAAAGGGTCCTTCCTCATCAACCTAGAAGGTAGGAGCACGCCACCTTTAGAGATGTCTGTGCATTCATCACTTTGATGCAGATTATATTAGTTTAACCTGTCATTTTCCAGGCGGTGACATCCGTGAGGAGGAGGCATATAAAGTCATAATTCAGCCGAGTACCAAAGAACGCTGCCCACGCTGCAGAAAGTATACCACCAAATCTGCCCTCACCCCCTGCCCCCGCTGCCTGGAGGCTATTGCCGGAAAATGGGGCCAGTAGCCTTGTGGCTGCCACGCTGCAGGTGCCTTGTGTCTCCTCGACCTGCTGGGAACTGACAGTTGCCGTCATCTGCCTGGCCGGTGTAGATGCATATACTAAGTATGTGCTGATTATTTACAGGAGAGCTGCTCTCATAGTCTGCACTATTCTGGATTATTAGACTTTTTCTGCAGCATTGTGATAGCTAAGTGGGAAAATTTTACATTTCCATAGCAACCTGTCACAAGGCTATATGACTGATGAACGTGACATCACAGGCCAAGAGAGACCATGCCCTCACTTGAGGGCCACAGCCCTTTCCAATAGCTGATTGCCTGGAGTCAGACCCCACCTGAGGATAATTCATGTACTTAATAGGTTAAAGAGGCTGTCCGGGCTTTTACTGTTGATGGAGATACTTATGGACTAATTTTGCCCGTATGTTCATGGTACTTCAAAGGGGTTCTCCGGGCTTTTACTATTGATGACCTATCCTGAGGATAGGTCATCAATATCAGATTAGCGGGGGTCTGACACCCGGCACCCCTGCCAGTCAGCTGTATGAGGAGACGGCACATGCAGTCTCCCTTCCCGTCCACTGCTGCCGTTTATAGTCTTTGCCACAGGCCGCAGCGGTGAACAGGAATAGCCGTCTCCTCATACCGCTGATCCGGGGGGGGTCGCACCCCCTCCTATCTGATATTGATTACCTATCCTGAGGATAGGTCATCGATAGTAAAAGCCTGGGAAACCCCTTTAAAGTACCATGATCATGCGGGCGAAATTACTCCATAAGTATCTCCAATGAATATTCATGCGGTGTACTGATCTCCATAATGAGCCCCAGCCCTTAGGATTCCTTTCCTAGGTGGCACTGGGCATCCACCCCTAGTGAAGACTCTATTATCGTGTGTACCCCAGCAGGGGGCAGTTTTGAGCCCACTTCATTTAGTGTTCCGACAGCTTATAGTATGATCTGACCCATCTTTATATGTCAAGAATCCTAATACAACTCATGGATGTGACTGACCTCTGTAAATGGGAGAATCGGTGTGAACCCCCCCTCCCTACACTCCATGACCACAGAAAGACCCAGATGATCCTTCCCAGTTCTGCTGACTGGGTGAAAGGGACCATGTGATACACCATGTGACTCCACAGAACTAATAAATGCTTTCTTTTCTGCACATATTTTTCACTTCAGGGCTGTTCAGTGGATGCAGATACACTAACACAGGGATACTTCACCTGCCGCCCTCCAGCTGTTGCAAAACTACAATTCCCAGCATGCCCTAATACAGTGATGGGGAACCTTTTAGAGACCGAGTGCCCAAACTGCAACCCAAAACCCACTTATTTATCGCAAAGTTCCAACACGGCAATTTACCCTGAATACTGCAGTCCAATATGGAATATCTTCCATATACTTTATTATTCAGCTATAATAGCCTGCCTACATTCAATGCGCTGTCTGTGCAGTTCATAGTGCTCCCTGCGCTGATGAATGGCAGGAAAAGTCTGAGGCATATCGGTACATCATCAATTTTTTTTCAGTGTGCGGGTGCCCACAGAGAGGACTCTGAGTGCCGCCTCTGGCACTCGTGCCATAGGTTCGCCATCACTGCCCTAATAGATGTAGGCTGTTCAGGCATAATGGGAGTTGTAGTTTTGCAACAGCTGGAGGGCCACAGGTTGGGCATCTCTGCCCCAATATGACACTATTAGGGGATTACACTGACAGGTTCTCTTTAAATCATGTATGTACCCACAATGCATCTGTGGTAGATCTCTCCCATACTGACTGGTGGAATGTGGGAAGCTGCAGTGTAATGGGAACATCCTATGAAGTCGTTTAATCCATCAGGACAAGATCTGACCACAAACCCGCAGGAGATCCAGAAGCTTCCAGTAAATGTACAGTTGGTAATAAAGCACTTCCAGCTCTGGCACATTATATATATTGTGAAGGACAGAGAATGTGCGCAGCGCAGAAGTGAAATAAATTTTCTTGTATTTTTTTTTTTTTAATTAAGAATAGTGTGATTTTTATTTTTTATTTGTTTTGGTGCAGTTACCTAAAGGAAACTTCTCCAGGCGGGAAGGTGTGAACGGAGATGATTGTGTCTGTAGGGTGAGGCTACACTGTGACTTTTTGTAGCGCGGCTGATTTATTTTAACTATTAAACTACAGGTGCAGTCCAAATTAAAGCAATCTTGTGGACTACAGCTGTAGAAACAATTAAAATCAATTAGTCGCGTTACAAAAAGTCGCAGTGTAGCCCAGGCCTGATGCCTCTTTCACACGGGTGAGTTTTCGATCCGAGTGCGATGCGTGAAGCAAACACACAGCATCCGGACTGAATCCACGCATTATTTCTGCGTTTAGGAAAAATCGCTGCATGCTCTATATTCAGTGTTTTTTATGCAGTTTTGGGTCCATAGAAGTGAATGGCGTTTGCATGAAAAACGGATGCAATGTTAATTGCGGACAAGAAAAGGCATTTTCTATGAGAGTGCCGGCAATGTGCGGTCCGCAAAACGTGGAACGCACATTGCTGGTGTCTGTGTTTCTCGTACTTTTTTCCATTGGGGGACACAGACCATGGGTATAGCTTAGAGGTATTAGTAGGAGGGACACTATGCAAATACAAAAGAGCTCCTCCTCCTCGGGCTATACCCCCTGACTCCACCAGGAGAAGCTCAGTCTTTGCTTAGTGTCTGGTGAAGGAGGTTGACACTCTGATTCTACTCCTTTTTGTTATTTTTATTCTAGATGGGGACTCAGGTCGGCATGGCGCCTTCCTGGTCCCACGTGGAGTGCCCGCCGCCGTCTTTAGGACGTTGCCTGGCTGCCTCCATTTCCCCCCAAGAAGATAAGTGGTTCCGGGCTCGACCTGTTAGCTCCGGCATCCCACCAGCTCCTGGGTCACCTGCTGCTGCCCTCCATCCAGAGCACTGCACTCCTGGAGTCAGACGTCTGAAGAGGTGAACCCTGCTGGTCCTGAACAGAGGGAGAAGACTGCAGGAGCAGATAAGTATACTGCAATCGCTCTCTGCTTCCCCCCCCCTCCCTGTCTTATGTCTATGGGCCGCCTGGGTGAACTGAGGGGGTTATCTCTGTCCGGGGGTTCTAGGGCATGGAGGCACTATTCTGGCTAATCTCCCTGCTGGGACTTTCGGCTCTCTCTGAGTTTTTTATTTATGAGGCATGACTTTTTCCTGCTGGCGCTGCTTCTATAACTTGCAGCAGCACCCACCAACCACTCGCCCCGTCAGAGACCTCGGACAGAACGAGGATTGGGCTGCAACTGCAGGCGTGCGTGGTGCCTTGTTAACCCCCGCTTCGCTGTGTTCGGCACTGGGGGACATGTTTTCAGGAAGCACAAGGAGTGGAGCGCGCAATTTTTTTCCCGCGCTTCTATCGAACGGGGGCGGAGCCTGACTTTATTTGATTATTGAAATGTATACATGTTTCCGTTTTTTGCGGATCCGCAAAAAACGGATGACATACGGAAACATTTTCAGGAACAACGGATCCGCAAAAAACGGACCGAAATTCGGATTATAGAAAAATACTGACGTGTGAATGTAGCCTTAAGGTTTCTTTTCTCTAACTACAACTGTAGATTTCTTCCATAGTTGTTATCATGCCTAAGCCTAGCACCTTCTCAGGCTCCAATGGGTCCTGTTAGACCACTGTTTTTTGTGCCTCCTGCCCTGGCCCTGGACAGGATCTCCTTCCTGCCCAACCCAGCTCCTAAGGCAAGCTGGTAGCTCAGTGATAAGGCTGTTGCCCCAGTCCAGACTTTCTGAGTTCAAACCACTTTAAGCCTTTTAAAAAAAAAAAAAGGGGGAAAAAATGTTTATTTCTGTCCCGGCGGTACACGCTTGGGCATCTGCCAGGTCCTGCGCGGCCGCTGATTTGTCCTGAGTCGCCAAGGCAGCAATGTCCTTTTTGGACCGTATGGCAGTTGCCAATCCAGTGGCCCCTACCACTCCGTCTCCCCACAGTGGTTCCCGCTGAGGTCGCCTGACTAATAAGAGGCAGCGTGAGCGGTAGCATCCATCCTTGGATGACTCAGTTTCCCCCCCTCGTCTAGAGATGTGTTCAGACGACTCTGGGATTGTCCGGCTCGGACGAGGTCATGGAGCGGGTCCCTCCGCCTAAGCTCCCCATGTTTGGCGGACTTAGTAGCGGCTGTCCGTGACACCTGTAATTTCCAAGGGGATTCTCCTCTATGCGGGAGTTCCCCCCTTTTTTGTTTTCCGTCCAAGAAGCCATAGGTTGCCGCGTTTTTTCCTATCCATGAGGGATTTCCGCGGTCATACCCAGAACCTGGGACAGGATCATCCCTTTTACGACTGAGCAGTGGGGAGGGCTGGTCTTCTCCCCTAGGGTGGATCCCCCAGTGTCCAGGATCACTGCCTTCCCTATCCTTACCGGCTCCTCTCTGCAGGACGTTCTGAACGGGCGCCTAGATTCTCTCTCAAGAGCCATTCATCTCTGGCGGCACGTTAGGCCAGTGTTCTCCCCAGGTGTGGTTGCAGCGCCACCACCTGAACCTGGCGGAACATGATGCGTCTACTGACACACCAGATTTGGTTCTCCAGGTGTCTGTCTTCCAAATTCCTTTGCGAGGCTTCCATGGACATTGATTCCCTCGTTACCCGCATTGTAGCCCTCTCGTCATTCTGCACAGAGAGGTCGGGTTGATAGTGTGGGACGCTGACGCTTCTCAAAGTGTCCCCTTACTAGCCTCCCCTTTGAGGGTTCCAGGTTTTTTAGGGCTCAGCTGGACGAGTTTTTCTCTACCGCTATCTGGGGGGCAAGAACTCTAACATTCCACACCTACGTCCGAACATCCCTTTCGAAACGGGTCCTCCGGTTCCAGTACCAGTCCTTTCGCTGCCCCGTCGCTGGGGGGGCTTCAGGACTCCCGCAGGACCCCCCCCCCCTTTCAAGCCCCAGCCGTTATGGTGTCCAAGGGCGCAGTCGGCCTCCCTGCTACTTCCACAGGTTTGGAGGGCTCATGTTCAGGACGCCTGGGCTCTAAGAATTGTAACGTCGGGTTACAAGGTAGAGTTTACATCCAGCGTTCCGGGGGATCCGTTCCGTGCCTCGGATCTCTGGATGGCAGTTTCTTCCCTTCTGGACCAGGGGGGGTTATTACCCCGGTTTCTCCAGAGGAACAGGGCACGGGTTTCTTTTCAGACCTGTTAATCGTTCCAAGGAAGGAGGAGTCGGTGCGTCCGACCCTGGATCCGGAGCTGCTCAAATTTTAATCCTCCGAATAAGGAGGTTTAGATTGGTATCCCTCCGCTCTGTTATTGTTTCTCTTCTCCAGGGTAATTCCTCGCGTCCGTAGACTTCCGGGACGCCTGTCCGCATGCACCGATCGCAGAATCTCACAACGATTCCTGCGCTTGCTATGGGTGACCGACTCTGTGTTTTTGTCGCTCTCCCTTTCCGGTTAGCGTCTGCCCCTAGGGTCTTTACCATGATCCTAGCGCCTTTTATGGTTCTTCTTCGCACCAAGGACATTTCTTGGCGGCCTTACCTGGAACAGCGTCCGGATCACTGTTCAAATGAAACAGCTCGGATGGTTGATCGACTTCCACGATCCTTCTCCTCCCGTCCCTGAAGCTCTCCTTCTGGAGATGTTTTTGGATGCCTTGACCGAGAGATTTTTTTCTTTCAGACTACTAGGTCTTCTGGATCCAAATGGCGGTGTCGCACCTTCTGCGCACCCTGTGTCTCTCCTTTCAGGAGTACCTGCGGGTCCTGGGTTTTGTGGTGGCCTCTTCCGAGGCCGTACCATATGCCCAGTTTTTTCTCACACTCTGTCGCTGCGAAAGGAGATCTTTCCCTCTGGGACGAGACCTCTCGTGGTCTGTACGCTTACATCTGCAGGTGACGCGTTCTGTTTTATATTTTCTACAGGTTCAGGAAGCTTTTTTTTGTGGTGTGGGCTCCCTATGAACCTGACGGCGGGAAGATCGTTACTCCCGTTCTTTTCCTGGAACACTGATGCCTGCCTCTGGCTGGGGCGGCGTTCTCCGATCCCACTCGATCCTGGGGGTTTGGTCGGCAACAGAATCATTTCCCTATCAACATCCTTGAGCTGAGAGTGACTTACTTCAGCCATCAAGGTGGGACCGCAGCCGGACAGTGATGCGGGAAGTAAAAAAAATTAAATAAATGTGTGTGTGTGTGTGTGTGTATATATATATATATATATATATATATATATATATATATATATATATATATATATATATATATATATATATATATAATTATTATTCTGCTGCGGGCGGAGTCACACGTTCCAGTGTGGTCAGCGGTATTCCTTCCGGGAATAGGCATCTGGGCTGCGGACTTTCTAAGTCGAAACAATGTGGATCTGATGTCATCATAGGTTCAACAACAAGCTCCCAGGTCTCCGGCTCGCGCCTGAGGTCCGAAGGCATATGGGGTGGACGCGCTGGTGTCTCCATGGCTTCGTCCCGACAGGGAGGTTCTACTGTCTCGGGGTCCTCTCTTCCTCCGGAATCTACGGTTTCTTCGTTTAACGGCGTGGCTGTTGAAACCGTTATCCTGAAGATGAGGGGATTCTCGGATTCGGTGGTTAGAATCATGATCAGGGGAAGCCGGCTTCCTCACAGATTACTATCGTACCTAGTAGGCCTTCATGACTTTTTGTGAGAACTCGGGGTTCCCTCCCCTTCACTTTTCCATCCCGATGGTGCTGTCTTTTCTGCAGTCTGGACTTGAGATGAGTTCCCTGAATGGTCAGGTTTCGGCACTGCCTTCCTTTTTCAAGGGTCCCTTGCTCTTATGGGTCCTGTGAAGGTTTTTCTTCAGAGGGTGGCACATTTGGTTCCCGTATGTTCCCCTTTTGCCTCCTTGAGATCTCAACTTGGTCCTGCGCGCTCTGCAGACAGCCCCCTTCGAACCTCTGGGAGAGGTCTCCCTGACCTTTCTCACCTGGAGAGTGGTTTTCCATGGCCACATCTCCCATCAGACGGGTGTCGGAGCTCGCCGCTCTTTCCTGCCAGGGGCCCCTTTCTGGTTTTCCTCCAGGATACGGTTGTGTTCCGTCCGGTTCCCTCCTTTTTGCCCAAGGTGGTCTCTTCTTCCACCTTTTAGCAAGGATCTTGTCCTGCCCTCCTTTTACCCTTCTCTGGCAAACTCAAAGGAACGCGCTCTACACTCCCTGGCTGACGTCCGGGCCTTGGAAGTGTATCTAACGGCTACCGCTTACGTTCGCAGTTCTGATTCCTCCTTGTGGTTCCCGAGGGACCTCGTAGGGGTCTGGCGGCCTCCAAGGTCACTGTGGCACGATGGATCCGCTCGGCTGTTATCGCGCTCGTGGTAGGGTTCCCCGGCTTGAATTGCCGCTCACGCCACTAGGGTGGTGGAGGCTTCCTGGGCAAGGCGCAATCGTGCCTCTGCGAGTCAGCTGCGTAAGGCGGCCACCTGGTCGTCCTTTACGAAGTTTTATCAGCTGCATCCCTGGCTTCGGCTGATGCTGTCTTTTGCCGTAGGGTTTTACAGGCTGTGGTTCCTGTTTGACCGCTGGACGTTCCTCCTGGCGGTGCTGATGTTTTTCCCACCCCATGGACTGCTTTAGGACGTCCCATGGTCTGTGTCCCCCAATGGAAAAAAGTACGAGAAAAGGAGATTTTTGTGAAACTCACCTGTAAAATCTTTTTCTCGTCTTTTCCATTGGGGGACACAGCTCCCACCCATTCTGCCTGTTGCAGGAGGGGTTTTTCAGTTTATTTGTGGTTGGGCCTTTTAGGCTTGATCCGATGGCTTCCGTTATTTTTTCTTGTCTCCTTCTCCTACTGCTTTGCAACGCCTGAGCTTCTCCTGGTGGAGTCGGGGTATAGCCCGAGGAGGAGGAGCTCTTTTGTATTTGCATAGTGTCCCTCCTACTAATACCTCTAAGCTATACCCATGGTCTGTGTCCCCCAATGGAAAAGTCGAGAAAAAGATTTTACAGGTTTCACAAAAATCTCCTTTTTGCAGATCCGCAAAAACACATACGGACGTGTGAATGGACCCTAATGGTTAATACAAAGTATAAGGATTGGGCTCCACAGTGATATGTGGTCACCCAAGAGTTCCCATAAAATCGAGGTATTACCGTATGTTTCCTGTGGGGAAAGATCATGGAGGCCTTGGAATAACCAGTGGAACCCTAAGAATGTAGGGCCTCCAAATACCATCTACTCTGAATACAGCAGTAGGGCGCATGTCTGTTCACCGCTCCTTGCGCTTCTATGGAATTGTTGTTCAACCACAGTTGTGGCAGTTGCTGGTTTGAACCCCATTGGGTCTTTTGGCATGGTTTTTCTTTGGTTGGCTTGCTTCTCCTTCTGCTTGTGCACAAACTGAAGCTTTCTCTCCAGGCTGGAGGGGGTATAGCTGCCGGGGGGGGGAGAAGCTAACAGCTTTATCTAGTGTCGCCTCCTAGAGGACATAGCTATACCCACGGTTCCTGTGTCCCCCCCAATGAAGAGCGAGGAAGATTCTACTGGTAAGTTATACTAAAATCTCCTTTTTACAGCTCATACACAGACTAGTAAAGAGTGTTCGCAGCCATCACAACAAAACCTTGTGTCCCGTTAAAATAGCGTCTGTTTATTTACTACTTTTTATCGTGAGCAAAGCAAATTGATGTTTTAAAAGACTAGTGTTTCCATTCAAGCAATCCTGGAAGCCCTAATCAGAAGCTGCACTACAGAAGGGGGCCCCGCAGCTCTCTACAATGTCTATGGCTGCTATTAAGAGCACTTTGATTGTGGGTAGCACGGCTGGATAATGTCTTCAGTATCTGCTGGCATCCGGCTTCCTTCCTGCTGTATAAATAATCGGGGGGGGGGGGGGGGGGGTGTAACAGTTCAGCTTTTAGGTCACACATATTTGCATGTGATCAGGTGGGGCAGAATATTAACAGATTTCATTAATTACACATTGACATAGTGGCTGGCATAGACCTAGATACTGTACAAAAGCCCTGAATGGCGTCACCCTCCTGCAAGGGGGAAGTTACAAGGCAGACATGGCATCCACCGCTTCTATGAGGTTCAAGGCTAGGCTGTACTGCCCGTGATTTTCTGGCATCAGTTCCACCACTTTGTCTACCAGTTTTGCTGTGGTCGGGATGGGCACGTCTGTGTTCTGGAGATCCTGGGGATCCTGGAAGAGATAAGATTACAATGGATTTAGGTTGGTGATCATAACAGCATCATGGCAACTGGCATACAATCTACTCATTGGTCTGGTCTCGGCAGCTTTTAGCACAGAGACTGGCTGACATGGATTTAAATGGTAAAATAAATTTCTCGCTTGTTCATTGGGGGACACAGGACCGTGGGCATAGCAGCTGCTGCTGCCACTAGGAGGCAACCCTAGGCTGAAAAAAGTGTTAGCTCCTCCCCTGCAGGCTATACCCCCTCCAGCCTGGAGAGAGCAACTCCGTTTTTAGCTTAGTGTCGCAGGAGGCAGACCTCCCTGCTTTGCAGGGCATCATGCTTTATTATTATTTCTTCTCCTTTTTTAGGTATGGGAAACAGAGTAGCCTGGCTACTCTGTCTACCCAGGGAGCGAGTCCAGTGTCGGGTTTTTCTCACCGTCCAACCTCCCCCAAGAAGAAAAGAGGACCAGGGCAGCATCACTCCTCTGCTTCCCACCAGCAAAGGGTCACCCAGATCAGGTAACCCTCCACCATTCCAGCGCCTGCCACTGATGTGCCAGCTGCTGAGAAGGTGCCCCTGCTGGTCCACCACCGGAGGGTGAAGAGAAGAGGAAGAAGGTGAGGTGAGTAGGCACATAGGGCAAGTATTAACCCTCCCACACACTCTTACGGCAAGTCGGCACCTCTGTGGGGGGGTGCATTCGCCCGCTGAGGCAGGTTTTTCAGGGGAGCATTTGCTGTGGTGTGGGTGCAGCGACCGTCCAGAGGAAGGCCCCACCCCTTCCTCTCCCGGTGTGGTTGGATGCTGCAACGGACATTGGGGGGTCACTAACTGGTGGCTTTGGAGGGCTCTCTCCGCGGCCCATTAAGAAGCACAGGTCCAAATGGCTGTTCCTGCCGTTCAGGCCGGCCGCAGTTCGCCAGCCCCTGTCTCTGGGGGGGGGGGGGGGGGCGCGTAGCTTCATTTCCCGCCGTGATAGGCCGCGGCTCATTAAGTCTGGACGGATGTTCAGACTGTAGCTCGTCCCGCCCCTGTCTTTTGCGGGGGCGAGGCCTAAATTCCTACCGCTACTGGGGCAAGGGGGAGGTGCCTGACATCCCACTCGGCTCAGAGGTGCTGGAGGACACATAACCTGAGGTCACACGCTGGTAGGACAATTCGTTTTGGTCTTTTTACAGCTTGTGTCCAGAATTAGGGAGCCCACCATCGACCCCCACAAACTTCCGGCCACCACCTATTACGCTTGCACTATATGCAGCGTTAAATTTCCACGCGGCCAGGCGGACTGTTTGTCCCGCTTGCTCTGCGCCTAAGCAGGTCCCCCCTTCCCAGCCTATGCAGATATCCAATCGTCCCTCCAATATGGAAGCAGAATGGGCCCGGGCAGTGGAGAACCTCTCCAAGTTATCCCAATCCACCCTGTATCTAATGGGTCACTTGGTTGACAAGTCCACACCAATGCAGGCTGCACTGTTATCAGGCGAGCAACTGCAGAGCAGATCTTCTCAAAAACGTTGCAGAGCAGGACATTCCTCCTCCTCAGACGCATCTGCTTCCCCACCCCCTCCGGGGTCACGCTCGGACGCATCATCTCTTCCTGGAGTAGTTCTGTCTAAAGGGGAAACTGAAGACTCAGATTCTGATACGGATCTGGAGTACTGTCCCACGGTTGTGGCTATGGTAGAAAGTCTAATTGCCGCTATACGACAGGATGAGTCTCCCTCTACCAGCCGCCAGAGCGTGTCTTTTCTCCGCTCTAAAAGGCAGTCCAACTGGACATTCCCACTGCATCACGACTTTTCCATAGTCATCTCTAAGGCTTGGGACCATCCAGATCGCCGCTTTAGTACTTTAAAGCGTCTGGATCTGCTGTACCCTTTTCTGTCAGACTGTGTCTCTAGATGGGCCATTCCTCCTAAAGTGGATCCCCCGTAGCACGTCTGGCTAAGAATACAGCGATTCCTGTGGCGTACAGCTCCTCACTTCAGGATCCAGTAGATCGCCACATGGAGTCTGTGGCTAAGTCCATTTTTGTGGCAAGTGGTTCCGCACTCAGGCCCATTTTTGCTTCTGCATGGGTGGCAAAGGCGGTCTCAGCGTGGGCTCTATGCCTCCATCAGGACTTGGAAGCGGGGGTCCCTCTTACAGAAGTACCTCTGAAGAATCATTGGATGCGGGGCACACTTGTCGCCCGCTCTTCAGCTCTCGCAGTCGCACTACGACACGAATTATGGCTCAAGGTGTGGGCAGCGGATTCATCCTCAAAACGCTCCCTGACAACTCTGCCTTTCTCTGGCACTCGTTTATTCGGTTCTTGTCTGGATGAGATCAGCTCTGAGGCTACGGGAGGTAAGAGTACCCACCTTCCGCAGACCAAGCATAAGCGCACTTTTCACGCTAGGTCGCCCCATTCCCGGGCTCAGTCCTTTCGCAGCTTTGCAGGTACGCGCCCAGCGGCAGGGAACTCTTCCTTAGGATCAGCGAAAGCAGTAGTTCTTTAAGCCGCAACCAGCTTGGCGACCACGGGCTCAGCCTACCCGCCCCGCAGCCAACAAACAGGCCTCAGCATGATGGTGCGCCCCCATCCCCTTGGGTGGTGGTGGTGGGGGTCCCCTTCTCCTATTTCAGGAACATTGGCAGGCCCACATCACAGACCCATGGGCACTCGAGATCGTGTCGTCAGATTACAAGCTCGAGTTTCCTTCCCCTCCTCCAGAAAGGTTTTTCCTATCCCAACCTCCCAAAAGAGCGGATCAAGCCACCGCTTTCTTTCAGGCGCTCCAGGCTCAGGGGGTCATTTCCCCGGTTCCTCTCACGGAACACTTCACAGGTTTTTATTCAAATCCGTTTTTAGCTCCCAAAAAGGAGGGGTCAGTTCATCCGGTTCTGGACCTCAAGCTGTTGAATCGGTTTCTCTGAATACAGCAGTTCCAGATGGAGTCTCTTCGTTCCGTAATAGCTTCTCTGGAACAGGGCAAATTCCTTTCCTCCAAAGATATCCAGGACGCATACTTGCACGTCCCCATTGCCCCGGCGCATCATCACTTTTTGCAGTAGGCTCCAAACATTACCAATTCGTCGCTCTCCCCTTTGGTTTAGTGATAGCTCTGCGCGTTTTCACAAATATTCTGGCTCCAGTTCTGGCCCTCCTTCGTTCCAGGGGCATCTCTCTAATCCTCTACTTGGATGATATTTTAGTAAAAGCGGTGTCCTTCACAGCACAGTCTCCGCATCACTCTGGAGATGCTAGCACAGTTTGGCTGGCTAGTGAATTTCCAGAAGTCGTCCCTACATCCATCCACATGAATCACATTTTTGGGGATGATTCACGACTCGGACGCGACTCTAGTTCGCCTCCCTCGGGACAAGTGTCAGACCCTCCGGCGAGCGGTCAGCCTTCTTCTCAAGCACCGTTCCCCATCCATTCGCCGGTGCATGCAGGTTCTGGGCATGATGGTCGCTACCATGGACACGGTGCCACTCGCGCAGTTTCACACCAGGGCACTCCAACAGGCACTCTTGTCCTGGGACAAGTTGGCGGACTCCTTGGACAAACCCATAGTCCTCTCTCCGATGGTGCGCTCGGCATTCAGATGGTGGCTCTCCACACCAACGTTGGATTCGGGGAAATCCTTTCTCCCAATTTCCTGGATGTTCATCACTACCGATGCCAGTCTTCATGGCTGGGGAGGAGTCTTCCCACCCTGGATGGTACAGGGGGTTTGGTCTCAATCGGAGTCCAAACTGCCAAACATTTTGAACTTCGGGTCATTAGTGTGTCCCTCCTTCTGAAGGGTCAGCCAATCCGGATACAGTCGGACAACGCCACAGCAGTGGCCTACATCAATCATCAAGGGGGAACCCGCAGTCAAGCGGCCATGGCCGAATCCTCGCCGATTCTTCAATGGGCGGAGAAGCACGTACCAGCCCTGTCGGCAGTCTACATCCCAGGGGTGGGGAATTGAGCGGCAGACTCTCAGACGACCGTGGACCCGGGGAAATGGTCCCTGCACCCGGAGGTCTTCACAGAAATCTGTCACCGTTGGGGATGGCTGGACATGAAGGCGTCCAGATTTAACCACAAGCTACCCGCTATCTTCTCTCGCACAAGGGATCCAAAGGCATGCGCAGTAGACGCTCTAGTGGCACCATGGGACGGGTTCTCCCTCCTGTACGTGTTTCCGCCTCTCCCTCCTCGAGTATTCTGCAGGATACGGATGGAGGGCATCCAGACAATTCTCATTGCCCCAGACTGGCCCCGTCGAGCGTGGTACTTCGAGATATTCCACCTCCTAGGAGACACACCGTGGCCCCTTCCACTCAGAGATTTACTCTCTCAGGCACCGGTCTACCACCAGCATTTCGAGTCGCTGACGGCAATGTCTGAACGGCCGTGAAGGCTTGTCCCGTGTGATATAGTTCTTCCCTCCCCGTGGACTGCTTTGGAACGTCCCACGGTCCTGTGTCCCCCAATGAACGAGCGAGAAAACGAGATTTTTGTGAATTCACCTGTAAAATCTCTTTCTCGCTAAGTTCATTGAGGGACACAGCACACACCCATTAGTTACCATGGTTTCCACAGATGGGCTGTTGGTTTCCGGTGGTGTCCTCTATTGCGATTCGGACATACTGGGGTTATTGGTTGTTATTTCGGTTATATGTATTATTATTTTTTTCTCTCTGCTACTCCTACTGCTTGGGCACAAACTGAGTTGCTCTCTCCAGGCTAGAGGGCGTATAGCCTGCAGGGGAGGGGCACTAACACTTTTTATTCAGCCTAGTGCTGCCTCCTAGTGGCAGCAGCAGCTATACCTACGGTCCTGTGTCCCCCAATGAACTCAGCAAGAAAGAGATTTTACAGGTGAGTTCACAAAAATCTCATTACTACCCCCCCCCGTTCATTGAAGTAGTTCTTAGACTACGGTGAATATATATATTTTTTTTTTTGCTCTATTCTCTAAGGAGTAGTCAAATCTGTCTTCCCAAGGAAAAGGTGGCAATGCTATTGGACATGTGTAGAGGTATTGGCATCATGTAACTATGTGGATTCACTTAAATGCTATGAACACCTTCAGAGGCAACTCTGGGCTAACTAAAATAATTTTTAAACATTTTCAGTGGCTTTTGTCATAAAGAGGTTAGTTCTAGTCTAGCCTAAGTCTCGCTCACCATCGCTTTGATCCACGTGCAGAGTGTAGGTGGCAGTCTTGCCAGCAGTTCCATCCCCTCTTTTGTCTGAGTGTGTAGTAAAGCGTGTGCCAGCCGCTGCCCGGTAAGAACCAGAAGTTGAGAAGCTAAAACTTCTTTGTCCACAACTTGAAGGATGGCCTAAGAAGAACATAAGAACTTATCCAGGGCCCTAAGGCTTATAAATGGAGGAGATTCTGTAAAACCGATGTGAAGAAAAATGAAGCAACCAATGAGATGGCAGCTTTTACTTTTAAACCACATTTGAAAAAAAAAAAAAAAAAAAAGCTGTCCTTAGGATAGGCCATCGATATTTGATTGGTGGGAGTCAGACACCACAGATGAGCTGTTCTGCAGCAGCTCCAGAGTTGGAACTACAGCCATGTCTACTGTGGGTAGTGGTCAGAACTGGTTATTGCACTGCTGCTCCTATTCACTTCAATGGAAGCAGAGAATAGAAAGAGCTATAGTTCTGGTGCCAACACTACTGCAGAACAGCCGATGAGCAGGGGTGTGTGTGGAGTGTTGGATCCCTGCCAATCAGATATTGATGGCCTATCCTGTGGACAGGAGAACCCCTTTAATTACTAAGTACAAATGCTCCACTTTCCCCTTGGACTAGTTTTAATAAATCTCCACAATAGTAAAATGCAAAGTTACAAGCACTTGTTGCTGAAAGGCTGAGGGCACCTTTGACATGGAAACATTTTATATACAGTATGTTAAAGGTTACCTTGAGTTACAAAAAGTTGGACCAAGTTTCAGTCTGCAATCTTCATTACGTCATTCATTTCCGTATCCTCTAATATTCAGTTTACATTCTGCTCCTAGTTTTAGACTTTTTCTCATGTGGTGGTGTCTCTACCAGTAATACATGCTGCATGTGAGGTCTGCATGTCCAGGATGCTGCTGCCTTCACAGTTTCCTGGACTTGAGACTTCAGGAATAACGGACTTCGCCTCGTCGGAGACCGTACATAAAATTTTAAGCAAAGTGACTTCGGATCTAGGAGCTCGCTTCGCTCATCACTACTGATGGAGCATGGCCTCCCTCTACTGCAGAATCTGCCATGTGTGTATTCCTATTTGCACTGTGATACTTCTCTGCAGACTGCTGTGGGTGCTTTACTTCCTCTCCACACTCTGATATAACTTGCTCTGTTGAGTACAACCTCTTCCCCCTCCCTGCTGGTATCTCTAACATTGTGCAAAAGAAGGGAGGTGGTAGAGTAGAGTGCAAGCTCTAAGTAAAGCAGATAGATGATGTCAGTCCTGAGCGGACAGGGGCTGCACAGCCAACTATGTAAAGGAGTTGCACAAAATGCAACAAAATGGTAGTTTATTTTTAACAAAGAGTATTTAGAAAGATACTTAATTTTGCATTTATGAACAAATAAAAAGTTACCCACAGACATCAAACATCTCGTGATCCAATCTGCAGAGATCATATCCTATGACAAGAAATGGATATACAGACTGAACCACTGCCCAGGACTGGTAAGGGTACTTTCACACTAGCGTTTTTATTTTCCGGCATTCCGGAGTTCCGTCCTAGGGGCTCTATACTGGAAAAGAACTGATCAGTTTTATCCCCATGCATTCTGAATGGAGAGCAATCCGTTCAGTCTTTCTAAATGTTCAGGACGGAGATAATACCGCAGCATGCTGTGGTTTTATCTCCAGACAAAAAAATGGAACACTTGCCTGAATGCCGGATCCGGCACTTTTTTCCATAGGAATGTATTAGTGCCGGATCCGTCCTTCCAGTCTGCGCATACCTTAAAAAAATGTGAAAAAAAAATAGAAACTGAGAAACTGATCTGTTTGTCCGCATCCAGATCAGTCTACAAATGCTGTCCGTTTGCGTGCAGATTGCTGGATCTGGCAGGCAGTTCCGGCGACGGAACTGCTTGCCTGATCACTCTGCCGCAAGTGTGAAAGTACCCTAATCGATGTCGCGAGCAGGTGGTTCCACCTCTGCCAAAAAATTAACTATTTCTTACCTCTTCTGCTATATGGTCAAAACCGTAGTTGTACAGCTCACACACATAATGCCGCTGCAATGTGTCTTCATTTACTTGAAGTTGTGGGGCAAGCTCCACAGCTAGTTTCGGCCAGTCCATTGGCTCCTGCTCCACTTCTGGTTTGGCTTCCTCTGTCTTTACAGTAATCTGGGACTGGAACTGAGCCTGGACGGCGGCACTAATAACCTTCATCAAAAACTGTGATAAGACAGGTGACAAATCTATTTACAGTCTCATCTTTATAATCCTATGGGTTAGATCTTGGAAGACATGCTGCTTGGAACATACCTGTTGTCGTAGGCTTACTATACTGGGATCCATGTCTCCACTGGGTAGCAGCTGAATTGACGTAAGATCTTTGAAGAAGGCACTCTTTCCCTGAATTCAAAGTCAAGAATGTTATGGATCTTGTGCTGCAGACTGACAAACAGTCAAGACAATTATATATCTAGTTTACTTTCAGCATTTCTTTCTAGGTTTAGTGTTCCTTAACCCTGTCACATACATGTGTGGCACAATGCTCCGAGGACTGGCATAGTGGAGTCTGCATCAGGTCTGATATGGGGGATTCGCTGCACTCCTAGGCTCAATGTTAAATAAAAATAAAAAAAACCTTTTAAAAATATTAAAAAATAAATAAATAAGATATAAAAATTCAAATTACCAATAAAAAAAAAAAAATTAAAAAAAAAGTAAAGATCATTAGTATTATCCCATATTAAAATATATATCCTGTACAGTGAACGGTGTAAGGGAAAAAAAATTCAAATGGCTGATCAGCCATTTTTTGGTAGCGTCAACTACCCAAAGAATGGAATAAAAAGTGATCAAAAGGTCATACACACTCCAAAATGGTATCAAATAAGAGCTGCAGATTCCGACTACATTGTATGCAATACTCAATGGTGCCCTTATAAAGTACAACTTGTCCCGCAAAAAATGAAGCACTCATAAGGCTATGTGAACAGTAAAAGATAAATTATGATGTCAGGAAGGTAGAGAGTGAAAAACTAAAATACAAAAACTTTGTCCTTCAGGGTTCAAGAAACATAATGCAGAGGCTGTGTGTTCTCCTTGCACTGTAGGTGAAAGCTCCATCCAGCCTCATACCAAAACAGCCCCACGTCCAATCGGGGGAATTTAAAGACGTAGGGGGTTATTTATTAAGACCAGAGTTTTAGGCGCCGGTCTTAATAACCCCTGCGCTGCAGGCGGATCCGCCGAAAAGGCGCCGGCCTCTACATAACCTTGACACATCCAGTGCCAGTCTAAATCTACGCCAGCTTCCTTGCTGTCTTACATTCAGACCATTTTCTACGCCTAAAACAGGAGCAGAAGATGATGAAAGTAGGAGATAGTGTATGAGATGGGCCTGTCGGCCGGTCCCCTTCACTCCCGCTTTTTTTTTTTTTAGAGCTGGCGTGAGCAGGCAATAGTCAGATTGTGGTGTAAAAATCGGTGCCAGTTATTTCTGGATAGTAATGTTTTTTTATTAGAATAAACCCACAACATTGGCTTGGTTCATAGCTCTTCTAATGACCAACACAGAGGGCTGATCAAAACCCGCAACTAATGACTGCAGCGTCCGGTCACATCAGACAACAAAGAGCACAAAAAGTCGCCGTTGAGCTCGAGGCCAAATTAATAATATTCAATAATTCTGCAAATACTCTGTATTTAACTGCTTTCTCAGTTATATCACATCTTCTACTCCATTCACAACCAAAGTCAAAAGTCTGCAGAAATCTGAAAACTGTCACTGAGCTTCCTGCCCTGCACTCCGGGAGACACGCTGTACGGTCATAGATAAGAATAGTGGGACCCTTCCAACAGCGGCTGATGAGTCCCTTGTTTTTTGGGGAGGGCCTTGTTGCCAAGATACAATGCTTGACCCCATAAGGGCCAGTCCATTTTTGGGCTTCATGACCACACAATTTTTCATCCTGCCATTCCTGAACGAAACTTTTTTTTTATAATACAGGTTTTTTTTTGGGGGGGGGGGGGAAGCATGTAAGAAAAAAAAAAACTTCACAATTCCACCATCTTTTCTACAGAGAAGCCAGCCCCGGCAATCATATCTCCACATCTGTCTCCACTGCATCATCCTCCTCCTGTCTGTCTCCTATGTACTTATTACACTACATGGATTTCTGGTGATTGACACTGAGGTGACCCGCTTGCTGCCAGTTCTTCTCGCCTTGATAGAGTTGGCCTGAGCTAGAGACATATTCACTCACCTTAGAGTCAAAGAGAGCGAGAGGTTTAACAGACTTGAGGGAGAGGTGCATGGTGGCGTACATGATGGCGCACAGTACAAACTGGTGTTCAACCAGGGGGTAGTGAATATGCTTCTGCTCCAAAGCCAGCTCCACAATAGAGCTGGGACCGTCCGCCGACATCCAGGCGTCTTCTACCTCCAGCAGCGGGGGAGACATCTCATCACTGGTGACATCAGCCTGAAGACAACAAGACTCTTACAAGAAAACACAGCAAAGAGTGCAGGGAAAAGGGATATCCATCTGTCTAATGTCTATATCTATCCATCAGATATCTATCCATCTACCCATCCATCAGATATCTACCCATCCATCAGATATCTACCCATCCATCAGATATCTACCCATCCAGCCCTCTCATATATATTATATATATTCACCCATCCATTATATTATTTCTTATTATTTTATCTGGAAGGCCTGGCAGAAGTGTTAGTTTCCTCTTAATGTACAAGACAGTGATCCTTACCTCCATCATTGTCTGTAAGAGATCATAACAACTTCCCAGGAAGATGGTCATCGATGTATCGCTCATACCCACATCCTAAACAGCATGAGGAAAGTGATGAATGTGTAACTGCATAGTCCTGATAATAATGGGGGGGGGGGGGGGGGGGGGGAATACACACTGACATGGCCGTGGATGAATGTGTGGGCGCTGTGTAAAATCCTACCGCCACAGCCCCATGTCCTGATAATGACTAAGTGACATTGGCAGTAGATGTCTCAGAGGCTACAAGCTCGTATGCAAGTCAGACCAAGAAACAGGACGCTTAAAAGGGCTGCCTGCAGGTTTTATCTCTTTTAAACCATCTTTAAAAAATAAAATAAAAATTATACCGTTTTATAATTAAACAAAAAAAACAACTCATGGTGTAAATTAATAAAATGCTGATATATATGGAGCACATAGAGGAAGGGCTGTAATAGAAGGAAAATCTTTTTTGGTGTCCGCTGTACTTACCCGTCTGCACAACCGGTCCTTTGGAGCTTTCCCAACCTAGGAGAATAAACAGATTTTTTTTTTTAAATACATACGTACAGGCTCATTTAGAGCATGTTCACACATGACAAATGCACTGCTGTTTTTTCACTGCAAAATCTACAGCCGTTTACAGTATCAGCAAAGTGGAAGAGACTTAAACTCATCCACAAGCTGCAGAAACTGACCTGCCGTGCGGATCTCGCGCTTCGCGATGTATGTTAATTTTACATTAAGAAAAAAACTCAACAGCAAAAATTTTGCTCCTGTCTTTACTCTGTGAGAATCCAGGCCACACCTGCCATCCCCCAGGCTGCACAGCAGACCCCCTCCCGGCCCTAGGGCCCAAACTTGGGCATTAACGAGGACCTTTCATCTGTTTTACTTATAGGAGCTAAATACCTGTACTTGTTAATGCTGCCACCCTTCTTTTTTATTTTGCTTCTACGCCCCGCTGTGCCCTCATGAAGTTTTCACGCTCAGTATGCTAATACCGAGCATCAGTACAGGGAGGAGACGCCAGGGTTTCTCAATGGGCAACGCGGCGCAGCCAGGGAGAAGGAGATGCCCATTGAGAAACCCTGGCGTCTCCTCCTCCCTGTACTGATGCTCGGTATTAGCATACTGAGCGCGAAAACTTCATGAGTAAAGTACAGTACAGGTATTTAGCTCCTACAAGTAAAACAGATGAAAGGTCCTCTTTAAGTAGTCATCCTCTAATAGAGCTGTGCTCACCTTATCCATGAGATATGCGGCAGCCGAGAAGCGTTTAATAATAAATGTGTTCCACATCATCAGGGACAGCCCTAGATACAATAAGAGATGTCATACATTTCCAGGAGGAATAACACAGGAACAGCATAATGCAAAGAAGCTTCAGAACTTTTATTTCATGGGGAATACACTGATTTACTAATACAGACATGCCAGCAGAGGTGACAGATCCTCTTTAAATACCTCTACAGACTCCCATTCACCCTCCTCGAGGTCTATGTTGAGTCAGTATGAGTCAATACTTTTTTTTCCACAGCAGACAGAGGCATGTATCAAGTATATTGCCAGGTAGTACACTTATTTTTATGATCAGAGACTACGTGCAATGGAAGCCACTGTACATACATCTGAAGTGTATATAGAGAAATCTTCCCGACAAATACCTGCAAAAAGCAGTGGGAAATAAACCATACATCGCCATCTAGTGGTGGAAAATCAGATGGGACAAAACTAAAGGATTGAAGACTTTCTATTCCACTTACCAAACTGTACGTGAGCATTACCAATGTGCTTTAGATGATCCACGGACCGGACAAGAAAATGAGCTTCCTGCAAGGAACAGATATCTGATAACCAACAGGTTCCTTATTCGCGTACATGATATAAAGATGACCTCTTCCAGAAATTCTCTGCCCTCTTGTAACGAACACACAAATGAAGTAACGATGGAGAAAACTACCCAACAGCCAGGACTACCCAGACATGACAGATGGATGACGATGGGTTCTTACCTCTGGGTCTTTGTTCCACTGAACCATATACTCCCAGCAGCAGTGAGCAAGCAGCACGTCCAGATCCAGGCTACACGGGAAATGCTGGTACACCGAATAAAGCAGCTCAACAACTGGGGAGAAGCACAAGAAAATCAATATGTTACACGGGTCATCCCATCAGTTCCTTGAAAAACTTTATAGCTTTTTAATGTAATTTATAGTGTCTTTAGTATAAAAAACAAACCAAAAAAAAAAACAAACAAAAAAAACACCTTCATCAATATTTTCTTTGTTGCTAATCTGTACTGTGGGGGGTGGGCTGTGGGCTGTGGACAGAATCGGTCTCCCCCCCCCCCGGCAGCTGACAATCTAGTCCCTGCAAAATGAGTCTCTCAGCTATCCTGCCATGCTACTGCAGAGGATCAGAGACCTGGCTGTGAGTAGAGAGACTGAGCATGTGTGACCACCAGCATTCGGCTCATTAGATGGTGGCTCCTATCATGTAAGAAAATGTCATAACTACTCATTAACAATGTAAATGGCATATATGCCTCCTTTTGTACAATGTATGCAATGAATAATTGGAGTAGTTGTCGCTCACTTTCCACCCCCATAAAGAGCAGTAGCAGTGGAAGGACCATATATTTTAATCCCCGCTAATCCTGTTAGTGCACAGATTAGGACTATATACAGGTATAAATCACCAGCATTTAAAAGGAGTATTCCGGTTTTTAGAAGTTATCCATTATTCACAGCATAGGGGATAACTATTAAATCGCTGTGGGTCCTACCGCTGGGAACAGATACCCCCAACGATGATGAGAACAGGGGCCCAGTACCCCCTGTAGCCCCCCTGAAAAGAACTGAGCTTCATTAATTTCTATGGGAATTCCAGCGATAGTTAAGCACTGTGCTCAGCTATCTTTGGAATTCCTATAGACCAGCTGCTCTGTTCAATTCAGGGGGCTGCAGAGGATACCGGGCCTCCATTTATCATGATTGTTGGGGGGGGGGGGGGGCCAACAGTAGGACACCCACCAAACTAATAGTTATTTCCTACCCTGTAGATATGGGATAACTTTTACCAACCGGAATACCGTTGTAAGTAAATGTTAAGTATTCAGTCACCTTGATATTCCTCCCTGGCATCTTCTGATTGCTGTGTCTCCAGTATGGCCACAGCCATGCTAGTCTTCTCCGTATCCCGTGCACTGGGTTCCTCCGGGTCCCTTTTCTTCTGGGCGAGCTTTAACAATCCAGGGCAAATATCTTGTTTAAACACCCACTTGGCCACCGTGTCCGCTACGCCCCCTGAATACAATAGGATCACATGGTAAGGATTTGGGGGCGGGAGATACTGTTTCTCTTTGTGGAGAGCATTAGAGCTGGTATACATAGTCTTATAGGCCAGCAATGCATCCTGGGACAAAGGTTATGTAGATTAGCTCCCTTCAAAAGAGAAAGAAAGCCGTCTCTGTAGCGCCACCTAGTGGAGGCAGCTAATCTGCAGGATTAGAATACACAGTAATGAGATAAAGGTCTGCTCCAGTTCACCTTTTCCGCCTTCTAGAAGCTTCTTCACAGAGAGCTTCCCGAGCGGCTCCACCTGCAGGGAGGATATTTTCGACGTCGTCTTCAACCTCTTGCATTGCAGAAGTGTCTGGAGGATAAGACAGTCTTCCAGCTGCTTCAATAGGAGCTTCCAGTACTCTGTGTCTAAGGAGAGCGCTTCCCAGGAGTCTGTCATGGACTCGCCATCCTCCTCCTGCAATGATTTTGGAAACTAGGAGAGGATCTAATGTCCGGTCAGTGGGAACAAGAGAACAGCAGCAGCACTGCTCTCCTCCACTACACAATCCCCAACTCCAGGCCCTTAAAGGGGTCCTCTCACTTTAGCAAGAGGCATTGGTCATGTAGAGAAAGTTAATATAAGGAACTTACTAATGTATTGTTATGGTCCATATTGCCTCCTATGCTGGCTTGATTCATTTTTCCATCACATTTAACACTTCTCAATTCCAGAGGTAACGACCACCCTGCAATCCAATAGAAATGGCCACGCTTGCCCACCATAGTGTGCACTATTTCTCATAGTGTGCAAGGGACGGCCACTGCTGATGGATTGCAGGTTGGGTGTAACCTCTGGGAACAAGTAATGTGATGGAAATATGAATCCAGGAGGCAATATGGACAATCATAATACATTAGTAAGTGCCTTATATGAACTTTCTCTACATGATAAACACCATTTGCTGAAGTCAGAGGACCCCTTTAAAGCCTTATTGATATTCCGTTACCAATCTACATACAAAAGAGTGATTCCTTCTACTGGGAAAGCACAATGTTCTGCGGAGCAGGGTACTGGCTCTTCCATGTGGGAAGATGACACCTATCATGCAGAATCACTCCTCCCTTCACATTACTGACAGTTCACAGGAATGGTAACCCTCCTCTATACCCGCCTTCACTTTAACAGCACTACAGTCCCCATCATCCTTTTACTTTCTGTCCGTTCCAGAACCATGATTGAGAACCACCTATTTATTGTTCTTCACAGAAAGATTCCCCGCACATTTTTGACCCCAAAATGATAAAGGTCACCATAAGTGACTAAAATGTGAATGATAAAGGCCACACATTTATACTGTGCTCTTACCTTCCTCTCTGCCAGGGCATTTGTGATGTTGGCAGCCACCGAATGCCCAACATGGGCAGACAATAAAGCAGCTCCGTTGCTAGTTGACTGTACACATGCAGTTCGCATTTGCTGCCACCAGGGGGAGACAGACTGTAAATCCCAAGCGTCATCTATGGCCACTAAACAGAAAAAAGCTTGTCACTCCAATGACAGAGCATGGCGTCGGGTTTAATGCATTACTGAGGGCGAGAACGTCTCACCCCCATCTCTTGTTCGTTATACTACAGAGAAGCACAACTGCCCTTTTATATCTGATGATACCCATCATTCTCATCATACAGAATCATTCCTCCCTTCACATTACTGACCGTTCAAAAGAATTGTTACCCTCCTCCGCCTTCACCTTAATGGCAGTACAGTCCCCATCATCCTTTTACTTTCTGTCTGTTACAGAACTATGACTGAGACCTCACCTATTTATTGTTCCTCACAGAAAGCTTCCCCGCACCACATTTATGTGCCCGGCACTAAAACAGAAAGGTCCCCCGCACCACATTTATGTGCCCGGCGCTAAAACAGAAAGGTCCCCTGCACCACATTTACTGTATTTTTCGTCCTATAAAACGCACTTTATTCCCACCAGGGTGGGGGGGGGGGGGGAATGTCAGTGCGTCTTATGAGACGAATACTAATGAGCACTTCCATTATGGAAGCGCTCATTAGTACAGGAGGACCGGGAAGCGATGAATGCAGCGCTCCCCGGGCTCTGTACTCAACGCTTCCTGGTCTTCCTCGGCTGCTCGCTGTGCTGTGATTGCGCACAGTGTAAGGACGTTGGCACGCTGTGATTTCACACTGTGTGGTGCTGGGTCACAGCAAAGTAGGCAGCGGGAAGAAGAAGAGGGTGGATGTGAGGAGCAGGGTCCGGAGCAGGAGAGGAAAGAGTTGATTATTGTATTTATTTTTAATCTGATCTGATCATGGGGGTCATTCACATAGAGGTCAGATCTGAGGTCTGAATAACATTGGGGGTCTGATGAAAAATATATTTTTTTCTTATTTTCCTCCTCTAAAACCTAGGTGCATCTCATGGGCAGGTGCGTCTTATAGGGCAAAAAATACGGTATATGCCCGACATTAAGACTGAAAGGTCCCTGAATTTTCCAATTTCTGAAAAATGAATGACTGAACCCTGGAACCAAACACTCCCATTCCTGACAATGTTCCCGCGTCACCCACCTTTCATGTTGCTTAGTCGGGACAGCATGTTATGGAGACAGCACAGAGACTGCATGTTCTCCAGGATCTCCCTCTCCTTCCAGAGCCAGACCTTGAGAAGTAGAGACTGCAACAAGACACAAATAGTCAAGACGCCATCTTTCTTATGATTTAGATGAGTGGAAGCCAATCACTAACCTTAGCCAGTGGGTTACAGAATGAGGCAGTGATTGGCTGCAGCAGCCACATGCCGTATACAGTTACTTACCGGAGGTGAGGGTTGGAGTTGCAGCTCTGATGGCCATGGGAGACTAAGTGGTGGGTGTATGTTCTTTTATTATTTTATCACATTTGGGGTACTGGGGGAGTTCTTTACTAACTCAGACAACCTCTTAAAGGGACTGTCCAATGACAGCACCTATGACCTATCCAGTCCTTTAATATAAACTCCCGCCGATTACAAAAACTGCCGGTTTAAATGAAGCAGTGGACACACACACACAATGACACTCCATTTAACTCTATGGAATTGCTAGAGATAGCGGCACATTTGTATTCAACCATCTTCAGCAGTCCCACAGAGCTGGATGCGTGTCTGGCACTCCATTCAAACGAGGGAACACAGTCCCCATTCTTGTGACCAGAAGGTGCCTCAAAACTGTCAGACGCCCGCCGATCAGATGCTTTCCCCCTACCCTGTGGATAGAGTGATGTCATTGGACAAACCCTTTCATGAATTTTAGCTTTTCTATGGTCCTATACTACCACACTGTGCGGTGACTAAAGCACATATCATACCAGTAATAGCTGCGGGCTCAGTCCGGCTGTCTCCAGGGTCTCGCACATCTCCTGTGTGGAGCATTCACCGTGTAGACACTTCCAAAAAAAGAAGCTTCCTGTGCAAAATACAATGAGTCACAGTCACACGAGCACGGCCGCCAGTCACGCTGCATAACAATCAGGTATAATATACAGCCGATTACAGAATTACGTGAGACACACGAGCTATTCATGGCCGGCAGGCAGACTGCAAGTCCTAGGACACTACATGACTGCCTCGTCTCCAAACTAAACCGAACAGAAGGATATGCCGTCAACTCTCCTGACATGTCTGTTTTAGTAGCATCTTTTTTAGAACAGATTTGTGCTGCTGCTCCTGTATTACTCCTCCTAGAAATGTATGGCTCCTTCAGCAACTGGGTGTTACCATTCCCCTTGTCAGTCTGACACAGCGCCAACTGGAGAAAAGAATGGTAACACCCATTTGTATATTTCTAAGAGGAATAACAGAGGAGCCGCAGACTTCTAAAACAAATAAAAAAAATCCAGAATTGTTATTTTACAAGGAAAGCAAAATGTTTACTAAAACAGACAGGCCCTCTTTAAAGTATTTAGCACTAATACTAGGTAAACAAATAGATAAAAAATAAAAGGACATTTTGAACCAATTAAATCGGCTGAAAGAATGAATTGCACAAACGTTTCTTAAAGGGGTTCTCCAGGATTTACATATTCATGACCTCTCCTCAGGATAGGCATTAATATGAGATTACTGCACCCTCTTCCAACAGCTGATCAGCAAGGGTCTCGGGAGTCGGACCCCTGCCGATCTCATATTGATGACCTATCCTGAGGATAGGTCATTAATATGCAATTCCCAGAAAATCCCTTTAATACATCTCTTTGTGCACCTTTTTCAGCCCTCAGTTAT
Source organism: Bufo gargarizans (assembly GCF_014858855.1). Taxonomy (NCBI): domain Eukaryota; kingdom Metazoa; phylum Chordata; class Amphibia; order Anura; family Bufonidae; genus Bufo; species Bufo gargarizans. The sequence goes on from NW_025334325.1 coordinate 182,970, forward strand.
CACCTGCATGGTTTAAGCAGGAGGAGGACATAACGGCTAAAAATTTTGGACAATTTTAAAGGGTCACTGAGTTTTGAGAGAACTTTGATCTTGATCGAGGAGGGAGTGGTCTGAGCGATGAAACCCCCACCAATCATTAGAAAGAGGACCGAGAAGCACTCATATCACGTTGTCTCTCCTCGTTGCAGAGGACAGAATCGAGACCCACAGGCTTTCTATAGAGTCCATCTCCTGCAGCGTGGAGAGAGCATGATATGCGAGAGCTTTCCTCTTCTACTGATTGGTGGGTGGGGTTCTCAGCACTCGGATCCCCTCACCGATAAAAACTTTTAATATGTCTCTATGACATATCAAAAGTTTTCTCAAAACTCAGTGACCCCATAAATGCATTTGTTTAACGTGTGCAATTTCTGTCAAAAATAGGTGCAAACTGAATAATAAATGTCCCCAGCTTGTCCCATGAATCCTCCGTCTGACACTCCTGGAGGACAGGAAGGGCTGCACAGTTTAGCAATACATAAGGAACTGTGCACATTTTTAATTATACCCTGTGTGAATGACAACGTGTCCTGGAGTGCATGGCGCTGCTGTGGATCTGCTCACCTAATGCAATATATTCCTCCTCGCTTATCTTCTTCACATTAATCGCCTCCTGTTCACATTCCAGGTTTTCTAAAAACGCCTTAACCGGCAGCCCATCATGTTTATCGTCAGCAAAGCGGACGCCCGTTCTTGTGTGCTCCTGCTTGTAGTTCCGGATTAATGTCTGCAGTCGCGTCAGCTCGTCCCCCTCCAGTCTCAGCAGCAGGGCCAGCTCCTGGAAGGTGAACCGAGACGTGAACACTGAGCTATGTCCTTCAATGCACAGTGACATTCAAGATTGGGCACTGTCGCTAAGGGTGCATTCACACTATGTTTGCAATGCCTGGCATACGCACCACAGGCACCCACTCACCTGGCAGAGACCGGACAAGAGCCCCTTCTGGCTTTTATCTGGCCAGGTATTCATCAGTTTAAAAACAAAGTATACTGCATAGAATACATTTTTGCCACTATATCCCTATACAGTGGTATTACGCTGGAGGTATATGACCTCTAGTGTACACTGAAAACACAATGTGAATGCGCCCTTATATAAACACTACTGTAGCTTATGGCAGCTGCTCAGAATGTGATGGTCATTTTCCAAGCATAACCAGTATGGGCGCTGTTACTCAATTTACTTCCCTGTTCCCAGTACCATTTGTACTGCCAGTCACTGTCTGAAGGATTTAGGGGCAGACTGGGAACTTAAAGTGGCCCCATGTTGTAGGCTGGTCCAAACTGAGGCGAGGCCAACCATATTGTAGTGCAGGAGAAAATGCTGCCTCAGCAGAACCAGATACCACAGAGCAGCACAAAATACTGCTGTCCTCACCACAGTATGAAACTGTATCAAGGTCCTGAGGACGGCAATACAACTGAAATCAGGAGGCATAAGCGCCTGATGCTGAGAGCATCAGATCTTTATGTACCTGGCTGGTGGCCAGCTTACAGTTGATCCTTCAGAAAGCCCTATTTTCTCTTTCTGTAGTGGTTCCTTCTGTCTCATTTCCATCCTGAGACACATACACTAGGGTTTATTTCACAGAACTCATTTCTGAAGTGCAGAGGGAAGTCGGAAAGCACCTCGAGGGATCCCCCAGTAAATAAGTGACAACATAGAGACCCCATACATAGTCAATCCAGTCCGGTAAAGCAGCAGTAACAACCACTGCGTGTCTTAAGACTCTTCAGAGTTGAGCTTTGTTGTAACGGAGGTTGGAGATCTGCTGTTAGCAAACCGTGAAAAAATCTAAGGGCTCTTTATCATGAGCAGATTCTGTGCCGGTAATCCGCTTCGTTAAAGAGTGCCAAGCCCCGCTCCAAGACAGCAGAGATACGGAGCATTAACATGATTGATAATGCTCTTTGCCTCTCTGATCTTTTTACTACAAAATCACAGAGAGATAAAGTTGTAATAAAAGTAGTTGTAGAGCAGCAGAAAAATTGACCTTCTGGCCTGTATGGAATGCACCAGCCGTGGAGGGACAGCCAATCCAACGCTGTCCCATGGACATAGACGCTTCAAAGAAGGTAGCACAGCAGCATATCCAGTGTGACTTTTATTGGGGTCCAAAGTGCACACACAAATACGACGTTTCGGCTACGCAGTAGCCTTTCTCAAGTATACTTGAGAAAGGCAACTGCGTAGCCAAAACGTCGTATTTGTGTGTGCACTCTGGTCCCCAATAAAAGTCACACTGGATATGCTGCTGTGCTACCTTCTTTAAACAGTCAGTAAGACAAAGTTGTCACTGTGATTTTGCAGTAAAAAGGTCACAAAGAGGCAAAGAGCATTATCAATCGTGTTAATGCTCCGTGTCTCTGCTGTCCGGAGCGGGGCTTGGCTCTCTTTCACGCAGTAGATTCCACGCTCAGGATTCGCTTGTGTGAAAGAGCCCTAACACTGTCCTCTGCAGGCCAAGTCCAGTAAGGAGGATTTAGTCTCAAATACACCTTTAAATCAAATCACTGTATTTCAGCAAACTCTTGTGAAACACTTAAAAAAAAACACAAAAAAAAAAAATCTGCACGCGCACATTCACTTACTTTGGTAGAAGGTGAGGCTTCCGTTTCCGCCGCACCAGAGCCGACTTTCTGCACAGATTCGTAGAGGTGTAGAAGTTTCAGCTTGTCCTCACAAAACCCAAGTAGACCCTCGTCCACATACTCCACGTCTGTAGGGAAATATACAGTGTATGAGAGGAAGTCTGTTGTGTGGATGCATCCACATCTCCTAATAAGAAATTGGACTTTACGTAAAGTATAAGGAGGTTAAAGGGGTTGTGCAGTTTAGAAAACCAATCCCCGAAATCTGAGTCCTGTTCAGGAGAGTGGTAAAGGTCCATTCATACATCCGTGTGTGTTTTGCGGATCCGCAAAACACGGAAACCGGCAATGTGCGTTCCACATTTCTCGTGCGTGGCATTGGGGGACACAGCACCATGGGTATATGCCCAGCTGCCACTAGGAGGCTGACACTAGAAACAAAAAAGTGTTGGCTCCACCCAGGTGGGCTATACCCCTCTGCTAGAGCCAGAACAACTCAGTCTAGTTCTAGTGTCCGTAGGAGGCAGACATGACCTGCTAGCAGGTCCTTTTTCTGCTAATTTTTTATCTTTTATTTTTATTTTTATTTCTTTTAATTTTTTCCTCTACAGGTAGCAGGGGCGGCTCCATCGTGTTCCACCTTAGTTGTCCCCCTGCGGGCGCGTACTCGGTACCTTGCAGCCACCCAGTCCCCAACGTGACCTGCTTCCGCAGTGGATTCCGGCGGACCCACGGTTTCCGTGTTGAGTCCGCCGAGGGGGTGGTCATGCTGCGCCTGAACTAATCGGAGGGTGAGTATGTGCTTCAGCCCCAACCCCCTCCCCCACCCCCCCCACCTCCACTTAGTAAGCTGGGCCTTTGGGGGGGGGCACCTCTCCTTCTTGGGGTCTCCCCCGCTCTCCTCTCAGGGGGGTCGCCATTCTGGAGCCTTTTTTAATGGTGTCGGCCCCTTTAAGACGGCCGGTTTCGGCCCTCGCTCTCCCTACCTCGGTGGCTGTGTCCCCTCCTCTGCCTTCCCTCGGCGCTGGCTGTTTGTTAGCCGCTTCCGCCTCCTGCGCTGGCGGGCGGGGGCCTGCCGGCGGCGGCGCTTTTCTCCTCCGGCGGCACCCTGGCATACTAGAGGCCGCGGCTTTTGCCTGGCCTAGGCCGCGGTCACGTGGGCGGGCGTCGTCTCCGCCTCCTGGGCTTCCCGGGCTTCCTCTCTGCCTCTCCCCTTGTGGGCGTTCCTCCGGAGGCCTCTCTTCTTTCCGCCCAATCCTGCGCCAGCGCGGGCTGCTAGGGGGGCGGTTCTTCTGCCGGACGCTCTCTCTCTCTCTTCTGCCTGAGCTGTGCGGCCGCGTGCGTCCTCACTCTGTGCGCTCCGGATCCTCCAGCTTCGGTTTTTTCTGGGACACAGCACCATTGGTCGTGGTAGGCAGCCTCTGGCTGACTCCTTCCTCTTCTTTTCAGGTTCCACCACCGAGAGGCCATCATGTCTTCCTCTGGTCAGGCCCCCACTCCCCCTGCCGCCATTTCCACTCATTACGCCTGCTCTGTGTGTAGCAGGAAGTTCCCATGCGGCCAGCCTACGTCCCTCTGTGTGCAGTGCCTCACCCCCGGGCCCGCCCAGTCCGCTCCTGCGGCCTCTACCTTGTCGGTTCTCCCGGAATGGGCTGCTACCCTGTCCCAGGCCATAGGTAGCCTTGCTAGCCTCTCCCAATCCCTGGCGCAGTCTCTGGACAGTCTCCCTGCCCAGATTGCGGCCGCCTCTGGCAGGGCCTCTACCGCTGGTGATACGCCTGGCGACAGTTCCCAGCCTCGCTCCGGCTCTCGGTCCCGCAAACGACCACGTACGGTCTCGGCTGGGTCTCACTCCTCCTCAGTTTCCCCGGATCACTCCCCGGCTAGGTCTGAGTCCGGTGAGATTTCTTCTTCAGCCGCTTCCGCCGCTCCTGGGGACTCCTCCGCTTCAGATTCCGAATCTGAGCGGTGTTCGGCGATGTCGGCAGCAGTGCAGGATCTCATCAGAGCCGTGCGGGACGCACTCCACGTGCAGGATGTCCCCTCGTCCTCCTCCATGGAGGCAGTGTCCTTCCGACGCTCTAAGCGGTCCACTGTGGTTTTTCCCAATCACGAGGATCTGGACGCTCTCCTTGCCAGGGAATGGCGTCACCCTGATCGGCGCCTTCATCTCACCAAGGCTTCTGATGTTCCTTATCCTTTCTCTGAGGATTCGGTCAATCTCTGGACGATGCCCCCCCTGGTGGATCCTCAGGTCGCTCGTCTGGCGAAGGCTACTACGCTTCCCCTGGCTGATGCGGCTTCCTTGTCGGATCCCGCTGATAAACGGGTCGACTCCTTGGCCAAGTCCGTTTTCATCGCAGCGGGCGCCGCCATCCGTCCTGCGTTTGCCGCCTCTTGGGTCGCCAAGGCATGCGCCGTTTGGGCAAAGCAGCTTCTCCGTGCTTTACCTGCTGACTCTGAGCAGGGGGACTTGGCAGTGCTTGCCTCCCAGATCTATCAGGCCTCCAAGTTTCTTTGTGACGCCTCTATGGAATCGGCTCGCCGCTCTGGGCGCGCGGCCGCCAACTCTGTGGCTATCCGCCGCACCATCTGGCTTCGTTCCTGGGCGGCGGACGCCGCCTCTAAGAAGGCTCTTATCTCTCTTCCCTTTCTTGGTGGAAAGCTCTTTGGGAAACGCTTAGAGGAGCTCATCTCCGAGGCCACTGGAGGTAAGAGTTCTCTTCTTCCTCAGAATCAGCCTCGCCGCCGTCGTTTCCCCGGATCGTCCTCCCGGACGCAGTCCTTTCGGTCCTTTCGGGCCCCTCCTGCCCGATCTGACAAGAAGCCTTCCAGGCCTTCCTTCAAGTCCAGGCCCTCTTGGCACGCCAAACCCAAGCCCGCTCGTCCCCAGCCCACTAAGCCTCCTTCAGCATGACTCGATCCCCGTCATGGTGGGAGGGCGCCTGCTCGTCTTTCGGGATGTTTGGCGGGCAAACGTAGAAGACGCTTGGGTTCTCGAGGTGGTCTCTTCGGGGTACAAAATCGAATTCACCGACCTCCCACCCAGTCGGTTCTTCTTGACGTCCCCCCCCATGTCTCCCGCCCGGGCAGACAGTTTTTTTCAGGCCATTCATTCCCTGCGCGCTCTGGGGGTCATCGTTCCGGTTCCAGAGTCAGAACGTTTTCGGGGCTTCTACTCGAACCTGTTCACCGTCCCCAAAAAGGACGGCTCACTCCGTCCTATCCTGGATCTGAAGGCGCTCAATCGGTTTGTCCGGGTCCGTCATTTCCGCATGGAGTCCCTCCGGTCCGTGATCGCCTCCCTGGAGTTGGGCGAGTTCCTGTCGTCGGTCGACATTCAGGATGCCTATCTCCACGTTCCCATCGCCCTCTCCCATCAAAGGTTCCTTCGCTTCGCGGTGGGTTCGCTTCATTTCCAATTTGTAGCCCTTCCCTTCGGTCTGGCCTCCGCACCAAGGGTTTTCACCAAGGTGTTAGCTCCCCTAGTGGCTCTTCTTCGTGCCAGGGGGGTCGCCCTGGTGCCTTACCTGGACGACCTTCTGATTCGGGCCCCGTCTCCCGAGGACAATCTGTCCAGCCTGAGCATCACCCTCCCGGCTCTTGCTCGGTTCGGGTGGCTTGTCAACCACTCCAAGTCCTCCCTTGTCCCACGCCAGAAGATGCTCTTTCTGGGAATGCTGTTCGATACTCGCCTCGGGCGGGTGTTCCTTCCCCCGGAGAAGGTGTCTTCTCTTCATGCGGGGGTACATCTTCTCCGCAGGCCGTCCTCTCTGACCATCAGGACGTGTATGCGCGTCCTGGGGAGGATGGTGGCCTCATTCGAAGCCATTCCTTATTCCCAATTCCACTCTCGGGACCTGCAGATGTTCATCCTGTCCAGGTGGGACAAGTCCCCGGAGGGTCTCGAGCGCCTCGTTCGTCTCCCTCCTCAGGTTTGTCTGGATCTCTCCTGGTGGTTGCTTCCCCGGACGGTGTCCCTGGGCCGGTCCTTCCTCCCCCCCAGTTGGCGCGTGATCACGACCGATGCCAGCCTCTCGGGATGGGGAGCGGTGTTCGAGTCCCTCACGGTTCAGGGTCTGTGGTCTGTTCAGGAATCTTCCCTGCAGATCAACGTTCTCGAACTCAGGGCGATTTTCTTAGCACTGTCGCACTGGACTTCCCGTCTGCGCGGCCTCCCGATCCGGATTCAAACGGACAACTCCACCGCCGTGGCTTATCTGAATCATCAGGGGGGCACCAGGAGCGTGATGGCCCTGCGAGAGGCCTCTCAGATCCTGCGATGGGCGGAGGAACACGTTCCCGTTCTCTCCGCCGTCCACATTCCCGGGGTCGACAATTGGGCGGCAGACTTTCTCAGTCGTCAGCTCGTCGACCCGGGCGAATGGTCTCTCCACCCGGAAGTGTTTCATCAACTGTGTCTCCGGTGGGGAGTTCCGGACGTGGATCTCTTCGCGTCTCGCCTGAATCACAGACTTCCGCGCTATGTTGCGCGGTCCAGGGATCCGCAAGCTCTTGCGGTCGATGCCCTGGTTCTGCCTTGGTCCCAGTTCGACCTTCTGTATCTCTTTCCGCCCATCCCTCTTCTGCCTCGAGTGCTCAAGCGTCTCAAGGCGGCCCGGGTGCCGGCGATTCTGGTGGCCCCAGATTGGCCCCGCAGGGCGTGGTACGCAGATCTCGTGTTCCTGCTCGCCGACGTTCCATGGCGTCTTCCCCTGCGTCGCGATCTCCTTTCGCAGGGCCCTCTGTTCCACCCGAATTTACCGCAGCTTCGTTTGACGGCGTGGCTGTTGAGACCGCGATCCTGAAGGCCCGTGGTCTCTCGGACTCTGTCGTTCAGACGATGCTTCGCGCTCGGAAGCCCCAGTCGGCCCGTATTTACTATCGGACCTGGAGGGCGTATTTTGCTTGGTGCGAGTCCGCACGTTCTCGTCCTCTCCTTTTTTCGGTCCCTAATATTCTGGCCTTTCTTCAGGCTGGTTTTGATAAGGGGCTTCGCCTGGCTTCTCTCAGGGGGCAGATTTCTGCCCTTTCGGTCCTTTTTCAACGTTCTGTGGCCACGCGGGCTCAGGTTAAGACTTTTCTGCAGGGTGTCGCTCGCCGAGCCCCTCCTTTTCGTCCTCCGGTGGAGCCGTGGGACCTGAATCTTGTTCTTGATGCTCTTCAGTCCTCTCCTTTTGAGCCCTTGGCAGACATCTCTCTGTCGTTTGTGTCATTGAAGGTTGCCTTCCTTGTGGCTATCACCTCTATCCGTCGGGTTTCCGAACTGGCGGCGCTTTCCTGCCGGTCGCCTTTTCTGGTGTTCCATCGGGACAAGGTCGTTTTGCGTCCCGTTCCTTCTTTTCTCCCTAAGGTTGTCACCCCGTTTCACATCAATGAGGAGATTATCCTTCCTTCCTTCTGCCCTAATCCTTCTCACCCTCGGGAGAAGTCTCTCCATTGCCTGGATGTTGTTCGGGCTCTCCGCTGGTACCTTCGCCTCACGGAACCCTTCCGTCGTTCGGATTCTCTTTTCCTGGTTCCGGCGGGTCCTCGTAAAGGTCTGCCTGCCTCCAAGGCCACCATCTCTCGCTGGGTTCGGTCGGCTGTCAAGGAGGCCTACGCCGCGAAGGGTCGCGCTCCCCCTTCCAGGTTGACCGCTCATTCGACTAGGGCAGTCGGAGCTTCCTGGGCGGTGCGTCATCAGGCTTCGGCTGCCCAGCTTTGCCGGGCCGCCACCTGGGCGTCAGTTCACACTTTTGCTAAATTCTACCACATTCATTCCCTGGCTTCTGCTGATGCCAGCCTGGGGCGTAAGGTTCTGCAGGCAGCGGTGCTTTAGGTTGCCGTCTGGCGATCTTCTTCCCTCCCTCAGGGACTGCTTTGGGACGTCCCATGGTGCTGTGTCCCCCAATGCCACGCACGAGAAAAATGGATTTTTTGTACTCACCGTAAAATCCTTTTCTCGTAGTAGGCATTGGGGGACACAGATCCCTCCCTTTCCTTGGAGCATTTGTTCTTGTTCGTGGTTCCGGCGTTTGCTTGTGGTTGTCGGGTTCCCCAGTTCAAGACTTGTTGGCACTCCGTTTCTTTTTGGTTCAGGTGTGGCGTTCCTACTGCTTTTGGTACTGACTGAGTTGTTCTGGCTCTAGCAGAGGGGTATAGCCCACCTGGGTGGAGCCAACACTTTTTTGTTTCTAGTGTCAGCCTCCTAGTGGCAGCTGGGCATATACCCATGGTGCTGTGTCCCCCAATGCCTACTACGAGAAAAGGATTTTACGGTGAGTACAAAAAATCCATTTTTTGCGGACCGCACATCGCCGGCATTAATAGAATATGCCTATTCTTGTCCGCTATTGCGGACAAGAATAGGACATGTTCTATTTTTTTCAGAATCGGAATTGCAGACCCGGAAGTGCGGGTCCACAATTCCGGATCCGGGCCGCACATAGAAATTAATGGGTCCGCAATATGCGGAACGGAATTGCGGATGTGTGAATGGAGCCTTAGAGAGCTTCTCTTGCTCTGGATGACCTATTCTGTGTTACACAGACATCCCATTGACATGAATGGACACTGTGCAATGCTTCATTTCTCCTGTGGTGGCGCTGTAGGGCAACCTGAACATTTACTGCACGATTTCCCTACAGATTATGACTGATGGCTTGGGGGGTCCCAGCAAGATGACACTTTGTGATCAGCTTATCGACAAGAGACCCTTCTAACAAGGAGGAAATGGAGAGCCCCTTTAGGGTGTTGGAGCTCTACCCAGAACTGGTAATAACTACAATACGTTTATCTTAATGGGTTGGACAGGCGATAGCGGTCTGATCGTGTGGGGGGCTCTGACCCCACCAATCACAAGAATAGTCCAGGGTTCCCCTATTATAAAGAAGCGCAGTCGCACGTGCGTATTACCACTCCAATGAAAGCCTATGGGACTGCTCAAGACAGCGGTGTACAGTGCTTGGCCACCTGGGGAAGTCCCATAAAGTTTGAATGAAGTGGTAGTATGCATGCTCAATAGCCTCCCCATTAAAGCTGGGGACAAGGGACCCCCATTCTCCCAGCGGTTGGACACCCCTCAATCTATTTAGGCACTTGTCACCTGAGGACGGGTGATAAGTTGTGATTTTGGAACAAACGCCTTTAAGTCTAAAAGTTATGACTACAAGGTAACAATATACACCTTTTGGGTTCAGGAAGGATTTTACTCTTTCCCTTTGAGGGGCCATTTCTCCTCTGTGTGCATTTGCAATAATAAAGTCATGTTTTACCTTGACCCCTGAGAAAGTCCAGCAAGGTCTGGATGATGCTGGTGAGGCAGGAGAGGGGGACACGTTGACTGGCGAGGAGGCTTTCCAAGGCCTGAAGATGGACAACACAATAAATCCACATTATTTATATATGAATATTTCAATATTTTATAAAGCAAAGCAAAAAAAAAAAAAAACTACCAAAAAAGGAGGAGGAGGACGACGCTACCTGTTTCTTAGTGGCAGGATATTTAATATCTAGGAGGATTTCCTTTGCTTCTGCTTCCAAGCACTCTACAATATTAGAGAATAGAATTAGCATAAATGTACCTTGAACACCATTTTTGTTTTTATCAAATTCCGATGCAGCGCAATTTCAGAATTTATCTTTATAGGGATTCAAGCACCATTTCTGCTCCAAATCTCAGTACCCAGTTCATTTATTAAAAAGTATCAGCAGCTGATTGGATACAATTTGTATACCTAGTAAAACCATACACATGAGCTCCCCCTAGTGGTGGCTGCAGGCAGCTAGAATTCAAGAATCTAATTCTAAGGCTATGTGTAGGAAAGTAGGGGATTTCAATCAGAAAATGAAATTAATTAGCTCATAACATTGGACCTAAAAACAAGGTGTACACAAATTTCTACACAGACATCCCTTTAAGGGTGCGAACACACATGGCATAAAGGCTGCAGATTTTCAGCAACATTTAAAACAGATTTTTTTTTTAGAAGTCCAATACTTTATTATATCACAAAAAGTTTAAAACATTCCATTGGCAAGACAGGGGAACACAAACTACAAATTGGCGTGGTATTAAAAATCAGGAAGTGCTCAACCCCATATGCAGTGGTGCATCTATACCGGGGGGGGGGCAGATCCTGCACTTGTGGCCCGTTGCAAGGGCTATCTCCAGCAAAAATGCATACAATGGAGGATGCCTGCAGCGGACCACAAGTACCACAATGGACATCCTACACAGGATAGCAATTGTGTGGATGTGATAAGCAGTCAAAATAACATAACAAAAACAAAGACAGGTGCACTCTGCGGTCTTACTAACCATCATACTGGTGTAAAATTGAGAATTAGCCAACATATCCTGCTTGGAGGACATGTCTGAGCCCGAGCACCGCGCCAAGGTTTCTCAAGTAGCTCGGGCAGGTTTAGCATTAGGTTCCCGGGCTACTTGAGAAACCTTGGCGCGGTGCTCGGGCTCAGACATGTCCTCCAAGCAGGATATGTTGGCTAATTCTCAATTTTACACCAGTATGATGGTTAGTTGCCATTAGCAACGGGCCACAAGTGCTGGATCTGCCCCCCTGGTATAGATGCACCACTGCATATGGGGTTGAGCACTTCCTGCTTTTATATACCACGCCAATTTGTAGTTTGTATTTTGATTTTTTTGGAGGTGTAGAAACTCCTAGTCTGAATGTGCCTTAATTTCCATCCACAGGTAGCATTCTGGTGCACATGTGAGGCCGGGCTATATCAGCCAGTCTTGGGTGGGGCTTAGAGCTCTCTGCCTCCTCCCATTGTATGCATGGTCATATGCTGGAGGTTACTGGGAGATTGCTTTGAGTTGGACCTTGCGCACCTGTAATTCGCCAACTGGCTCCTGGTATTGCCCATACGGCCCAGGTAGGTTTAGTATTAGGTTCCCAAGCTACTTGAGAAACCTTGGCGCGGTGCTCGGGCTCAGACATGTCCTCCAAGCAGGATATGTTGGCTAATTCTCAATTTTACACCAGTATGATGGTTAGTAAAACCGCAGAGTGCACCTGTCTTTGTTTTTGTCAAGACAGGGGAACCAACACTTACGCGTTCCAATCGCTTTATGATCTTAAAGGGCATCTGTCAGCAGATCTGTACCTATGACACTGGCTGACCTGTTACATGTGCGCTTAGCAGCTGAAGACATCTGTGTTGGTCTGATGTTCATATGTGTCTGCATTACTGAGAAAAATGATGTTTTAATATATGCAAATGAGCCTCTAGGAGCAACGGGGACATTACCGTTACACCTAGAGGCTCAGCTCTCTCTGTAACTGCCGCAACCTCTGCCCTTTTTATGACAGGAGACCAGTCAGTGTAAATGGCATTACACCTACCTGGACCTGTTCAACCAAGTGCAGAGGGTGCGGCAGTTGCAGAGAGAGCAGAGCCTCTAGGTGTAACGGTAACGCCCCCGTTGCTCCTAGAGGCTCATTTGCATATATTCAAACATAATCTCTCTCAGTAATGCGGGCACATATGAACAAAGGACCAACACAGATGTCTTCAGCTGCCAAGTGCACATGTAACAGGTCAGCCAGTGTCATAGGTACAAATCTGCTGACAGATGCCCTTTAATGATATGACTAAGATCATATAACAATCAAATCGCAGACATGTTGGCGCTCTTGTCTTGCCGTTTGATTGTTTTAAACTTTCTGTGATATAATAAAGTATTGGACATTTGTACTTGCCTGTGGAGCTGGACGTTTTTGGATTGGATCCTATGCTGCTTGGCTTGAGGTGTGGGCTGGGAATCTCACTAGTGAGGTGCTTCATGTGTTTTACAATCTTGCCATTAATGTCTAATAGGTGGGAATCTCACCTTTAGGAGTACCACCAATTGACAGGATGATGGCTGCCTGAGTGGAGGTGGATGGCTCTGGTGCGGTTTGCTATGTGGTTTGATAGTTCTAGGATATGGCAGAATCAAAATATATTTACCGTGATTTGGGGCTTTGGCTTTTAACAATGTGGACAGCTTCTTTACCAAATGCATATCTTTTGCCCTCTCACATTTCTTATCACTGCAAAAGACAGAATGTACATACAGTATATAACGCCATCACGTACATTACACATAGACTACTTTAAAGGCTATGTACAACTTTGCAGCAAATCTTTTTTTAAACGTCCCCGGACATGACCATTATCCCTGCTATCTACTCTAATATCTTCTCACCCTGGAAAACCCCCACTGTGCTGAGGAACGTCTTACATCACAGACACATTTTAAGAAAGAAAAAAAAAGAAAAAATTTATATGAGGGAAAGGAAAACAACAACTGCGCAGAGGGAATTTCCTAATCAGATAGGTCGGTGTCACTTTTAATCCAACTTAAAGGGGTTGTCTGACTTCAGTAAGTGCCATTTATCATGTAGACAAAGTTAATACAAGGCACTTACTTGCTGAAGCGAGACAAACCCCTTTAATCTTTATCCTGAATGTGTTAAAGGAAACCCGACACTATGAAAATGCTGTATAATTTTCTGGCAGCATGTTATAGAGCAGGAGGAGCTGAGCAGATTTATATATATTTTTAAAGGGAAAATATTCTATAAAACTTGTATTTCATTCATTGAAATTTCTGCTCATTCTGGGCGGTCCTATCAGTGATTGACAGCTATCGATGGATACACAGTCATAGGGGGAAAGCTGTCAATCACCGATAGGACTACCTACCTGACTTCAAAGCCCAGAATGAGCAGAAATTTTTAATGAATGAGACACAGGTTTTACTGAATATTTTCGCTTAAAGATATATATCAATCTGCTCAGCTCCTCCTGCTCTATAACATGCTGCCTGCAGCTCAGACACCATGGTCAGAATGATGGGTTTACTTTAAACGGGTTTTCCGATATTTTAATACTGATGAATTATCCTCTGGATAGGTCATCAGTATATGATCGATGGGGGTCTGACACCCGGGACCCCCACCGATCAGCTGTTTGAGGAGGTACCGGCAACCTTCTCGCAGCTTACCAGCACAGCAGCGCTGTCCATTGTATAGAGGTTCTGCTTGGTATCGCAACTCAACACCATTTACTTTAATGGGGCTGATCTGCGCCTAGGCCATGTGACTGATAAAAGCGCCGTCACTCGGCCTACGGAAAGCAGCAAGAATATATAATTAACAGATGTAAAAAGTTTTGTATGCAGATGTTACTCATACATTAACCCATCAGTCTTCTTACCTGAGAGCCAGATGGAATGGGATATTGACGGTCCTCACATTCCCAGATACTGGGTCTATCAAACAGATCTGATACGTCTGCGGCTGCCAACCTTGGCTTGTCACATTATTTAAACCCATGATTTTATATCCAGGGTATAGCAATCTATAAAATGATAGAAACCCATCAGTCCAGGGGCAGACACTGGAAACATATTGCATACCCTGTGCAGATTAATGTTCACGCTATGCCACTGGTCATTACTGAAGTCTCTCTCACACAATAGGCAACTCATTTCGCACTTATAAGGCTTCAGAAACCAGAAAAGTCTACCCCCAGCCCACCAGGCTGCGCAGGGAACTGCAGACAGCTCACTTAAAGGGGTTCTCCCGCTGCCTGCCTACATAAACAGAAGATTAATACCTACCTGCCACCGGTCCTCCACAATGCCTCCGCTGTGTCCGTGGCCATCGACACAGCGGAGGCCTTGCAGAGGACCAGGGCAGCCAGAAGCAGTATGATCAGAGAAAGGCACGCAGCGCTAAATTAGAGATACGACCCCTTCATTCTTAAAAGGGTTTTTCAGAGTTCTATACCGAAGACCTATCCTCAGGATAGAGCGTCAGTATCGGATTGGCGGGGGTCTGAATTCCAGCCCCCTGGCCATCAGCTACTTGAAGGGACCACGATGTTCAGATAAGGCTCCAGCCTCTCCATAGTATACCAAGCACAGCACCGCACATTGTATAGTGGTTGTACTTGGTATTGCAGCTCAATCTCTTTCACTTGAATGCCAAGTGACCAATGGACATAACGTTACAGGCCGAGGAAGAGGCTGCAGTGCACCCAGGCACCGTGGTCTATTTCAACAGCTGATCGGCACTTCCGACACTACAGGCAATGCAATAAAGAGGAAATAGCGCTCATATGGAGCGGGGGATGTCGGTTGTCGGACTCCCACCGCTTAGATATTAAAGACCTATTGTGAGGATGGGTCATCAATATGTACTGGCTGCACAACCCCTAAATCTGCATGAGATTCTGCAACTAACCTCTACTGCTGCTTTTAAGGGGGGGGGAGGGGGTAGAAGGCTGGGAAAATACTTGGGAAAAATATTATTCCAAAATGTTAACCCCACAGAAATCATAAGTTAGTATACTTTAGTTGGCGAACAAACATGTTTCAGACTGTGGCACAAATGTGGTGTGGCCATAGCCTTATCATAAGAAGGGCATATCTTTACAAAGAAGTCTGGCCAGTTAAGTCCTAAGGCCGAGCCAGTATTTTTATGCTGGAGCCAGATGCAACAGATGCATGTGCACCAGTCCAGTGTCCGTAACCTGGAAATGCATGCAGCATTTTTCTGTCTAGTGTTAGGAGACATCTGGTGTCAAACCTGATGCATCAGATACCAAGAACAATCTACAGAAAACCATAGGATCAATTCTGGCATCGGTTTCCCTCCGGCATCTTACAGAAACTACAGTGGATGGTCGGATATATGTGAACCCAGCTTAAGGGCCCTTGCACACTACCGTATGCCCTCCGAGATATACGGTCCGTGAGTGGGCCATATGTTCTGGAGCGTCATTGATCGTGCGCACGGCATCATAGATTACAATGATGCTGTGCACAACCGTCCGCCCACGGGACTATTGTCCTGCACTCATATGAGAGCGGGACAATAGCCCCGTGGGCGGCCCAACGTGCACAGTATCATTGTAATCTATGATGCTGTGTGCTCCCGTGTGCACGATCAATGCCGCTCCGGGACATATGGCCCGCTCACGGACAGTATATCTCGGAGGGCATACGGTCGTGTGCAGGAGGCCTAAGGGTTATTAACTTTCCAAATCAGGGAGCTAGAAGCCTGCATCTCATGGAGCCACACCAAGCTATAGGTAGGAGAGCTGAGAAAAATCAGAAAAATAATAAATCTACCACTTAACATAAATAATCGCCACTAAACCTCACCTGCAGTGTTTCCCCACATTGAAGGCTCCAACACGAGGTCCTTGCTGAGTGCTCCACACCTCCAGAATTCCCCGTCTGGGGGCATAAATGACCAGGAACTGGGCGACTCTACATGGTCCCTGTGTATTCCCAAATGGAGAGAAATGTCCTCGCTCAGCTTCCCTCTCATGCAGGTCCTCCACTATCTGCATCCATCCAAGCTGGGCATCCCTGTACCCTGAAATGCAGCAATATCTAAAATGTTAGAAATAATGTGTAAATATATATATTATACATTTTATAGGCTCCACTTCTAATAATTATGTGGAATTAATAAGCTTACATCTAGAACACAGCTCTAGGTTAACTTACTTCCTATGAAAAGATTGGGACAATCTGTGTGGTCTGCTCACTGAGGAAATTATACTCATCGCCAGATTTTCTACATTTCAATGGACGCAGCACCAGCAGTATTACCTTTCCACATGCGTATTGCAATTCCTCGCCCTACGTCCAGCAGAATCACTCTGCCAAAGTCATCGGTCACTGCAGCCAGTGTGTTACAGGGAGACAGGCTGATGCTCTCCCCGTGACGTCGGGAATCTGGGAGGCCAAATCTGAAAGTGGATTTCGGGGTAAGCAACAGGAAATCTCATTGGAATTATGCACTAAGTGACCCACAGAGTCCTGTGAAATGCATTAAATCCTCATGATTTAGACAACCCCTATTCCTAAGCTCCATAGATCATGTGGAAGTAATAGCGTTGTGCACCCCATTTATAAGGCAGGCTGCAGAGCCTCACAATGCTCAACACTTGAATATTTTTTATTGCATAACCCTAAAAAAATTTATGCAAGTGGATCTGTGCTATTTAAAGGGCTTCTGTCACCCCTGGCTTGCCCTGTCTGCGTTATAAATCTCGCGCTTGCGCCGTACCGGTCTTCAGTCGTCACATCTACACCCGGCGCAGGCACACTGAGGAAGGAGCAGCCGAGCAAGCGTCCTCCTCTCAGCGCGCCTGCGCCGACTGAAGACCAGTACGGCGCAGGCGCGAGATTTGTCAATCAACAGGAGGAGGGGGCGTTTTTTTTAAAGCAGGATGCGGCTGCTACCAGCAAGTAACCGCCCTACTTGCTGGTAGAGAGGTAATTTACATATTATAAAAGTCTGTTTTTAAAAGAAACTAGTGAACGAAAAAGGCTAAGAGCACTATATATTGAAAAATCGCTGTATAAGGATTTTAAGTAGCCAAAAAACAAAAAATTACTTTTGGGGGGTGACAGAAGCCCTTTAATGCCTTTTTTTTCTGGATACCTTTTTGATTCAGCGCAGACCCCTAAATTAAATGTAACATTTGACACTAGTGTCAGATAGGTGCGGGTCCCAGACGTGGGGCTCGCACCTATCTCCAGAATGGAGAGTACACTGCACATGCGCGGCCTCCTTCCATTAATTTCTACGGGAGTTCCGAAATAGCCGAGTGCTAGCTTGGCTATTTACAGCAGTCCCACAGAAGTGAATGGAGCAGTGGCCATGCATAGGCGGTGCGCTCTCTATTCATTTCTATGGGACTTCAAACAATATAGCAGAGCGCACTTGCTTGGCTAGTTTCGGAGCTCACATAGATGCGAATGGAGAGCACGCCATGCATTCACGGTGCACTCTCATGCACCCATTCTAGAGATGGGTGTGGGTCCCAAAAGTGAGACCTGCACCTATCTGATATTGGTGGCATATCCTAACTAAAGGCCACCAATGAGTGAGGCGACACAACGCTTCAATTCAGATCCCAAAAATGAATCACTCACATCCTGATGCTTACAGCTCATCTTGCCTTCAAGGCTCTGCATATACAGTAAGTTAGTCGGTGCCAGGGTTGTATGCAACACAGCACAAAAGATCCTATTGCTGAAAAGCAGGACTTTCTGTGCTGGGCCCTGAAAGGTCTAATGTGGCATGGCGATCGACACAATTGGGTCCGCTGAGACCCCTACAGTTACGACACAGCAAAAACTGCAATGCAGCCCTAGGCATAGTGTCACAGAGTGGAATATAGAGTTGCTATTCTAACAGTGTAGCGGAAAAGTTACCGGACAGCCAGGGGGGTGGCAGGCTCAACCTTAGGTTTCTGCTTTTGCTGTGGTTCTTCCTCATGTCTGCTTTTCCAGCCCAGCCAACCACTACAATATAGAGAGACTTCGATTATTCCCAGATTATACAAAAGCACACTCGTCACTGTGTGCACAGCTATAAACACCACACATGTACAGCATACTGACACAAAATATATATAGCTTATAGAAAAGTACCTGGCAGCACTGAAGAGGGCAGAAGTCAGTTTACTGGCAACGGCCAGGGCCACGTGGGATATTAATGGCTGCGTACTGCCCTGTAGAGATAGATAACACTTAGCAAAACCATCCAAAATGTAGCATGTAAAATGCTACACTGGTCCATTATCACACTGACCTCCAGGGCAAAAAAGAAGCCAGTGAATGGGTTTGAGCCCACAGTAATACACTGAGACATGGTGGGAGGGCTGCTCTTTATGGCGGCGTTAAAGCCTCCCAAAACGGAGGCAGTCTTCATCTGATCAAATGGGGAGAGCGCCATGACACCTGGAAGCGTACAATAAAAGCATAAGTAAGTATGAACAAATTTATGCACAAAATACAGCATAATATACCTAGTGGCAGGACCTACAGCCATGGTGCCCGCCATGATACAAAGAGGAAAACAGAAAACTTCTCAAATGTATCAAACATAATTCACATATACATTTTCTCTAGTGGGAAGGAAGGGGGAGAAGTTAAATTCTGCTGCAGATTTGTTGCAGTTTTGGCACAGAATAAATCCACATGCTGTAGAGTAGACCTAAAATACGCATCGCTGATTTTTTTTCACGGTGTGTGGATTTCCTAAAATCTTCTCAGCTTTGCTGGTACTGCAGTGTATACGCCATGAGGGAACATGCCCTTAGAGCGCTGGTTGTCACAGCGGCAACAATACAACCAAAGAGGTGTAGATTTTTTTATTTATTTTTTTGTACACAAAAAAAGTTACTTATTCTTAAATTTTTTATTCAGCTTTATAATTAACATTTTTTTTTTGTCCCACTAACTGACTTACCAGTTACCTGTTCTGCAGTGTATTATGTGCGTTTACGAAAACTGACAGGCATCCTATTAGGCCCAACCTCTGGCAGGACCGAACAGAAGTACAAACATGGCAGACCTGAGGGACTTTGTTAGGCCCTCGGCTGCAATAGGAATGCCATAGAAACCAGCACTCCAAGACTGGGGGGAGGATATTTGGTGGGAGGCCAAAAAAGGAATTGGGTCTCAGACAGACCCAGCATATTTAAATCAATTACCGGAATCCTCATTGGCATCACACTTGATCATGGCATCTAAAAGGCTTTAATGACCGCGATCAGTATTATTGCCTGTTAGCGGTTATTAGCCGCGGATCTCTGCTATTTGAAACAACGTAGACCCGCCGGCTATGACGCCCGAGGCACTTCGTTCCAGCGCCGGACATGTATGGCGCTGGTAGCAAAGGGATTAATGACATTGGCACCTAAGGGGGTAAATGGCTGGGATTGATGCTATTGCCAAACTCAGCTGTCGCAGAAGGGTGTCGGCTGTGTTTTAGAGCTGACACCTGCTGCGGATGATGGTGTGGGTTCAGCTCCTGAGCCGTGCAAGTGCGGTACATGTTTGGAGGTTTATATTAAAGCTTCCGTCTGCACCATACATTTGCGATGCAGGGTGGAAAGGGATTACGGACGGGGCCCATGAAGTGCATCTTTCTGGAAAACCACTGTAATGCTAGCAATCAAGAAAAGCAAGAACAGCAACAACTGTGAAGACAGCCTGATTTACTCACCAACACTGACATGATCCACAATGGTGTCGATATCCTGCAGTCCCCACTTCTTGTAAGCCAGAGGAGGGGGCTGGACGTTTTCATTTCCAGAAGCTGCAGCTGGGGGAAAAAAAAGAAAAAAAAAAGTAGTTTACCATTGTTTTAGTGATACCTATCTATAGCATAAAAATATGAATGCTGGATGATTGACATTAGACATGTTACACTGCTGCTATCGGGCGTGTAATCCTGCAGAGCATTACACGTGCTAATAGCACATGACACATTCCTTGCAAATGTCGCTTAGTCTCCATGTACCAGCTGTTTTTGTTTTTTTACTGCTAATACACAACAATCCTAATTATCCTAAAGAAGCGAGAATTGTGTGATTTTACCAGGCGCTCCATATGCCAGGGGGCAGATACAGGCCAAGAAGATAAAAAAAAACAAAAAAAAAAAAAAACACATAAATAATTAGATGTTCTAAAGTAACTTCCACCCACGCATGTACGTGGACGCCATGGCAACGCTCGCGCAAACGAATGGACACTGCATTCTGGACACTTAAGGAAGCGATCTCTAAGAATATATTTTTCCTGAACATGGAAAGGAGACATCGTTATGATTTATACAGACGGAGCAGAGTTGAACTTGTCATTTAAAAGGGTTGTGTCATCTGGAAATTTTCGGTATGTCCACAAAATAATACGTCATCAAGGTCCGATAAGTGTGGATAACACTTCTGGGACCAGCTGCTGGGAACGGAGAGATGGACGCGCATGCGCAGTTCTTGTAAATTTACTTCCATACAACTTTTAAAGATAGGAGGCACAGACCGTTTTTTTGTTTTGTTTTTTAGAAGGACCCATTGAAGTGAACGGAAAGCCGCACATGAGTGACCTCGTTAACCATTGAATAATGAAGACTTGCAGAACTTTCTCTTATACATTGAATTTAAAATCTTCATTATTTTCAAGAGATCTGCTTGCTGTCATGAGTAGAAACATTGTTGCCTACAGCCAGAGGTTGCAATCCAGTACAAAACCAATAAACTACTCAATATTGGGGGTCTGCTACAATTTATCCCATGTTAGTTAAAGGGGTATTCCCATTTCAGACATTGATGGCATATTACAGGGATCTGCCACGGATGTCAGACAGGTGCAGGTTCCACCTCTGGGACACACATCTCCAGAACAGGGCCCCCAAATGAATGGAGAGTGCACCACGTATGTGCGGCCACCCGCCAGTCACCGCTATGGAAGTTCTGAAAATAGCCTAGCACCAGCACATTAATAGGTCTGGGCTCCAGGTTAAATGTGTTTTACCTGCACAGATACAATGTGGCAAACATCACTGGTTTTCAGCCTCTGGGCATAAATCTGAATGCATTAATTCACTGACAGCAAAGAGAGGTGTTGACAGTTAAAGGGGTTTTCCCTGAATCTTAAATTTACCACCTATCCACTGGATAGGTGGTAAGTGTCTGATCGCTGGGGATCCGCCACTGATCACAAGTAGTAGGGTCCCATGTCCCCCATATGTACGGAGAGGCAATTACACATATACGTTGCCGCTACATTCATTCTCTATGGGAGCGATCGAGATAGTCAAGCGATGTGCTCAGCGATCTCCGTCAGTCCCACAGAGACTGAATGGAGCGGCAGCACATATGTGTGAGTGTCGCCCCATTAAACAGGGCACATAGGACACATTGTACTTGTGATCATTAGGGGGGGTCTAAGCTGTGAAATCCTGAGCGATCAGCTATCCTGCAAACATCAAACCCAACACTGCTATATGCGATAAGAAAGACAGGCTGTAGATATGTCCCAAATTACCTCGTGCCACTTGATTACGACAAGCCCTGAGTGACTGAAAAAGGCTGAAGCCATCGATTGTCACAAGAGCGGATGGGTACAAGATGCTCATCTCTTCATGCTTGAGGAGGAAACAGTGAAAAGGTGAATAGAGAAAAACCAAAAGAATGACGTACAAGCAGCCTGCCGTCAAGAGCTCTAACAGTGCACATGACTCATTTTGCTACCAAAAATCCTGAAAGGCTGTTAATTGAGGTTTTAAATAACCTGCAGCGTGTCTAGCATAACTAATACCTTGCTGCAGCGGTGGGTGGGCTTTGGGCATAATCAGTCTCCTCCCCCCTCTATCGTCCCTTCTTACTTCCCCTGCAGAGGTTTTTTCAGTTATACTGCCATGTACTGCAGAGTCTCTGCTCCTTCTTCACAATCAGGGAAGAAAGCTACATCTATTAGCTGCCCTGCAGTGGAGAGGATCAGAGACCTGGCTGTGGAGAGAGTGACTGAGCATGTGTGTCCACCAGCTGATTAGGTGGATGTGAACATTGCTATACACTGTGAACACCAGGTGGCGCTGTACTATGTAAAAAGAAATGTCATAACTACTCACCAAATCATTGTATTTTTTTTAACAAAGTGAAAATGGCAGATATCGTTAATTCTCTATTACATTTATTGGTGAGATAAAAAAAGAATATAGACCTGAAGGTTTTATGCATGCTGTTGCATGAGCATTGCATATCAATCACAACGGCTGCCATGTGGTCAGAGTCCTCGTTTCTGAAATGAATTGCCATCTATCACTGTTTCCCTTTCTTAAACTGTATGTACCAGTGTGATTAACTAAATTAAATGGGTATTATTTACGTACTATCCAAAATATATATTTTTACTGCCTAAATAAAGTACGCTAAAAACAGTTTATTATATTATCTATTAAAAATCTCCGCAACAAATTAGGCTTGGTGGGGTAAAAGGGGATATCTCAGACTGATGATGCTGATCCCTACAAACACCCCTACCACTAGAACTCCAATGAAAAAGGAGTAAATAATGTATGGTGTAGTTCCTCTACCAGCATTGGGAAAAAGGATATCCAAACAAATGTACCTGATTGAAACAGTGTGTAATGTGACAGGTCTCCTAATGACGGGGAGACACTGCACACCACTCGCTATCAGGTAACACTAATAGGATAGACCAACCCTAAACCGGTGGCTTATGCACAGGAACAAACCACTAGGCTCCTATAGTCAGCAAAAGTCAGTCTGTAGCTGTATTGACAGAAATAAATTGCTCGACGCGTTTCTTTTGTCCAACTTATTTGTTGGTTCATCAGGAGCAGGTTATAAAGTCCACTGGGATGTCTGCCTAGCTTTTTTCTGTGCTCTGCGCTATGTTTCATCACACTGTTATCTATATAGCATAATTCAAGGCAAGAGCAAATGCCCCCTGCAACTCTGATCAGTGGGCCTTGTGAACAGCATGAGAGAGCAGAACGGAGGAGGTGAGACAACCCCTTTAATATCATAAAGGGGTTTTCCACTACTTAACTACTGATGGCCTATTCTCAGTATTGGTCGTCAATCGTCATCAGATCGGTGGGGTTCTGACACCCAGCAACCCCACAAATCAGCTGTTTAGAGCAGCCGCTGGCACAAGACTATATACGAAGGATGGAACCGGAAGCGCAATGTTCTGTTCACTGTGTAGCAGCCGTGCCGGGGTCCTGCAGTTCAGCTCCCATTCAAATGACTGGAGCTGAGCTGCAGCACGCCAGCAACTACACAGTAGGAAGAGCCTTCAGTCCACTGTATAGTTTCCGACACTGGCGGCTACTTGAAACAGCTGATCGTGGGGGTGCGAAGTGTTGTACCCCACCGATCTGATACTGATGTTCTATCTATGGCCCAGAGAAACCCCTTTAAGATGGAAATACTAATTACATGCATGTAGGATGCGCGTGATAGGCCGACCTTCTGATATGAATGAAGGCCTCACAACTCTTCTCCAGAGGCAAATGTTGGGGAAAAGAAGGGTCGGAGATGCTGGATTTCGACATGCCTGATGGTGTCGTTCTTGGGAGATAAACCGCTGTCAGAGGTGCCTGGCAGTGGCTTACTTCCCTTTCCCATTCAGAAGACATGCATACTTGGGACTTGGTACAGATGCATTCATATGGGATTGTGAAAAAGTTCGTAGGCAAGCACGTTACCTGTTCGGTGACTCCAGGGTGTCTAGGAATTTCATACGTCCTGCACTTAAGCTGAAGAATAGGGTCTTCATTTAAAAGTTGGGCAAGAAGCAACACCCCACTCTGGAAGAAAGAAAGCAAAAACATTCAGTGCACTAGGCAGAGGAATAACAACTTGGATTTGGCATCTTAGTGACTGGTAATCAGAGATTTTCAAGATCTCTGCTTACAGTCATTCAATAGAAACCATACTGTCCAAGTGAATACAATTGTCCCCAAAATTACAGTACAGTTATCAGGTTGTGTCACTAACCGGGTGTCCATGCTATGACCAGGACTGATTTTCATCCACTTGAACAGTATGGTTTCTTTTGAATGACAGCAAGCAGGGATCATGAAAAATGGGGGACATTCATACAGAGTATATAGGAAAATTGTATAAACAATAAAAATAAATCATTAATACGATGCTGCTTTGGATGTAAATAATATAAAAATTCAAAGGAGAGAACTGACCTCCGTGTAAAAGCGCACGTATCCAGACGTGAAGCCTATGACGATACACGTCCAGTCCGGCCGCCCAGTAGAACTCCTGCACAAGGAAGGAAGAGCAGATCTGCAGCAATGAACCATATTCCTTGGCAGGGAGAAGGGAGGTGGTCCAATGTGACCCTGACCCCGTCTAGTGACAATTTATCTATGGAAATAACCTGACGTGATGATTTTCAATTGACTACAATCAATGCCACTGATTTTACGCTGCCAGGCGTCTTTTTTCAGTCATCCCTAGGTCAGACTACGCACACTTTGAAAGGGGAATCCTACAGAAAAGTAGATGTTGCCTGTGCCGGCAATTTTTCACTTGTAACACTATGTCAGGTCCAGCTGCCCCACAGTTCTGCTTCAAATTACCTTTTCTGGCTCGCCAGCGGGATGCACAGGGTGCTGCTGATAAATTCACTGAAAAACAAGCATAGCCCAGGATTAGACAGATGCTGGAAAAATCCATTATTCATAGTGTCCCAATCCAGGATCCTATCTGGACCACAAACCTTGCACAAAAAAAGAGGACGCCTTCCTGATTTATTCAGATCAATGCAAATAACAGATTGTCCCTGGGGTTCACAATCTAAACTCCAAATTAGCCTTTCATTATGTTGTTGGTGTGAGGGTGGAAACTGGAGGGAACCCATACAAACATGTGAAGAACATGTACCCCAGGGCTGCTGCACCAGTGATAACCACTAAGCCACATAAAAAAAAAAAAAAAAAACAATTTGCAATATATTTCCATTCCCAGAAACTCATAGATAAATTTCCATGTTGTCCTGTAATTTTGGGGGTCAACATACTTCTCCTCGACATTTAGAGGGCCGCTCCACACCACTTCATACTGCATCTCCTCACGGCCTTTCACATCGGCTTTCCATTTAGCTGTGAAATCAAATGAATGCATTATATCAATACAGAACAGCCGAAAAACGGTGGAAAGTGTGCAGTGTGTATCACATTGTAGATACACAGAGGGTCATAATATAGATAGATATTGGGTAAAATGATAGACAGACTAGAGATAAGATACATAGATAATGATTGTGGAGGCTCCCAACCTCTACAAGCCTAGAAAGGCTGATAACAGCAAAAATAACAGAGTATGAATGCACAGGGAAGGGTATACAATATACACTTAAGGGTACTTTCACACTTGCGTTGTTTGATTCCGGCAGGCAGTTTCGTTGCCTGAACTGCTGCCTGATCAGGCAAACTGTATGCAAACGTATGTCATTTTTTCTGACCGATCAGGTATTTTTCAGACTGATCAGGATTGATATATATGCATTGCAATACCGGATCCGTTTTTCTAGTGTCATCAGGCAAAACGGATCCAGTATTTATTTTTAAAGGTCTGCGTATGCTAAGACCGGAAGGGCGGATCCGGCATTCTGATATTTTGAATGCCGGATCCGGCACTAATACATTCCTATGGGGAAAAATGCCGGATCCGGCGTTCAGGCAAGTCTTCAGTTTTTTTCGCCGGAGATAAAACTGTAGCATGCTGCGGTTTTGTCTTTTGCCTGATCAGTCAAAATGACTGAACTGAAGACATCCTGATGCATCCTGAACGGATTACTCTCCATTCAGAATGCATTAGGATAAAACTGATTAGTTCTTTTCCGGTATAGAGCCCCTGTGACAGAACTCTATGCCGGAAAAGAAAAACGCTAATGTGAAAGTAGCCTAAGTTTGATGAAACATGACTGAAGAGCAGATGAGATAGTTTCCCCCTTCCCCCAATCTTGAGAAGAAGGTGAGATTTTCTCACGTGCTAAAAATACGGCTTTCTGCTCGTGGGCGATCACCATCAGATCGTTGGTGGGTGATAAGGACAACACGCAGTCCTGCAGCCAGTAGACGGATGCCGCTTTACTGGAGGTTTCCTCTTCAGCCTGCGGACAAATAATAAGACATTGATAAAAAGCAGTGCGAGTATCCACAGAGCGCACTCACTCACAAGTCTGCCTAAGAACACGGCCATGAATAAAGAATGGATCAGAACATCCTCCAGGAGCAACGTCTCCCCACCACCCAGGTGATGAAGGTGCTTTTTCCTGCATGATGGATGCCATGTCACAGGGCAAAAGAGAACTGGGTGGGACAGCGAACAAAACATTGAAGGGATATCAATCCCATTCAATCCTCAAAAAGCGGGTGGACAAACAAAAAAAAACAAAAAAAAAAACACACATGAAATGCTTATAATTGTCCTTTAGAACACCATTAAAATATCAACAAAAAGATCCAAAAACACTGAAGCTGCAAACTGTGAAAACCTAAATTTGTGTCAGTCTCAAAACCTTTGGTCGTGACTGCACATCCTGTATGACAGCAACTTATTTAATGGAACCTGTCACCGTCAAAATCCTCTAAACTAAGAGTAGTACCTGACGGCTGCAGTCACCTGGCTTCTAATGACCTCCTAGGCTAATTCGTCCGATCGCAGGAAAACTGCCACCGTCCACTGTATACAAATGAGGAGCTTGAAGCCAAGGGAGCAGCAGGAAATCAAGCTCGTCAGGCCCCCTTCCTGCCCGTCAACATTTGATTGATCACCTTGTTTTTTTTCCTTAATGCACAATTCCCCAGGAGATCCATCGCCTGCGCAGTCAATCTTGCTTTCTGCGCCTGCGCAGTTAGCCCAGCTGTAGTGTATTTTGCTTCCGGGGCTCACTGCACAGGTGCCGACTCACCTATGAGAGCCAAGCACACAGACGGGGCTCACTGCGCAGGTGCAAGATAGTACGGCATAGGATCTCCATGGGATTTGCAGACGACGAAAAAAAACAAGGCCATCAACCAAACGTGCATGGGCAGGAAATGGGCACATCAAGCATTAAGGATCTATTGCATACAGCTCACATCGGAATAAAAGTTTTTGGTTTTCCTGCGATCCTGCCCATTGGATGAATTAGCCAAGAACATCATTGGAAGCCAGATGAGTTCAGCTCTGGGGTACTGGGGGTGGTTTAGGGGGCGACAGGTTCCCTTTAATGCCTGAACCACTTGATGCCAATGTAAAAAGCGCCTGTGTCATGGATGGTCCATATTGAACATGAGAGGTGAGCATTTCTTTAGGGGGAAAGGGCCCTTTTTCCTTGTTTTTATACTAATTGAATATATATCTATATATCTCTCTGGTCTGATGCCCTCATTGGGACCCGAGTAATATTGGATCCTGATGAGGACATCCAGGTCAGAATATATTTGCCACAACTGGCCACTGCGCTGCTGAAGGGCGTCCAGGTCTGATTGTAACCCACAGTCTCTGGACCGGGTGCCGTTATCAGAACCTGAACAAATCAGATCCGAATGAGGGAATCTGAACCAAAGCCTGACAGTTAGGGCTCATGCACACGAACGTTTTGGTTACAGAACCATTCATTTCAATGGGTCCGCAAAAGATTTTGCGGACAAGAATAGGCATTTCTATAATGGGCCTCCTGTTCCGTTCCGCAAATTGCATCAGTTTTTTGCGGACCGCAAAAAACGGCACGGTCGTGTGCATGAGCCCTTACTGCCAGATCTAGACGCTCCATGCAGCAGTAATACCACGGAAATAAGGGGGGGGGGGGAAATCGCAAGTACACGGCGGACCCGCAGACGGGCACGCCGCTAGCTGCCGCATACTTCCATGACACGATCAGAAAGTCCATATTTTAAGCATATAATTACACTTACCGGCACTTCTCGGCTCTCATTTTCCTCCCATGATCCCCAGTCTTCATTTTCCCAGCTAGATAAATTATCTGTACAAAATGAACAAAAATAAATAAAAAATGTTTAAAAAAAAAAGTTACAAATTGGTAAATAAAATACATTTCTGCATCCATCCAGCTGATGGACACAAGGGAAGGCTGGCCAAATACCACAGGGAACACTATAAAAAAATGCTGCCCCGGAGCCTGCGCTCGAAATACTTATCCTAGGTCAGTGGTGGCGAACCTATGGCACGGGTGCCAGAGGTGGCACTCAGAGCCCTCTCTGTGGGCACCCGCTCCCTGGTATGGTGTACCAGTATGCCTTAGACTTTTCCTGCCATTCATCAGTGCAGGGATCACTATGAACAGCACAGGCAGCGCACTGAATGTAGGCAGGCTATTACAGCTACATGATAAAGTACATGGAAGATATACTATATTGGCATTCAGGTTAAAGTGTGTGTTGGCACTTTGAGATAAATAAGTGTGTTTTGGGTTGCAGTTTGGGCACTCGGTCTGTAAAAGGTTCGCCATAACTGTCCTAGGTGCTGTCCACTAGAACACGGATGCTCAACCCACCGCCCGCCAGCTGTTGCTATTATTGCCCGCTGGGAGTTGTAGTTTTGCAACAGCTGTAGGGCGGCAGGCTGAGCATCCCTGCACTAGAAGGTGTAGGCCTACAAGGTGGTGGATGATCTTCAAAGTGTGAATGGTGGCGAGCAGGTCTACTCTTTGTGGACATCTACACAATTGGCAGAATTTCAAGTTTTTGCCCAGGAGGTATATAATATATGGCCACCTATGGCGGCCTGTGGACATCCTACTTCGGAACCGCTCTTAAAGGGGTTGTCACACTTCAGCAAATGACATTTATCGTGTAGAGAAAGTTAATACAAGGCACTTACTAATGTATTGTGATTGTCCATATCGCCTCCTTTGCTGGCTGGATTCATTTTTCCATCATACACAGTTTGTTCCCAAGGTTACGACCACCCAGCAATCCATCAGCGGTGGTCGTGCTTGCACACAATAGAAAAAAGCGCTGGCTTCTCTGGTGGCCGGGACTGTGGGAGCGCACATAGGCTAGTGCTTTTTCCTATAGTGTGCAAGCACGACCACCGCTGATGGATTGCTGGGTGGTCGTAACCTTGGGAACAAGCAGTGTATATGGATGGTAAAATTTTATCCAGCCAGCAAAGGAGGCAATATGGATAATAACAACAATCACCTCCACACCAAACCTGTCACCCCATATCTTTATGGAGCTCATCCCAAATTTGCCACAAAGTTAGGGTCCATTCACACGTCTGTGGAATGGGTCTGCATCCTTCCATAATATCCGGAACGGGTGCGGACCCATTCATTCTCAATGGGGCAGGAATGGTCCGCAGCTCCAGAAAAAAAAATAGAACATGTCCTATTCTTGGCCGCAATTGCGGACAAGAATAGGCAGTTCTATGGGGGTGCCGGCCGGGTGTTTTGCTGATCCGCAATGCACTACGACGTCTGAATGGAGTAGCAACAACTGTGTAAAATGCCTGTGCATTATGTGTTCACTGCTTAGAAAAAACACAAAAAACTCAAAAGCGCCAAAGCAGACCTATGCGTCTCCATGGTTACAGACTACAAACAAATCCCATGTAGTCCCTAATTCTCTCTTACTTAGAGAGAGACTGTGTGACCGCAGGGCCTGCAAACTACTGGATCTGGCTGGAGGCACACAGTATGCCCCACTATATGTGTACACGTGGGAGGAGGGTGGGTGTCTACGGTATAAAGCCTGCATATACCGCCACAATGACCCCATCCGCTCGGCAGAGCGCTGTATATCATTATGGGTCCCACTCCCTATCCCATATTATGGGCTTATTAGACGACGGTGACACTGCCGGCTTATGGGCCGGTTCACTTATGGAGTTTAACCCCTTCAAGCCCTTAGTGATGTCTGTGATATGTTGTTTGTTTTACAATAAAATCAAAGGAGTTTTCCCACAAGGAACATTGAGGCTGGGGCTGACGAGTGTCGTGCGACCAACGACCGCTGTGTAGCAGAGCAGCCAGTAAACGGAATGGGGTGGCAGCATGATTCGCAAGTTGCCGCAACCCCAGAATCGCAAAAAAGATCAACAAATCCAGCAGCGTCGGCTATTTTTTGCGATTCTGAGATTGTGGTAACTTGCGAATCGTACGGCAGCACTGATACAATGAGATTTTAGGTTGCGGCCGAGATGGCTGTGCAGCCCCAGCCTTAGGCCGAATGCACACGTGGAACCGCGGCCTGGATTCCTCCTGAGAGCAGGAGCGCACGGCCGCCGCAATACAGTAACACACTGGTATGATCTATACCAGTGTATTACTGTACTGTGGCGGCAGCAGGGAGCGCACGGCGTCATAGCAACCAATGACGCCGTGCGCTCCTGCTCTCAGGAGGAATCCAGGCCGTGGTTCCACGGACCGCTCACGGCCGTGAACAACGGCCGTGTGCATTCGGCCTTATCCTGTTATTAGGTCCTAAATATCTGATCACTTGTGGCCCCGCCAATCACTAGAGCAGGGGACCCAATCCCCCGACTCCAGATTAGAGGGAGCAGCCATGGAGCATGCGCCCTGCCATTTCATTGAAAGTCTTCGGGGTTGATGCTGAATGGTATATTCAGGTTCTCCATCCAGACAAGGGGCTCCAGACTCCTAGTTCTCACACATGTCAGCTGTGGATAAACCCTTTAAAAGAACATTTTATCTACATTTACAACATTTTTAATACTCCGTCAAATGCATTTAAAAAAGTGAAAAGAAAGGCTTGGCTAAAAACCTCAACGGGGCACATTTATCAATTCCCTGTGTCAGACTTCTGGTGTCAAAAATGTGCTAATTTTTGGGCAAGCCCTCATTTGTTCAAAAGTATTTAACTTTTTGATGGGGGGGGGGGGGGGGGGGAAGTGTACGGCGCACTACATAAGTTCTAATTCATACCAGAGAATGGCGCTGTGCCACAATTACTAAGGGTGCCCGCCTCCTAATACCTGGTGCATCTTACCCCAGCAGGGCAGAAAGAACAAAAAACACGGGATTTCCAAGACTGCTGCAGCCTTCTCTCTGCTCACCAAGCACAGCGCCGTCCATGATATAGTGGCCGTGCTTGGTATTGCAGCTCAGCCCCATTCACATCAATAGGGCAGAGCTTCTCGTGACCGATGACCGTGATGTCACAAGGCCTAGGGAAAGCTGAGAGAAGGCCGCAGCGCTACTGCAAGAGCCGGAGCCATCAAACAGCCTTTAGTACATGTCCCCCATAATGTTTTGTGTCAGCAGCTCTTATGCAGACCTATGTGTATCCGTGGAGTCTGCAGTATTTTTTGTAGCTCTAATTTCCTGATTTCTCCAGGTTTGCAGCTTCATTGCCTCATCTGCTATTTTACTGCTGGAGGTGAAGAGGACATCGGCCATCAGGGGCTTTACAAAAACATTTCAGACTTTTTCCCGCCACAGGATTTTAGGGGTTACATGCAGACTTTGCCACAGCTCTTCCCCACCATGTTCCTATTTCTTCTACTACGTGCGAGTGGGATTATTGTGCATTTTTCTGCAGATTGCTGGAGATTCAGTGTGACCTCCATACCACAAACCAGTCTTCAGTCCACTATATGGCGGCTCGGAGATCATACTGCGGTAGGCATTTCCGAGGATTGACGTTTCCATTGGGGATGAGTCACTGCTGTTACGTGCCTCCTCTTATACCACAGGCAGATATGCCCACTGATCAGATGCGTCCCCACAGCAACCCATCTGCCTGAACGGAAAGAGGACGCAGAGAACAGCAGGCACCTACAAGGGTCTCCCAAGAAACCAGTCTTCACCCCCCCCCCCCCTCCCCATACCATTATTTACATGGACACATCCATTCCTACACGACCGCATAGTCTTATTTTCATACCTCGGATACAAACCCTAGAACCACTTTCAAAGGAGGTCTGTTAACCTCAGAGGAACCAGGGAACATCTTCATAAAACCCTAATAACCTCAGAGGAACCGGGGAGCATCTTCATAAAAACCCTAATAACCTCAGAGGAACCCCCAATGGGCCTCAGCAAACACACACAATACAGGAAGATGTTCTAATTTAAAAAGGGAACCCATCAACTGCTTTGGGGCCACTAAACCCCAGCATGACATGATGCAGGTAGGGTTCAGGGCCCCAAACCTGGCCATAGCAGACCCATCTGTCTCTGCAAAAGAAAGGAATTCAAACTTACTAGAAGAGTCCAGGACGCTTCTCCAGCAGCTATGGGGGCATGCAACTATACTCCTCGCATCACTGAGCTAGCTCAGCACATCAGGCACATGCACAGTAAATGGGGGTTCACCCATGAGTGATGTAAAAAATGAAAATCAGATATCATATAGGACATGACACTCTCTTTCTAACAAAGCTAGAACCAGCCCTGGACCTCACATTGATCCAGAGATCTCCGCATTCACTACTCCAATTGTTCTGCTAGATTTATGTCAAGCTGGCAGCTCAGGGGGGGGTGTCCTTTCTGCTGCAGCTCTCTCCCTATCACAGCTCAGGAGGTCTGTCCTTTCTCCCTATCACAGCTCAGGAGGTCTGTCCTTTCTGCTACAGTTTTCTCCCTATCACAGCTCAGGAGGTCTGTCCTTTCTGCTGCAGCTCTCTCCCTATCACAGCTCAGGAGGTCTGTCCTTTCTCCCTATCACAGCTCAGGAGGTCTGTCCTTTCTGCTACAGTTTTCTCCCTATCACAGCTCAGGAGGTCTGTCCTTTCTGCTACAGTTTTCTCCCTATCACAGCTCAGGGGTCTTGTCCTTTCCGCATCAGCTCTGCACGGAGCATATGCAACCACCTTAGGGCCCTTTCACACTTGCGTTGTTCTTTTCCGGCATAGAGTTCCGTCGTCGGGGCTCTATGCCGGAAGAATCCTGATCAGGATTATCCCCATGCATTCTGAATGGAGAGAAATCCGTTCAGGATGCATCAGGATGTCTTCAGTTCCGGAACGGAACGTTTTTTGACCAGAGAAAATACTGCAGCATGCTGCGCTTTTTGCTCCGGCCAAAAATCCTGAAGACTTGCCGCAAGGCCGGATCCGGAATGAATGCCCATTGAAAGGCATTGATCCGGATCCGGCCTTAAGCTAAACATTGTTTCGGCGCATTGCCGGACCCGACGTTTAGCTTTTTCTGAATGGTTACCATGGCTGCCAGGACGCTAAAGTCCTGTTTGCCATGGTAAAGTGTAGTGGGGAGCAGTATACTTACCGTCCGTGCGGCTCCCGGGGCGCTCCAGAGTGACGTCAGGGCGCCCCACGCGCATGGATCACGTGATCGCATGGAAACGTCATCCATGCGCATGGGGCGCTCTGACGTCGATCTGGAGCGCCCCGGGAGCCGCACGGACGGTAAGTATACTGCTCCCCGCTCCCCACTACTACTATGGCAACCAGGACTTTAATAGTGTCCTGGCTGCCATAGTAACACTGAACGCATTTTGAAGACGGATTCGTCTTCAAATGCTTTCAGTACACTTGCGTTTTTCCGGATCCTGCGTGTAATTCCGGCAAATGGAGTACACGACGGATCCGGACAACGCAAGTGTGAAAGAGGCCTTAGCGAGGTGGACAAAGAAATAACCAGGAAAAAAAAAGCAAACAGCAGGTGGCGCTGTACAGATACATTTTACTGAATAGCTCACTGGCTGTACTAAATTTTTAATGACATGCAATTACAAGAAGTATTCAGATCCAGGTGCTGGTTTGGAAACTGCTGAATATTTTTCATGGCACAACCCCGAGTAGCATGATCCTTGGGTTCATCAGCCCATTTCAGCATATACCCGATGCCACTGGAGAAGAGTCCCGGACTCTTTCCCTAGTCAGTTTGAATTTCATGTACTTTCTTTTGCGGGGTCCAATGGATTTGCTATGGGCAGGAATACGACTAGAAACCATGCTGGTGGTATAGTGGCCCAAAACTGGGGACAGGTTCCCTTTAAAACCATACTGGTAAAAACTCAGTGGCATGATTTCACCACTAGGGGGCTGAGCTGAACGCAGTGTCGGACGAATAGTGATCCGTCCGACATCAAGCTCTGAACTGCAGAACACATGGCGGGTACCATATCCTTCCCAAATTTATTAGAAAATTCAGGTAGCCAAGGCAGTTCTCTGCCCGATCATCCAGTACGACCCCATCATACTGACATCAGCGCTGACATTTCGTGCCTGCGTCATTCCAGCATCTGTCTCTGTGACAGAGCTCCCGGCAGCTTCAATGTCATTACTGCTTTTAATATCCTCTCCCTTGGGTCCCGCTGGCGTCATGGACCGTCCGTGCGCGTTCAGCCCATCGGGGCGCTATAAAGCAACTGTTCCACATGGCACTGACAGGACGGGCTGTGAGTCACTGGCAGGTTGGCAATGAGATGTGACATAGAAGAGCTGGCAGAGCGGATTTCAGTTTGTGGGTGAACCTCAGAGGAGCTCTCTCCCCAAATGCAACAGAAAAGGTCATAAGAGATTTTGACATCCAGCACTGTATGATACTTAGTGCAGGGTCTGAGGGGGCGGAGCGTGACACAGCAATTCAAAGGGCACCAAAAAGACAGCCCTTGTGTCATGCTCTGCCCCCTCAGACCCTGCACAAAGTATCAGCTTTGTCCGGAGTGTCCCTTTAAAACATCTTCATAGAAGGCATGGGTTAACATCAAAGGAATCATTTAAAGGACATGTCATTTTATGATTGAGGTCACCCCCCCACTAAGGGACCTCCAAAGATCCTGATAGAAATGGGTGCAGGGCTAAATCAGCAAAGTGTTCCCTGCACAGCGGCGCCCCAGACAGGAGACCCTTAGCACTGAAGTGAATGGGATGCAGCAGCATTACCCCGCACCCCGGAGCAATGTAACGAGCACCACGCCCCTTTAAACAGCTGATTGGGGGGGGGGGGGCAGAGAGTTGGACCCCACTAATAGCATAGTGACGTTCTATCCTGAAGACAGGCCATCGATATCCTGATTCTGGAAAACCCCTTTAAACAATTAATCTTCCCATTCGATAACTGCAAGCAGAGATTTGGAAAATCATGGTCAAATGCTGAAATATATTGGAAGACTGAAGTCAATTCATTATTTAGGACCTCGTCTTGAGAATGTCCTCCGAGCAGATACACACCGCCCACCAGCAGCGGCTTCCATACTTCCCCCGCTCCAGTGCGGGGCTGCTGAACGGAAGCTCACAACATGGCAGGAGAGCGGGCGTGCCAACGACACCCACCACCAGACACGGTTTGGCCGTGGCAGACGGTTTCATGTCTTTCACAGACATCTGTCCTAGAACTACCTGAGGAATTATAGATGGAATAAGATTTATACAATTCTCCAACATCCTCCGGCGACTACTACTACCCACATTGTTAATGAATTTACTACTCGGACACAAGAAATACACAGATTGTTCCTTTCATCACCATGGAAACGCCCGTAGAAAGGACGGGAGAACGTCACCGGTCACAGTGTCCTCTCCTGGCCCCGTGTGTCCATGAATATGATGTAGCAGAGTGGACCGTGGATGCAATGGCCGGGAGCCCTGGAGACAGGTGTCTGAGAGGAGATCGCCCCTTCCACTCAGCAGTCACTAATAAACAGGTTTCTAACACTCACTATTATCAAGACAGAACTGTCCCTCAAAGGGTACATGGACGTCATAGAGGGGCCCCTCCGTCACAACCCCACTTTACAGCGCAATACATCACAGTGTTCATAGTGCTTTACTATGGGTGACAGCGCAGCCGTCCTGTGGCCAGGGGGTGACAGCGCAGCCGTCCTGTGGCCAGGGGGTGACAGCGCAGCCGTCCTGTGGCCAGGGGGTCACAGCGCAGCCGTCCTGTGGCCAGGGGGTGACAGCGCAGCCGTCCTGTGGCCAGGGGGTGACAGCGCAGCCGTCCTGTGGCCAGGGGGTGACAGCGCAGCCGTCCTGTGGCCAGGGGGTGACAGCGCAGCCGTCCTGTGGCCAGGCGGTGACAGCGCAGCCGTCCTGTGGCCAGGCGGTGACAGCGCAGCCGTCCTGTGGCCAGGGGGTGACAGCGCAGCCGTCCTGTGGCCAGGGGGTGACAGCGCAGCCGTCCTGTGGCCAGGGGGTGACAGCGCAGCCGTCCTGTGGCCAGGGGGTGACAGCGCAGCCGTCCTGTGGCCAGGGGGTGACAGCGCAGCCGTCCTGTGGCCAGGGGGTGACAGCGCAGCCGTCCTGTGGCCAGGGGGTGACAGCGCAGCCGTCCTGTGGCCAGGGGGTGACAGCGCAGCCGTCCTGTGGCCAGGGGGTGACAGCGCAGCCGTCCTGTGGCCAGGGGGTGACAGCGCAGCCGTCCTGTGGCCAGGGGGTGACAGCGCAGCCGTCCTGTGGCCAGGGGGTGACAGCGCAGCCGTCCTGTGGCCAGGGGGTGACAGCGCAGCCGTCCTGTGGCCAGGGGGTGACAGCGCAGCCGTCCTGTGGCCAGGGGGTGACAGCGCAGCCGTCCTGTGGCCAGGGGGTGACAGCGCAGCCGTCCTGTGGCCAGGGGGTGACAGCGCAGCCGTCCTGTAGCCAGGGGGGGCTGCAGCCGTCCTGTAGTCAGGGGGGGCTGCAGCCGTCCTGTAGTCGGGGGGGGCTGCAGCCGTCCTGTAGTCGGGGGGGCTGCAGCCGTCCTGTGGTCGGGGGGGGCAGCAGCCGTCCTGTGGTCGGGGGGGGGGCAGCAGCCGTCCTGTAGTCGGGGGGGGGGGGGCAGCAGGCGTCCTGTAGTCGGGGGGGGGGGCGGGCAGCAGCCGTCCTGTAGTCGGGGGGGGGGGGCAGCAGCCGTCCTGTAGTCGGGGGGGGGGGGCAGCAGCCGTCCTGTAGTCGGGGGGGGGGGGGGCAGCAGCCGTCCTGTAGTCGGGGAAGAGGTGGCAGCAGCCGTCCTGTGGTCAGGGGGGGCAGCAGCCGTCCTGTAGTGGGGGGGGGGGGCAGCAGCCGTCCTGTAGTCGGGGGGGCAGCAGCCGTCCTGTAGTCGGGGGGGCAGCAGCCGTCCTGTAGTCGGGGGGGCAGCAGCCGTCCTGTAGTCGGGGGGGCAGCAGCCGTCCTGTAGTCGGGGGGGCAGCAGCCGTCCTGTAGTCGGGGGGGCAGCAGCCGTCCTGTAGTCGGGGGGGCAGCAGCCGTCCTGTAGTCGGGGGGGCAGCAGCCGTCCTGTAGTCGGGGGGGCAGCAGCCGTCCTGTAGTCGGGATGGGGGGGGGTGGAGCAGCAGCCGTCCTGTAGTCGGGGGGGCAGCAGCCGTCCTGTAGTCGGGGAAGAGGTGGCAGCAGCCGTCCTGTAGTCGGGGTCCAGCACTATACTCACAGACATTGCATATAAACAGGCGGTACCCACCTGCGCTCTTCTTCTCCTCCCTCAGCTGTGGGAACAGGAAGTCCCGGACCAGCTTAATGTCCTGGAAGCGGCAGAACTCCAGCAGGGCACAGGCCATCCCTCTGCCTCCGCTTAGGCACACAGCCTGTCACCCTCCCTCAGCTGCGGCGCTGCTGCTGCTTCTGCTACACCGGAAGTGCGTCATTCTGGTGAGTTGTCAGACTGAACTCGGGAGGAATACGCGCATGCGCACACCACCGACCCTGCATCCCTGAGGCAGTCTTCTGCAGCTTTTCTATTTCCATGGCGACTCAGGAAGGTCACATGACCGGAGATCGACGCCTTTTCCGCCATCTTTCTTTTTGGTTCGTTTGCCAATAGAGTCAATGCACCAATATTTGCTTTGGAATACTCCGCACAGGGGCGTAGCTATCGGAGGTGCAGAGGTAGCAGTCGCTACCGGGCCCAGGAGCCTGAGGGGGTTCAAAGACCCTTTGTGCCACATAAGAAGACACTGGTATTATGGGAAGTGCGTATGGGGACAAATGGTGGGAACATGACATGTATTTATATGCTTGCTGACAGTGAATGGAAATATCCATTGCTAATCAAGTGCTAAAAATCATTTTTTATTACTATATGGAAGTGAAAATCTTCCTTGGACATCAGACTAAGAGCTATTTTCAAAATGTCAATGAAATGTGAAGTATGTAAGAAAGTGGACGACCTCCTTTTTCCTTTATAGAATTTATAGAAAAAGAGGGGCGTTCCCTGCTCGAGACCCCTCTATGAGCCAGAGCTGAACTATAAGAAAGGCCCCCGCCGTGGCAGACACGGTATGACTATAGCTGACGCGTGTATATCTAACATGCCTGATGCCAGGGACAGACTGGCCATAGACCTTACTGGGAAGATTCACGATGGTCCAACCTATCTAATCACATAGCGGACCACCGGTACCCGCTAAGTACTGAAGTAATTATTATTATTTATTTGAAAGTGCCATTAAAGGGGTTAATCAACCCCTATAATGTCCCCCTAATGCCCAGGGCCCTCATACTGGTTATACTTACCCTGCTCCCCGGCACCCACGCCGCTCTTGATACCCGCACGGCCGCTGCTGCATCTCCCTATGACGCAGATCAAAACATCCGGCGATGGGGGGAGCAGCCAATAGAAGGCTGCGACAGGGACGACGCTCCCTAGCATCGCGGGTGACGCTAGAGACGCTCGTCCCCATTGCGGCCTGCTATTGACTGCTTCCACGGGTGACAGGGTATGTGTGAGAAAAGTGGCCATGTGTGGGGGACTGGGTGGTAGGTAGACTGTGACTACCGAGCATTCTGGGGGGGGTTCTGTGTTTTTTTTAATGTAAATTTATTAAAAACAACAAATCCAATCAACTCGAAAAATACATAACGCACCCCTCAGCTCCGTGAGCTTTGAAATGCAGTTTGAGCGGAGTCTGTATATGCTAAGCAGTTGGTTCGAACAGTATGAATCACTGAATTTTGCCATTCATTTCCATGGGGGATTTTTATTTTTAACGTTAAATTAAAATAAAAAAAATACGAATGACTCCAAAAATACATAGCACACCTCTCAGTGCTGAGAGCTTCGAAAGTAGTTTGAACGGAGAGTGGCGATGTGAACTGTAAAATGCATGGGAACGTCCGGAAGGGGGTATATATCTCCCAGGTTCCTCAACTGGCTGAGGTGGGTGACATCCAGAATGACGCTGGCTTCAGTAAATCTAGTTGCTGGAGCTATTTTATATTTATTCAGGGCTGGATTTTACTTGGATTGGGATGGTAGGTTTTGGCAGTGGGACCTCCCAATCCCCCCCCCCCCCAGTCCAGGGCAGGTTTTTCCTAGCAGGAAGGGATCCCCAGGTGAGGCCTGCTCTAATCAGGCTGGAATAAAGCACCTCCCAGTGTGTCAGTCTGGGAAGACTTTTGAACAGAGTGCGGTCTCAGCCGGGCTAGGCTGAGGGGCCACGAGGCTGGGAGATAGCCTGGAATTTGGGGGACTCGTATTTGCTACAGCCTGGAGGCTGCTGGACTATTGGGCTGAGAAAGCCGCAACTGAAACAGTGTGTGAACTGTGATGTATAGGTGAGTCAGAGAGACACGTCATATTTGTTTAGTCAGTGCCTAGACGGGAAGGTGTTTCTTTTGCTTTGTTTATGCTGGTGTGTGTGCCAAATAAATGCACCGTTTGGACCTTAAACCCGGTGTCCGTGAAGAAGTCTGTGAATAGGACCCCCCCTGAGAGCAATCCATGACAATTGGTGGAAGATGCGGGCAGCAGAAAGTGTTGTCCATGCTGAAGGCTGCAGAATTGCTGGGTAGTGTCCCTGTTAAAAAAGCACAAAGTGTTGCTAGGGGCAACGGAAGGTGAAAAAAGACAGTGTTGCTAGGAGCAACCGCAAGGCAGAAAGAGCAGGTGCTGCTGAATTGCTGTGTGGAGTTTAAAGGGCCGGAAGCCCAAGCAAAAGAAATACCTTCCCGTCTAGGCACTAACTAAACAACTATGACGTGTCTCTCTGACTCACCTCACAGTTCACACACTGTTTTATTTGTCCCCCAAATTCCAGGCTATCTCCCAGCCTCGTGGCCCCTCAGCCTGGCCCGGCTGAGACCGCACTCACAGAGCCTCAGCAGCACTCTGTTCTCTTCTCTCTCTCTTCCCAGACTGACACACTGGGAGGTGCTTTATCCCAGCCTGATTAGAGCAGGCCTCACCTGGGGATCCCTTCCTGCTAGGGAAAACCTGCCCTGGACTTGGGGGGGGGGGGGATTGGGAGGTCCCACTGCCAAAACCTACCATCCCAATCCAAGTAAAATCCAGCCCTGTATAAATAAAGAAAATAGCTCCAGCAACTATATTTACTGAAGCCAGCGTCATTCTGGATGTCACCCACCTCAGCCAGTTGAGGAACCTGGGAGAAATATACCCCCCTTCCGGACTTTCCCATGCATTTTACAGTTCACATCGCCACAGGAGTCTGTACGTTATTAATCAAAGAAAACTGGAGAAGAAGAATAAATAAAATATAAGAATATGAGGAACAACAATATAGGGGCACATTTATTTAGACCAGTGTTTTAGACGCTGGTCTTAATAAGCCTCTGCGCTGGAGGAGGATCTCCGAAGTTATGTAGAGGCGCCCGCTGATTCTGAATGTAAGACATGGCGTATGACAGAATCAGTGACAGATATACACCACAAAAGGGGCATATATATGTTCGTAAATGACCCCCATAGTGTTTTTCAAGCACCATAATAATATATATTATATAATAAATAATATAAAAACACAAGTACAATAGGCATAAAACTATTAGCAGACTGGTACAGAGCGGTAGAGGACCCTGCCCGTAAGAGCTTACAATCTATAAGGGAAGGGGAGAACACAGTAGGTGAGGGTGAAGCCTGCTGATCTGGCTGTGTGGTGGCAGCAGGCTCATTGCAGGTGGTAGGCTTTCCTGAAAAGGTGGGTTTTCAGGTTAATCTTGAAGGTTTGGATGTTGAGGGAGAGTCTTATATGTTGGGGTAGAGAGTTCCAGAGTATGGAGGAGGCATCAGAGAAATCTTGTAGTCGATTATGTGAAGAACAGATGAGAGGAGAACAGAGGAGAAGGTCCTGTGAGGATCTGAGATTACGTGTGGGGATGTATCTGGAAAGCAGGTCAGAGATGTAAGGAGGGGACAGGTTCTGGACGGCCTTATAAGTAGTTGTTAGTATTTTAATCTGAATTCGCTGGGTGACAGGGAGCCAGTGAAGAGATTGGCAGAAGGGAAAGGCAGAGGAGAAACAAGGGGAGAGTTGAGGATAGATTGGAGAGGAGCGAGAGTGCTGGATGGGAGACCACAGAGGAGAATGTTGCAGTAGTCCAGGTGGGAGATGACGAGGGCATGCACTAGTATTTTAGTTGAAGTAGTGGTGAGGAAGGAGTGAATACGAGAGATGTTCTTGAGTTTAAAGCAGCAGGTGGAGGTGAGGGTTTCGATGTTTGGCTGAAAGACAGAGCAGAATCAAATGTTATCCCCAGGCAGCAGACCTGCAAGACTGGAGAAAGTATCGTGCCATTGAAGGGGTTGTCTCATCATGGACAATGGGGGCATATCGCTAGGGTCCCCTTCACATCAGGGAGGTGTAGGAAGATGCAGCGGAAGCACTGAAGTGGAAAGAGTTGGTGGGTTGATCATGATGGAGGTGTGCTGTACCAAGAAAGTGGTTGCAGAGCCTTTCTTCCAAATGCAATCCATGACTG
This sequence comes from Bufo gargarizans, assembly GCF_014858855.1. NCBI lineage: Eukaryota > Metazoa > Chordata > Amphibia > Anura > Bufonidae > Bufo > Bufo gargarizans. Next base: position 224,526 of record NW_025334325.1, read on the forward strand.
AATCACGAGTCACCAGTATTTAATGCCGTAGATTTCTCACACAAGCCTGTCGCATCCCTAGTGAAACGTCTTCAAGAAAAATACAAGTCCAGTTGCTCAACCTTATCACTATCCTGTAAGTCATAGGGTATGTTCACGTGGCGCACATGCCGCGAATTTGCTGTCAATAATTTTTGTGCAGCAAATCTGCAATGTTGCTGTAACGCCTGTAGGTAGGGACAGACACGGACAGTGAGCCCTGACCTTGAATCCAGGCCGCTTTTCCTACCGACTTGCAGTACAAGCCATAGGTAGCAAGACCACAACTGGTCGACAGTCCCTATACTATACAGACAAACACCCTATACAGACAGACAAACACCAAGAGACAAAACAACACAAAAACAGAGTCGCACGTAAATGGGTCAGAACCAGACAAGCTATGCAGTACCAGCGAGAGACAGAGAGTGGTCAGAAGACAAGCCAAGATCCGAACCAGACGGAGAACGCAGTACCAAACGAGAGATAGAGAATGGTAAGTGGTCCAATATGCACAGGAACCAGGAATACAGCAAGTGAGTCAGAGACTATTACTGGTACCAGTGCATGGCTAGGAAGGGGTTTGAATAAAGAGCTGAGTCCCTGGATCAGAACCTGATAGGTCCATTAGTCAGAACACTAGCACATAGGAATAGAGCAGCTGGGCAATCAGCCCACTGCAAGTCTCCTCCTGCACACGACCGCTGTGGGGAGAAACAGAGCATTGCATCCTGCTGCAAAAGACGCTGTCATGTCACCAGGGGGCGTGGCTTATCAGCGTGTCTCTCCCGCTGCGCCAAAGCTGGGAATTTCGCCGCTAGAGCGCGGACAGGTGATTTTGTGACAGTTGTACAGTACCAGGAATAACTCTCATCCACACGCTTTGTATAAAAAATCTGCAGCATAAATAATAATAATCTTTATTTGTATAGCGGCAGCATATTCCGCAGCACTTTACAGTTCAGGGGTTCATGTACAGTCATAAATAACATAGCAGCAGACAAGTCAATAATTACAACAAGAGCTTACAATCTATGAGAAAATGCAGTCACTTTATGCTGCGGATCTCTAAGGCAGATCTTAGCCTTTTCTGTGCAGGTGAAATCTGCAACCATCTCCTCTGCAAATATGTACGGTAATTCCTGAGGTCTGTGTTGTGCTGAAGTGTTTTCCGTTTGCATTTTTTGTTGCGTTGTGTAGATCTGCAGGAAAATTCATTTCACGTCCGATGTGCACATACCCTTTTTCTATATGATTTACATAAGGCTGAGTAATGCCTACTACCAGTGGAGGCACAGTACCTCTGTCATCCACCCAGATGGCGCTGTAATACATGTAATAGCATAGTGTGCCTCTAATATCATATGTGTGCGGACTACAAATACTCGTACGCATTCACACGTCCGTAGTGTATTGCAGATCCGCAATACACCCAACTGGCACCCCCATAGAACTACCTATTCTAATTGCGGACAAGAATAGGACATGTTCTATTTTTTTCCGGAGCTGTGGACCAGAAGATCGGGGGCGCGCTCCAGAAATGTGGATGTGGACAGCACACTGTGGGACCCGCACCTATTAGACAATGGGGGCATATCCTAGCGATATGCCCCATGGTATGTGATGGGAAAACCCCTTTAAAGAGACCAGCTGTGTATGGAGACCTATTGGCAATGCTCCATGGGAAAAGACTATGCAAAGAGGCATCTCCCAATAAAAGAGACCCATCTCACTAGTGCCACCTATTGGAAGTGGCTCCCTAGGAGACAAAATCCAACTTTTTAACTAAACCTTTTTTGCATATCCCCTACCCCACTGACATTTCTGACAAATGTATATATTTTTTGGAGAAATTTTTTAATACAAAAAAATTGTGCTCTGCCTCAAACACTTTACCTGACTTTTCTATAAGAAAAAAAATGAATGGATGCATTATAAACATTTCCCTGTTACTTAATCCCATATTTCTGAATGTATTTGTACCAGACAAGATGCATAAATACATTGAAACCATATTTGCTCTAAATCTGTCTCGCGTCACATAATTTATTACTATACTGACTGGCTGCAGCCACCACTAGGGGGAGCTTAGTGCATAGGAATTTATACCTCTACCTGGAAGCTGTAAAACTGTTTGTATTGAGCTCCCCCTAGTGGTGGCCGCAGTAAAATGCTGTGAAGAAGGAGTTTAGCGCTTGGCCCCTCTCACAACAGGCCACAGAGAAGTTGTATGGCCAGCCTCCATGGTGAGTATGCCACAGTGTATGGGGATCAATAGTCCCAATAGTTTGCATCAGGCAGTGTGCAAATCCCTTTAAATGAGCGTTGGTCAACTGTCAGGTGGAGCCCATGTAAAATGGCCCTTAAAAAGTCTATCAGTATCTTTTTGGAGGGTATAAAAAAACTGGAGAACCCTGAGGATATGCACGAACAGAGGGAGAACATACAAACTCCATGCAGATGTGGCCTTCAGTCGGATTTGAACCCAGTGCCAACCGATTGCTGCGACTGAAAACCAGTTCTTCTGAATGAGTTTTTTCCCACTACAATTACATGGATTTCAACAAGCTCCATTCAGATGACTGGGACAGTGGCAAAAATTTCAGCAACGAATTTGTCACATGTGAACTGATCCTAACAGGAAATAGGAATGAGACAAGAGGTAACAGCTCTTGATTGGTACTATTGTGCGGCCATCTTTTGTACAAAATAGGGGAAGCCGCATGACACCGCATGAGCTGGTCACTGCGCCAGTATCTATGGAGGTAACATTCAGGCTGATGATGGGTTTTTGGATGCCGAATTAAAGGGTATCTGTCAGCAGATTTGTACCTATGACACTGGCTGACCTGTTAGGGTACTTTCACACTAGGAAAATCAAAGTGGCAGTAACAATTAAAACGTGATTTATTAGTATGACTAAAACATATATAATCCCCTTACAAGACAAACAAACAGACACAGTCGGGTCCTGGGTACAGGTGTGCCACTTGAAAGTGGCTCACTGCACACAGAGTCCCTAGAGCGAGCCCTTTATAAGGCTGTGTGGACCCCAAGGGTCACGAGGAGCCACAATTGGTGCTCAGAGACCCCAGCAAGGGCGTCCTGAATCCCACTTGGGGAACAGGGGAATGCCCAGTCGGGGTGGAAATAAGGGATATGAAATTCTGTCCGCTAACCCCACCTGCAGATTTCAAAAAGAACTGTTAGATATCCTAACTAAAGCAAAGTTGGACAAACTCATCAGTGCTGATGAATTTGCATTCCTCTATCCCTCCCACCGAATAATGGCAACCTTTTACTGCTTGCCAAAGGTTCATAAAGAGACAACGCCCATTAAGGGACGCCCCATTGTATCAGGGGTAGGGAATCTTTCACAAAACATAGGCATCTACATAGACCATATTCTAAGCCCTTTCGTACAATCACTGCCCTCGTATGTAAAAGATACTGGAGATCTTCTCACCAAACTTGAGAATATAGAGATGGAGCCACATTGGTTTTTAGCATCTATTGATGTTGAGGCTCTATACTCGTCCATACCGCACGATAGGGGGTTAGATGCAGCGGCACATTTTAAAAAGAGCCAGGGGACTACAGTTCACTGCACACAACAATTTGGTTTTACAACTGTTACACTATGTCCTCCACAGCAACTTTTTCCTCTTCGACGGCCATATCTTCCACCAGTTCAGGGACACCGCCATGGGCAGTTCGTGTGCGCCATCCTACGCGAATCTGCTCCTGGGCTGGTGGGAGGAGACAGTGGTTTTTGGCGATACACCAAGAAGGCACTTGGAACACGTTGTCCTCTGGTTGTCCGCTACATAGATGATATATTCGTCCTGTGGAGCGGGCCAGAGGACGCATTCACAGGGTTCGTTGAGGATCTCAATGACAACAACCTAAATCTTAGGTTTACCTCCGTCATAGTGAAGAATCACCTCCCGTTCCTTGATATTTCTATATCTAGGGGTGTCTGCGATAGATTACAAACCACCATCTACCGCAAATCAACGTCCACAAATTCCCTCCTCAGGTGGGATAGTCGCCATCCGACCCCACTTAAACGGGGTATACCGGTCGGACAATACCTAAGGCTTAGACGCAATTGTTCCGAAACTAGGGAGTTTAAGCGACAGGCCGACGACCTGAGGAGGCGTTTTCGTGAACGTGGGTATCCGGAGAGGTCACTGACGAAGGCCTATCAAAGGGCGTGCGCTGAAACGCGCACTTCCCTTTTACATCCCACTAAGAACCCGGTCAGCGACCCTCAGAGACTGATAAGGGTTGGAGGGACCTTCGATGCAGCATCCACCAGCGTAAGAGAGATCATAAGCCGTAACTGGGGGACCCTCCTTATGGACCCTGACCTGACTGCAGTTCTAAGCCCCCAACCCTCGGTGACCTTTAGGAGAGGCGCAAATTTGAGAGATAAGCTGGTGAACAGCCACTACAGCCCACCAGAGAAACCAAGAACGTGGTTAGACAACCCGGTTAAGGGCTGTTATAGGTGTGGACACTGCAGTTTCTGCGGTCAGCTTACCTAGGGCAAATCCTTTGCGTTGGACCCAGGGGGTCACACTTATTATATACGTGATTTTATTAACTGCCGCACCACGGGTGTTATCTACCTTATTACCTGTGAGTGCGGCAAGCGTTACGTAGGTAAGACCCGCAGGGAACTACGCAAGAGGATGGGGGAGCACTTCGGGAATATACGTAATGATAGAGAGATACCCCGGTGGCAAGGCACGTCCAGACCAATCATGGGGGCCGTGCCTCAGCAGTGACCTTTTTGGGTATTGAACACGTCCAGAAACCCCAGCGTGGAGGCGACTGGGATAAGCGCATACTCCAACGCGAGTGCTGGTGGATTTTTAAATTAAAAACCACCAACCCCCTAGGACTAAATGAGCAGCTGCAGTTTGGTTGCTTCCTCTGAAAGGATCATCTGTGTATACCTCTTATCCTCCTACCTCCCTTTGACCCTCCCTCATCCCTTGATCTTTGGGGGTCGGGCCGGGGGGGAGTGTAATGATGCTGCCATAACTGGCAACTGTGTTTGATTGAGTATGCAACAATTATATCATAAATTCTTGCATACTGGCTTGTTTCTATACTGTTGATAAAGAATGGGCACCTATTGCCAGCCACTGTGGTTACCCCTGCCGTTAAATATTCACTTTGTTGTCCAGAGTGGAGGGTCTGTGACCATGACCCCCCACGGATTAACTATTTGCGAGTGGCCTGTAGTAGGTGAGTATAATCGACGCACTCAGCTCCACCCACTCAGCCTTCTGGAAGTGCCGATGCATCCGCCCACCCAGCGTCAGCCAGCCCTGCCCACCCAGCAGCGTCCACCTGTGTGGTGATAGATGGGTTGACAGATAGACGCGGACAATGGGGGGACGACCGTGGCACTCCGGACTGATGACGCGAACACACGTGATCTACAACGTTGGCCGCGTCATCAGACTGTGACCGGTTGGTCATCTGACTGCGACTGCGACTATCCTCGTCATCAGACCGCGCCATTCACCTTAGATCGGTGCACGCATGCGCAGCGCTAACCCCGCCCCCCTTACCATTTAAAAACAGAAGCGGTGCGCATTGCAGCGCTGCCAGACGCCATACACCCGGCCTCATAGAAACCGACTGATGCCGGCCCAGCCAGATGGATGCCACACGCACCAAGGCTTGACTGTGAGTACAAGTACTGACTGATGTCAGAATCCCCACTTATATGCCTGAAGACTGTTTATCTACATATCGGCTTTAGGGAGTCATTGTACTTGCCTGTGTTTTCTCTACTAAATACATCAACCGTGTCATAGTAGTTTATAGGGCGTTTTGTACCTTTTTCTTGTGTGTTTCAGATGTACCTGGACTCTGCCATACGCATTCTAGATACAAATTAACCACGCTATTCACCATCAAGTGGTTAGAGGTAGCCAGTACCTCCCTCCTAACTGCCCAACATAAGCATAGTTTCTTATGGGGCTATGAGGTCTCTCTTAAGTGCCAATAGACTAAGTTTACCGAGTGATCTATTTTAGTCTGTCCTGACCCACTCGTGTCTAGTAGTATATCACCGACACTTAGTGGCTTAGGCAGCAGCCACTAGTACCAACCCCCGTCCCCTGACGATTCAAGAGGTTGTTAGTACTAGTATTCTTTCCGTGTATGTTCTGTTTTGAAGAAACGCGTAGGGACATATGAACATACCCTCCTTCTATCCACGGTGTTGTCATCATCTCTAGTCTAACTAGATTAGGTGTCCCCCTCCCCATCACCCTGACAGGGTCTCATAGGGACCTTAGTCCAGGGTAAGGTTCCGGACGGGAACACCCCTTGCGGGGCACGGATCCCGTGTTAGGGTAACAGGGTCACAGTAGGTCAAGTAGGGCGCGACAGGGACAGCTTTTCTCCCTGCGGCCCTTCAACAGGCATCACCCTACCTACGAAGAACCCCGGCCCGGCAAAGCAGTGCGCAGGCGTGGGATCTCGGCCAGACCTAGCGATGATACAAGGGAATAGGAGGGCGGGCAAAGGAAGAGGCTGGGGGAGAAGTAACGGTTAAAAAGGCAGAGCAGCCTGGGCACCTACACACGGAACGCCGCCCCTGGGCACTTGCGAGTACTCATTTGCATATGAAATAAACGTCATTTTTCCTGCTTCTGGATGTCTAAAGAAAATAACAAAAGTACCATTAGAATCATGTATAGGTGTGCTACAGCGCCATGTAAGTGTTGTATATGGTCATATAGTGGTGACACACTCCCTTTAAATCTGTGAAACAAAATAAATACCGGATCCGTTTTTCCGGATGACACCAGAGAGACGGATCCGGTATTTCAATGCATTTGTCAGACGGATCCGCATCTGGATCCATCTGACAAATGGCATCTGTTTGCGTCCAGATTGCCGGATCCAGCAGACAGTTCCGGCGACGGAGCTGACTGCCGGAATCCTCTGCCGCATGTGTGAAAGTACCCTTACATGTGCGCTTGGCAACTGAAGACATCTGTGTTGGTCGCACGTTCATATGTGCCCGCACTGCTGTGAAAGAGGAAGTTTTAATATATGCATATGAGCCTCTAGGAGCAACAGGGGCGTTACCATTACACCTAGAGGCTCTGCTCTCTCTGCAACTGCCGCTCCCTCTCCACTTTGATTGAGAGTGCCGGACGTTATGATGCTTACACTGCCTGTCAATCAAAGTGGAGAGGACACAGCAGTTGCAGAGAGAGAGCAGAGCCTCTAAAGGAGAGGGCGCGGCAGTTGCAAAGAGAGCACAGCCTGTAGGTGTAACGGCACCACCCCCGTTGCTCCTAGAGGCTCATTGACAGATATAAAAACTTAATTTTTCTCAGCAACGCGGGCACATAAGACCAACACAGATGCCTTCAGCTGCCAAGTGCACATGTAACAGGTCAGCCGGTTTCTTAGGTACAAATCTGCTGACAGGAGCCCTTTAAGATCCTGAACAAATTCCTTCTAGTTAATGAAGCAGAGACGTCAGGATGTCTGAAAAATGTAATTATTCTGTCACTTGTAGATAGGTCGGAGCTGTGTACTGTAACTACACGACTAATGGATGAAATCCCAGGGTTTGTTTCACTTCACATACTGTGAAACTGGAAAAAAAATATTTGTCTAGACCGGTGACTTCCAGACATGAATTGTTCCACCTCCCGGCCTCCCAATAATATTCACTGGGCAATGGCTTCTGAATTACGGTACCTGTATTTTCCATAAGAAGATTCGTCTGCAGTCATCGATGAGCTACCAAGAGTCAACCTACAGGGAATCCATAGTGGTTGGGGAGGATGAGTGCCGACCCCTCACATTGCTGTATGTGCATCTTTATATCTAGAGATGGGGCTTGTTCGGCACTATCATTTTTTCACAGGAGACAAGGTCAGCTTGACTGTTGGACTTGTTTTCAAAACATTTTTTTCTAAAAAGAGGTCCACATAGCCCAGGAGTAGGGGGAGGAGACAGACCCAAGCCCCCTTTATTTGGTGCCCATAGCAGCTTCCTTGACTTGACAGAACTTTGGAAGAAATGGTGGCCTTATATACCCTTTTAGGACACATGGACACCAAAGAGGGAGTAGTCCCTTTGAGATCCCACCCGGGTACCATCAGCAGCTTCCCTTATGAAAGAGTTAGTGCAGCTATTCATTACAGTGGAAACTATGTCATACTACAATGTGTGGCCACCAACTTCACCTAGGGTTTCTAATCACTGTGGGTTTCTCTAGCTGGACCAGTGGTGATCAGTGGCTCACTGGGGCGACTGTGTTCTGATAATGGGCAACCCTTCTAAGTCCTTCTAAATAAAAATTTACCCGCTCTAAATATAATACATGATCGTTAACACATGGCATAATGTACATTTTTGGGCACCTGTGTATAGGAATAACATAGGAGAACTAGAGCTGGTGGAAAGGAGGTGAGCTGAATAAAGTTAATAGGTGGTTTGGATGACCAGGACAGGTTGTCCGACTTGGAGTTTTTTGTTTTGGAAAAAAGATGCCTTAGGGGTGACCTAACTATAATGTAAAAATATAAAAATACATGAATGGACTTTATAATCTTTATAAAGATCTTTTTACACCTAGACCTGTAACCAGGAGAAGAGGATATCCTCTACATCTAGAGGAAAGAAAGTTACATTATCATCCTTATAGATATGAGCTCTCTACCAAAGAAGGTGGTGGTGGCCGAACAAGTTCAAGTAGGGTTTTGATGCCTTAACTGAATGTAAAAAAAAAATGGAGGTTATGAGAACTAGATTTTTGGAGATGAGACATTGATCCAAGGATTTATTCTGGTTGCCAGATTTGGATTCAGGAAGGAATTATCCTCTAATACAGGGTTATTGGTGAAACGTCCTAAAGGTTTTTCGCCTTCCTGTTTATCAACACTGTAGGATCATAGGTTGAACTTGATGAACCTGTGCCTTCTTATGTAGGTAACCCCTATGTAGTATGAGACCTGGAGGTCTTGACCAAAACATATGGCATACAAAGTCTTGCCATTGTCACATCCATGGACTCAAGCTTAGTGCATGACAAAATGCACTGTTCGATTTGCCCAAAAATTGCACGTAGGACACCACCTTGACCTTGGAAGCATCTCAGATCTCCTACAGGCCAAGCTCTGCAGTGGAAATGAATGCTATATAGTAGACAAACTACCTCTCATTTACCCTAAGCAAGGAGGTAATTCTGCAGAAGGTCCAAAAAAAGTTTTAGTGCAATCTGTATGGTAAGTGAAGTGGAAATCAATGGTAATAAATATCCCGCTGCAGTCGAAGGCAATAAATAGATTGTGCTGGGTCATAACTTCAGAGCCTATGAAATGAAACAAAGAGCTTTTATTACTCCTGAAAAGACAATAGCAGGTAGATGACATTACTGGTAAATCTCGTAAATGTGAATCATCAATATATAATCACTAGTGATGAGCGAGCACCAAAGTATTTGGGTGTTCGACCCGAACACATTGCTATATTCGTGTGCTCGGCCGAGCACCTGAGTATAATGGAAGTCAATGGGAGACAACCAGGCAACCCCTGCTCGGAAGAGAAGAGAGTATCTGGTTCATAAAAAAAATTTGAAATTTATGGAAACCCCATCAAAATGGTTTGGAAATAGCATTAAGAGGATAGCTGGATGCATCTTAGACTCCTATTATGTATGACATACAATAGACAACCACACAAAGGCTATATGCCAAAAGCCAGGTATGTACAAGTCATCAATCTATCCATGAGACAGATGACAGGCTTAGTCAGCATACCTTACAATGGCAGCCTTGTGCACCATTAGATATTCCAAATCAGCTCTCATCTGACTGAGAACCAGTAAACCTCAAAGTTATTTTGCATCTTTTGGATGGCTTGGGTGGACCTGCACACCTAGATTAATATCATTAGTTTTCCGATTGTCCTAACATAATATTCAATAACTTTTCTATACAGTTTTGTCATGTAAAAACTCATTCGCATAAACATGGGCATATTGTCATGGTCTTACCTTCTTACTGTTCTCCTTCGTTTGACATGTGCTGGCGGCCATCTTGGTTTCTGGGTTTCTTGTAGCCTCCCACCCTGCGGCTTCTCCTTCCCACTGGGAGGAGCTGGATGCCTAGCTCATATATATAGAAGGTCTGTGGCTTCAGTTCCTTGCTTGGTCCTCCTGTGTTCACATGCTTCTAAGACTGCTGCTGCTTCTGGTTCCTGATCCTGGCCTCGTCTGACTACCCCGTTGGTTCCTGATCCTGGCTTCGTCTGACTACCCTGCTGGTTCCTGATCCAGGCTTCGTCTGACTACTCTCCTGGTTCCTGACCTCTGTCTACGCAAGACCCTGCTTCGGTTTAGCCATCCGTTTGGACTTTTGCTACAGCTTGATTTTCAATAAAGCCTTCTTATTTCCACTTATCTCTGTTGTACGTCTGGTTCATGGTTCCATGACACATATGGGGAAGACATGCAAATGAGCAGAATCTACCTTGTTTTTTAGCTGTCTTCTCAGAAGATTATTAAACCAATAGAGGGCGCTGTTCATAACTCAATAGCGCCATCTATTGGTTTCATAGTCTTCTGACAAGGCTATTAGACTGAGTCTTATGACAAGCTTATTAGTGCAGCCTTTTGCATGGAAAATTTGCGATAAAAAATTGCAATTTGAATATTTGCGATGCTATCTGACACTGGGAAAGCTGGGTAATAACTCAGTGATAAAATCTGACACTGGGAAAGTTGGGTAATAACTCAGTGATAAAATCTGACACTGGGAAAGCTGGGTAATAACTCGCGATCTACACTGAGTTATTACCCAGCTTTTCCAGTGTCGATATTATCACTGACTTACTACATAATTATTGCATAATATTCGGTATATTGCTATATATTCTTTTTTTTAATATTACGAATATTCTAAAAAACGAATATAGAGCAATATAGCGAATATGATCTCAGCGAATATAACTCATGAATCATGACTCATGAACAGTGCCCTCTATTAGTTGGATAGTGTTATGACAAGACTATTCGCTGTTGTGAGCGAATAGTCTTGTCATAACACTATGCAACTAATAGAGGGCGCTGTTCATGAGAGATTCTGCTCATTTTCATGTCTTTCCCATATGCTCATGTTTATGCAAATGAGTTTTTACATGACAAAACTGTATAGAAAGGTTATTGAATATTATGCTAGGACAATCGGAAAACTGATTGTCGCCCTAATGATATTGATCTAGGTGTGCAGGTCCCCCCAAGCCATCCAACAGATGCAAAATAACATTGAGATTTACTGGTTCTCAGTTAGATGAAAGCTGGTTTAGAATATCTCAGTGCATGAGGCTGCCATTGTAAGGTATGCTGGCTGTTATCTGTCTCATGGATAGATTGATGGCTTGTACATACTTGGCTTTTGGCATATAGCCTTTATGTGGTTGTCTATTGTATGTCATACATAATAGGAGTCTGAGATGCATCCAGCTATCCTCTTAATGCTGTTGCCAAACCATTTTAATGGGGTTACCATAAATTTCTAACTTTTTTAATGAACCGGACACTCTCTTCTCTTCCAAGTAGGGGGTGCTTAGGGTTCTCCTATTGACTTCTATTGTATTAAATTGTATTCAAGCACCCAAATTATTTGGACAAGCACTCAGATCTGCCGGGCATAGCAATGCTCGAGCTGAACAGCAGTTTGCCCGAGCATACTTGCTCATGTCATGGAACCATGAACCAGACGTACAACAAGAGATAAGTGGAAATAAGAAGGCTTTATTGAAAATCAAGCTGTAAGCAAAAGTCCAAACGGATGGCTAAACCGAAGCAGGGTCTTGCGTAGACAGAGGTCAGGAACCAGAAGGGTAGTCAGACGAAGCCTGGATCAGGAACCAGCAGGGTAGTCAGACGAAGCCAGGATCAGGAACCAACGGGGTAGTCAGACGAAGCCAGGATCAGGAACCAACGGGGTAGTCAGACGAGGCCAGGATCAGGAACCAGAAGCAGCAGCAGTCTTAGAAGCATGTGAACACAGGAGGACCAAGCAAGGAACTGAAGCCACAGACCTCCTATATATATGAGCTAGACATCCAGCTCCTCCCAGTGGGAAGGAGAAGCCGCAGGGTGGGAGGCTACAAGAAACCCAGAAACCAAGATGGCCGCCAGCACATGTCAAACGAAGGAGAACAGTAAGAAGGTAAGACCATGACAGTACCTCCCCCTCAAGGGCCCCTCCTCCGCGGAGTAAGGAACGGTTTCTGAGGGAAGCGTGCGTGGAAGGCTCGGAGCAAAGCAGGAGCATGGACATCTGCGGAGGGAACCCAGGAACGCTCCTCTGGACCATAACCACGCCAATTGACCAAAAACTGCAACCGACCGCGGACCAGGCGTGAGTCCAGGATATTGCTCACCTCATATTCCTCACGATTGCCCACTTGGACCGGACGGGGCCGAGGAACCGAGGAAGTGAAACGATTACACACCAATGGCTTCAACAGGGAGACATGAAACACGTTGGAGATCCGCATGCCAGGAGGAAGCGCAAGGGCATAGGCTACCGGGTTTACCCTGCGAAGCACTCGGAAGGGACCAACAAAGCGAGGCGCCAGCTTGGGAGTGGGCACTCGAAGGTTGAGGTTGCGGGTGGACAACCATACACGGTCTCCGACCTGGTAGGAAGGAGCGGGCGCTCGTCTGCGATCAGCCTGGAGCCTCTGGCGCTGCGCAGAGACCTCAAGGGACCTCTGGATCTGTACCCAAGAAGCACGTAGGACGGAAAGGTGATCCTCCACAGCCGGAATATCCTGGGGAGAGAATACCTCCGGTAACACGGCAGGTTGGAACCCATAATTGGCCATGAAGGGAGACGTCCCAGAGGAAGAGTTCACCGCCGTGTTCCTGGCAAACTCAGCCCAAGGCAGGAGGTCAACCCAATTGTCTTGGTGATCGGAGACATAGCAACGAAGGAATTGCTCCAAGGCCTGATTGGATCGTTCTGCGGCCCCATTGGACTGAGGGTGGTAGGCCGAGGAGAAAGAGAGATGAATCCCCAACTGGGAGCAAAAGGCGCGCCAGAACCTGGACACAAACTGACTCCCCCGATCCGACACAATCTCCTTGGGCAAACCGTGCAACCGGAAAACCTCCCTGGCGAAAATCGTGGCCAACTCTTGTGCAGAGGGTAACTTCTTGAGAGGAACACAGTGGCACATTTTGGAAAACCTATCCACAATCATGAGAATGACCGTATGGCCTCGGGATGCAGGGAGGTCCACAATGAAATCCATCCCCAGGTATGACCATGGGCGCTCCCCGGTGGCTATGGGTTGCAAAAGGCCCAACGGAAGGTGCCGAGGGGACTTACTCTGGGCACAAACGGAGCATGCCGCTACATATGCGGCGATGTCGGAACGTAGAGAAGGCCACCAGAACAGACGTGAAACAGTCCAGGACAGCTGATTCTTTCCAGGATGCCCCGCGGCCTTGGAGTTATGGTAGGTTCGCAACAACCGAGTGCGCAACTCCTCAGGCACAAAACACCTGCCGTTGGGTCTCCCAGAGGGAGCACCAGATTGAGCCGCCAAAATCTGCTCACCCAGGGGAGAGGTCAGGCTGGTGCGAATGGCGGCCAGGATCTGATTCGGAGGTATGACCGAAGTCGGAATCGACTCCTCCCCGGACAGCTCGGAGTACTGCCGTGATAAGGCATCCGCTCTGATGTTCTTGGAACCGGGTAGGTAGGAGACCACGTAATTAAAACGTGACAAGAACAGAGCCCATCTGGCCTGACGTGGTGTCAATCTCTTGGCCTCAGAAAGGTAGGTCAGATTCTTGTGGTCCGTCAGGATGAGAACCGGAACCACCGAACCCTCGAGCAAGTGCCTCCATTCTTTAAGGGCCTGCACGATGGCCAATAACTCCCTGTCACCAATCTGATAGTTGCACTCCGCCGAAGACAGTTTCCGGGAGTAAAACCCACAAGGAAGCAGAGGACCCTCGGGTGTTCTACGCTGAGACAGAAGGGCGCCTACTCCCGTCTCAGACGCGTCCACCTCGAGGACAAAGGGCAACCCAGGGTTGGGATGCGACAGAATCGGAGCCGACACAAAGGCGGACTTTAGAGCCTCAAAAGCTCGGATGGCCTCGAGCGGCCAGACCTGGAAATTACTGCCCTTCCTGGTCAGATCCGTGAGAGGCTTGGCTAGCATAGAAAAGTCCCTGATGAACTTCCGATAATAATTGGCGAAGCCCAAAAAGCGCTGCAGGGCACGGAGACCACTGGGCTGGGGCCACTGTAAGACAGCCGAAACCTTCTCAGGATCCATGGAGAACCCCTCAGCGGAAATGATGTAACCTAAGAAGGTTACCTGGGATCGGTGAAATTCGCATTTCTCAAGCTTACCGAACAGCCTGTTCTCTCGTAACCGTTGCAACACTCGTCTGACATCCATAATGTGGGCCTCCATGGATTCAGAATATACCAAGATGTCATCCAAATAGACCACCACACACTGCTGCAACAGGTCACGGAAAACATCGTTGATGAATTCCTGGAAGACTGCGGGCGCATTGCACAACCCAAAGGGCATAACCAAGGATTCATAATGACCGGTCCTGGTGTTAAACGCGGTCTTCCACTCATCGCCCGCCTTGATCCTTACCAGGTTATATGCCGCCCTCAGGTCGAGTTTGGTAAAGACCGTGGCCCCTTTGAGGCGATCGAACAGCTCGGAAATCAAGGGTATCGGGTAAGCGTTCTTGATCGTGATGCGATTGAGACCCCTTTAATCGATACAAGGCCTCAACTCACCGCCCTTCTTTTTCACAAAGAAAAATCCAGCCCCTGCCGGGGACGAGGATTTGCGAATGTGTCCGCGTGAAAGCGCCTCCCTCACGTACTCCTCCATGGTCTCATTCTCCGCTACCGACAGTGGATAGACTTTGCCACGAGGAGGAACGGCACCAGACTGTAACTCTATGGCACAATCGTATGGGCGGTGCGGAGGTAGGGCAACCGCGCGCACCTTATCGAATACATCCCGGTACTCTTCGTATTCAGGAGGCAACAGAGAGTCAGAGGAAGTACACAGCAACTTGACAGGCCCATGGATGCAACTAGCCCCACACTGCGGTGACCACGAGAGGATCTCGGCCGATCTCCAATCGAAAGT
The DNA here is from genome assembly GCF_014858855.1 of Bufo gargarizans. NCBI lineage: Eukaryota > Metazoa > Chordata > Amphibia > Anura > Bufonidae > Bufo > Bufo gargarizans. Next base: position 239,745 of record NW_025334325.1, read on the forward strand.
CGGATTATGCTTCTGGAGCCAGGGGTACCCCAAGACCACCGAGTAGTGTGGAGACAAAATCACCTGGAGGCAGACCGACTCTCTGTGAACGGCACCAATGGCTATCCCCACTGGAAGGGTCTCATGAGTCACGTGTGGCGGCAGAAGGGGTCTGCCGTCTATCGCCTCAAGAGCCAGTGGGGAACCTCGAGGCTGCAGAGGAATGGAATTGGCGGCAGCGAACACACTATCAATGAACAAACCACCAGCACCAGAGTCCACCAACGCCTGGGTCGTCACCGAGCCCCCGACCCAGGAGAGGACAACAGTGACCAGTGGTTTGTCAACACGGGAAACCGGGGACGAGGAGACTCCACCCAAGATCTGCCCCCGACAGGATCTCAGGTGCGAGCGTTTCCCGGACGGTTCGGACATGCCAACCGAAAATGCCCACCGAGACCACAGTACATGCATCGGCCCTCGCGTCTCCGGAGTACCCTCTCCCCCTCGGACAGGCGAGCAAACCCCAGCTGCATGGGTTCACCCCCAGACAAGTCATCCCTAGGAGGCGTGGGAGGAGAGGGAGGCACGGGTGGGACAGCAAACGTAGGTGCCAATCTGTTAGAAGACCTCCGCAGGCTCTCCTTAAAGGAAGGTCTCTCCCTGAGTCTGGTGTCAATCAAAATCAGGAAAGAAATAAGAGACTCGAGCTCCACTGGTAGGTCCTTAGCTGCAACCTCATCCTTCAAGGCATCCGAGAGACCATGAGAGAAAGCAGCGACCAGAGCCTCATTATTCCAGCCCACCTCTGCTGCCAGGGTACGAAACTCAATGGCGTATTCAGCTACGGATCGTGAACCCTGTCTGATGGACATAAGGAGCTTCGCAGCAGAGGCAGCACGAGCCGGCACATCGAATACCTTCCGAAGAGAAGCAACAAAACCGGAAAACTCGGCAACCACCGGATTGTTGTTCTCCCATAAAGGGCTGGCCCAGGCCAAGGCCTTGTCCGAGAGCAGCGAGATCAAGAAGCCCACCTTTGATCTCTCAGTAGGAAAGGCATGTGGCAGCAACTCGAAATAAATGCCCACCTGGTTAAGGAAACCTCGGCACTGAGTTGGCTCTCCCCCAAAGCGCTGTGGAAGGGGGGCAGAACCAGTCATACCCCGAGACACCGCAGGCGCAGCAACAGGTGTCGGGGTAGACTCTGGCGCAACAACCGGAGCGGCAGTAGGAGCGGGCCCAGGAGCGACAACCGACCCGTCGGCAACGGAAGCGAAATGAGCCGTGCGTTCAAGCAGGGTTTGCAACGCCACAGCGAACCGACCCAACAGGTGATCCTGCTGATCAAGTCTGGCAACCAGCGTAGGTAGCGAGGATGGCCCTGTACCGTCAAAATTCATGGCTTGGTCCTAATGTCATGGAACCATGAACCAGACGTACAACAAGAGATAAGTGGAAATAAGAAGGCTTTATTGAAAATCAAGCTGTAAGCAAAAGTCCAAACGGATGGCTAAACCGAAGCAGGGTCTTGCGTAGACAGAGGTCAGGAACCAGAAGGGTAGTCAGACGAAGCCTGGATCAGGAACCAGCAGGGTAGTCAGACGAAGCCAGGATCAGGAACCAACGGGGTAGTCAGACGAAGCCAGGATCAGGAACCAACGGGGTAGTCAGACGAGGCCAGGATCAGGAACCAGAAGCAGCAGCAGTCTTAGAAGCATGTGAACACAGGAGGACCAAGCAAGGAACTGAAGCCACAGACCTCCTATATATATGAGCTAGACATCCAGCTCCTCCCAGTGGGAAGGAGAAGCCGCAGGGTGGGAGGCTACAAGAAACCCAGAAACCAAGATGGCCGCCAGCACATGTCAAACGAAGGAGAACAGTAAGAAGGTAAGACCATGACAGCTCATCATTAATAATCACTAAATCTGCTCATTCGCTACAGAGGTCAAACCGCAGCCATCTTCTTTCTGACGTCATCAACATGGTGAGTCTCGACTTTCTTGGTGTCTTTTGCTGTTTAGCAGGTGAACTTTTTCTTTATTATTGGTGGCACAGACTGGCTGGAATCTCTAAGGAATCCACTGTGTTTTCTTAAAGGGATTCTGTCACCTCCCCTAACCCAAAATCGGATTTTAAAGCAGTCATGCAGCACAGCTTACCTTGAATCGGCTATGCTCTTCTATCTTGTAATCCGTCCAGTAGTTTATGTGAAAATCGACTTTTATGATTATGCAAATTAGCCCTGAAGGTGCCCAGAGGGGCGTTTTGTTCCCCTTAGTGTGCCCAGTAACGCCCCTCTTACAGTGCCCAAAACGCCTTCCTTCAGAATGCCTAACCGCCCACAGCCTCTCATCCCTCTCCTCCCCCTCCCTCACGGCCGAACGAACTCTCGCACAGGCGCAGTACCCACTGAGGGCTGCGCCAGTGCGATCTGCAGGAGACTGAGGGCAGGAGCTTCATCCTCGTCACTGGGCATGCGCCGAGCCCAGTGACGTCCGATGCTCGCTCTGCTGATTGAGGGAAGAGCGAGCATCGGAAGTCACTGGGCTCGGCGCATGCCCTGTGACGAGGATGAAGCTCCTGCCCTCAGTCTCCTGCAGATCGCACTGGCGCAGCCCTCAGTGGGTACTGCGCCTGTGCGAAAGTTCGTTCGGCCGTGAGGGAGGGGGAGGAGAGGGATGAGAGGCTGTGGGCGGTTAGGCATTCTGAAGGAAGGCGTTTTGGGCACTGTAAGAGGGGCGTTACTGGGCACACTAAGGGGAACAAAACGCCCCTCTGGGCACCTTCAGGGCTAATTTGCATAATCATAAAAGTCGATTTTCACATAAACTACTGGACGGATTACAAGATAGAAGAGCATAGCCGATTCAAGGTAAGCTGTGCTGCATGGCTGCTTTAAAATCCGATTTTGGGTTAGGGGAGGTGACAGAATCCCTTTAACTTACAGATACAGTTAGGTCCATAGATATTTGGACAGAGACAACATTTTTCTAATTTCTGTTCTGGACATTACCACAATGGATTTTGAACAAAACAATTCAGATGCAGTTGAAGTTCAGACTTTCAGCTTTAATTCAATGGGGTTAACAAAATGTTTGCATAAAAATGTAAGGAACTAAAGCATTTTTTAGAATCAATCCCTTCATTTCAGGGGCTCAAAAGTAATTGGACAAATTAAATAATTGTAAATAAAATGTTAATTTCTAATACTTGGTTGAAAAGACTTTGTTGGCAATGACTGCCTGAAGTCTTCAGCTCAAGGACATCACCAGACGTTGTGTTTCCTCCTTTTTAATGCTCGGCCGGCCTTTATTGCAGCGGTTTTCAGTTGCTGTTTGTTTGTGGCCTTTCTGTCTGAAGTTTAGTCTTTAACCTGCTCAGGACCGCCGTATGCGGGATTGCGTCCTGGCGGCGGCCCTGCTCTTCTGGGTGGACGCATATACGCGTCCTCCCGCGATAGCCGAGATTTCCTGTGAACGCGCGCAGGAACGGAAGGAACGGAAGGTAAGCGAGTGGATCTCCAGCCTGCCAGCGGCGATCGTTCGCTGGCAGGCTGGAGATGCGATTTTTTTAACCCCTAACAGGTATATTAGACGCTGTTTTGATAACAGCGTCTAATATACCTGCTACCTGGTCCTCTGGTGGTCCCTTTTGTTTGGATCGACCACCAGAGGACACAGGTAGCTGTGTAAAGTACCACCAAACACCACTACACTACACTACACCCCCCCTGTCACTTATTAACCCCTTATGAACCACTGATCACCCCATATAGACTCCCTGATCACCCCCCTGTCATTGATCACCCCCCTGTCATTGATCACCCCCCTGTAAGGCTCCATTCAGACATCTGTATGATTTTTACGGATCCACGGATACATGGATCGGATCTGCAAAACACATACGGACATCTGAATGGAGCCTTACAGGGGGGTGATCAATGACAGGGGGGTGATCACCTCATATACACTCCCTGATCACCCCCTGTCATTGATCACCTCCCTGTAAGGCTCCATTCAGACGTCCGTATGATTTTTACCGATCCACGGATACATGGATCGGATCCGCAAAACACATACGGACGTCTGAATGGAGCCTTACAGGGGGTGATCAATGACAGGGGGGTGATCACCTCATATACACTCCCTGATCACCCCCTGTCATTGATCACCCCCCTGTCATTGATCAACCCCCTGTAAGGCTCCATTCAGACATCCGTATGATTTTTACGGATCTACGGATATATGGATCGGATCCGCAAAACACATACGGACGTCTGAATGGAGCCTGACAGGGGGGTGATCACCTCATATAAACTCCCTGATCACCCCCTGTCATTGATCACCCCCCTGTCATTGATCACCCCCCTGTAAGGGTCCATTCAGACGTCCGTATGATTTTTACGGATCCACGGATACATGGATCGGATCCGCAAAACGCATACGGACGTCTGAATGGAGCCTTACAGGGGGGTGATCACCCATATAGATTCCCTGATCACCCCCCCTGTCATTGATCACCCCCCTGTAAGGCTCCATTCAGACGTCCGTATGTGTTTTGCGGATCCGATCCATGTATCCGTGGATCCGTAAAAATCATACGGACGTCTGAATGGAGCCTTACAGGGGGTGATCAATGACAGGTGATCAGAGAGTCTATATGGGTGATCACCCCCCTGTCATTGATCACCCCCCTGTAAGGCTCCATTCAGACATTTTTTTGGCCCAAGTTAGCGGAAATATTTTTTATTTTTTTTGGTTTTTTTTCTTACAAAGTCTCATATTCCACTAACTTGTGTCAAAAAATAAAATCTCACATGAACTCACCATACCCCTCATGGAATCCAAATGCGTAACATTTTTTAGACATTTATATTCCAGACTTCTTCTCACGCTTTAGGGCCCCTAAAATTCCAGGGCAGTATAAATACCCCACATGTGACCCCATTTCGGAAAGAAGACACCCCAAGGTATTCCGTGAGGGGCATATTGAGTCCATGAAAGATTTAAATTTTTGTCCCAAGTTAGCGGAAAGGGAGGCTTTGTGAAAAAATAAAAAATAAATCAATTTCCGCTAACTTGTGCCAAAAAAAATAAATTCGATAAACTCGCCATGCCCCTCATTGAATACCTTGGGGTGTCTTTCCAAAATGGGGTCACATGTAGGGTATTTATACTGCCCTGGCATTTTAGGGGCCCGAAAGCGTGAGAAGAAGTCTGGGATCCGAATGTCTAAAAATGCCCTCCTAAAAGGAATTTGGGCCGCTTTGCGCATCTAGGCTGCAAAAAAGTGTCACACATGTGGTATCGCCGTACTCAGGAGAAGTTGGGGAATGTGTTTTGGAGTGTCTTTTTACATATACCCATGCTGGGTGAGATAAATATCTTGGTCAAATGCCAACTTTGTATAAAAAAATTGGAAAAGTTGTCTTTTGCCAAGATATTTCTCTCAGCCAGCATGGGTATATGTAAAATGACACCCCAAAACACATTCCCCAACTTCTCCTGAGTACGGCGATACCAGATGTGTGACACTTTTTTGCTGCCTAGGTGGGCAAAGGGGCACACATTCCAAAGAGCACCTTTCGGATTTCACAGGTCATTTTTTACACATTTTGATTTCAAACTACTTCTCACACATTAGGGCCCCTAGAATGCCAGGGCAGTATAACTACCCTACAAGTGACCCCATTTTGGAAAGAAGACACCCCAAGGTATTCCGTGAGAGGCATGGGGAGTTCCTCGAATTTTTTATTTTTTGTCACAAGTTAGTGGAATATGAGACTTTGTAAGAAAAAAAAAAAAAAGAAAAAAAATCATCATTTTCCGCTAACTTGTGACAAAAAATAAAAAGTTCTATGAACTCACTATTCCCATCAGTGAATACCTTAGGGTGTCTACTTTCCGAAATGGGGTCATTTGTGGGGTGTTTGTACTGTCTGGGCATTATAGAACCTCAGGAAACATGACAGGTGCTCAGAAAGTCAGAGCTGTTTCAAAAAGCGGAAATTCAAATTTTTGTACCATAGTTTGTAAACGCTATAACTTTTACCCAAACCATTTTTTTTTTACCCAAACATTTTTTTTATCAAAGACATGTAGAACAATAAATTTAGCAAAAAATGTATATATGGATGTCGTTTTTTTTTGCAAAATTTTACAACTGAAAGTGAAAAATTTCATTTTTTTGCAAAAAAATCTTTAAATTTCGATTAATAACAAAAAAAGTAAAAATGTCAGCAGCAATGAAATACCACCAAATGAAAGCTCTATTAGTGATAAGAAAAGGAGGTAAAATTCATTTGGGTGGTAAGTTGCATGACCGAGCAATAAATGGTGAAAGTAGTGTAGTGCAGAAGTGTAAAAAGTGGCCTGGTCATTAAGGGGGTTTCAGCTAGCGGGGTTGAAGTGGTTAACAAGTGAAATGCTCTATTGGGTTCAGACTTGGCCATTCAAGAATATTCCACTTCTTTGCTTTAATAAACTCGACGGTTGCTTTAGCTTTATGTTTTGGGTCATTGTCCATCTGTATTATGAAACGCCGACCAATCAATTTGGCCTCATTCGGCTGGATTTGAGCGCACAGTATGTCTCTGAAAACCCCAGAATCCATCCGGCTGCTTCTCTCCTGTGTCACATCATCAATAAACATTAGGGACCCAGTGCCACAGGCAGCCATGCATGCCCAAGCCATCACACTGCCTCCGCTGTGTTTTACAGATGATGTGGTATGCTTTGGATCATGAGCTGTACCGTGCCTTCGCCATACTTTTTTCTTTCCATCATTCTGGTAGAGGTTGATCTTGGTTTCATCTGTCCCAAGAATGTTCTTCCAGAAGTGTGCTGGTTTTTTAAGATGTTTTTTTAGCAAAGTCCAGTCTAGCCTTCTTATTCTTGAGGCAGTGAACCCTCTGTATTTACTTTTATACTTCCTTTTATGGTAGATTTGGATATTTATACGCCTATATCCTGGAGAGTGTTGTTCACTTGGTTGGCTGTTGTGAAGGGGTTTCTCTTCACCATGGTAATTATTCTGCGATCATGCACCACTGTTATCTTCCGTGGGCGTCCAGGTCTTTTTGCATTATTGAGGTCACCAGTGACTTCTTTCTTTCTCAGGATGTACTAAACTGTAGATTTTGCCACTCCTAATAGTGTAGCAATTTCTCGGATGGGTTTTTTCTGTTCTCACAGATGAAGGATGGCTTGTTTCACCTGCATGGAGAGCTCCTTTAACCGCATGTTTACTTCTCAGGAAAATCTTCAAAATGCAAGCACCACACCCCAAATCAACTCCAGGCCTTTTATGTGCTTAATTGAGAATAAAATAATGAAGGAATTGCCCACACCTGCCCATGAAACTTTGAGTCAATCGTCCAATTACTTTTGGTCCATTTAAAAACAGGGTGTCACATGTAAAGGAGCTGAAACTCCTAAACCCTTCATCCAATTTTAATGTGGCTACCCTCTGATGAAAGCTAAAAGTCTGGACTTTATGTACATGCTTATTATATAACTACAACTTCAATATGTTTTAGTAAACAGGTAATAAAAACAAAATTTGTGTCCGTGTCCAAATATATATGGACCTAGCTGTATTTCGTTCTGCAGGGGCTGCTCTAGGGAAAATTTAACAATATAATAATAGCAAAGACAGGTGCACTCTGCGGTCTTACTAAACCCTCAAACTGATGTTAAAATTGAGAGATTAGCCAACATATCCTACTATGGAGGACATGTCTGAGCCCGAGCACCGCGCCAAGGTTTCTCAAGTAGCTCGGGTCCTAACACTCACCTACCTGAGCTGTACGGGCAATACCAGGGGCCAGTGGGCGAATAACAGTCTTGAGTGGGACTCGCAGACTCCTCCCTCCTCCCATTGCTAGCATGGCTACATGCTGGAGGTAACTGGTGAGTTATCTGTTGTCGTATATAAAGCAAATGCTTTATATAAATGTAAAAAAAAAATTATCGGGTCAAAAGAAAAATGATGCAAACTATATTGACCCGTTAGATGGACATAAACATCTCAACGAGTTCAATCAAGAACCTGATTATTTTGTGCAATCAGTAAAACAGGGTACAAGCGTCTATGCAAAAATATAAATGGTTTATTATACAATAGGTTAAAATGCAAACGAAAATGAATCAACATAAATTTCAATAATATACAATGATATGCAGTACCCAGAATTCACCACTATATGATACCAACAAAACACTACTCAACCAACACAAGAATAATATGCAATACAGCTTTAAATCTGTGAGAGAGATACAATCAATGGATTATGCGGAAAACTCAATCAAGAAGATGACAGATACGAGCCCTTGCTCCGCCCAAAAATGATGACCAATCTTTCAGATAATGGTAGTATTGCAACAAAACTTATAAATTACTGGCTTGATATCAAACTATGGAATACAAAGATTCCCAACAAAGAGTTTCTCCAATATTATCCCCTTGTTTCAGTTATATGCATCGTAACTGAAATCAGAGAAAATACTGATGTAGCAACTAACGTTACACGTCCGCAAGTGAGCGGGTATCTGGCTAAGTATCAAGCCAATTAATTTAGATCAATACTACATAAAAACAAGATATACATTACCCAATGGTCAAGTGATGTGCAGAGTCTTGGGGCAGCCAGCTCTCAAGAGTTTTTCCCGATAATCCAAATGATTCTCCAGAGATCTATAATCCAAATGTTTGCTTTCTCTTTTTTTCTTTTTCTCCTTTCTCTCTTTCTTCTGGTAACTGGTTTCTTAACCCAAAACTTATCAGATGGACACGCCCTCAGAGTTTGGAACTTTCCAATCATCGTTGGAGGGGTGTGTGCATGGATAAGGAGCATGGCGTCATAATACTACCCAGAATGCAATTTTGCTACTGATGTAGTATTAACCGCTTATATCTAGGTGGCACTGTTGTATAAGCAATATGCATCATACCATTAAGGGTTAACTCATACATGCCTAATATTTTCAACACTTCACACCTCTGACAGCTGGGGCCTTGTCCCAGGGCTGAGGGACAAACTTTGATACATGAATATATACTTTGAGGAACATCTAGACCATTCTCACACTGTGGAATTCATGTTCAGATAGGAAAAACAATGAAGCCTCAGAATCTGCAGGTGCGGTGTATCTTCTAACTTTCTAAATGTATAATATGTTGTTACAATAACAGTAGCTTTTGAACGGCACAGTAATCTTCTCATGGACTTACTTTGGCCTACATGAAACTTCATACAAAACAGTGAATATAAACCAACATTGCTCTTAAAGGCAATGAATACTCATTATAACTAAAATAAGTAAGTATAACTGTTTAAACTTATGAAAAAGCACAACACTGTGAGTCGGACCTCACGCTCCTGTAATTCGCCCACTGGCCCCTGGTATTGCCTATACGGCTCAGGTAGGTGAGTGTTAGGACCCGAGCTACTTGAGAAACCTTGGCGCGGTGCTCGGGCTTAGACATGTCCTGCACAGTAGGATAAGTTGGCTAATCTCTAAATTTTAACATCAGTTTGAGGGTTTAGTAAGACCGCAGAGTGCACCTGTCTTTGCTATTATTATATTGCTACATTGGTTATCACGTCTACATAATTGCAATCTTGTGTAGGATGTTTATTGTGGTACTTGTGGTCCGCTGCGGGCATCCTCCACTGTATGCATTTTTGCTGGGGATAGCAACGGGTCACAAGTGCAGGATTTGCTCCCCTGTATATTTATGCACAACCAGGCCTTTTTTTCTGGCAGAACGCCCCGGAACGGTGTTCCGCCACCTATTGGGCGCCCGTTGCGGTGTGGTGTAAAAAATTAAATAAATAAAAAAGTTGGTTATATAAGTTCGGCCGGCCGGCGGCGCCCCTCATGCTGTGCCTCCTGAGCGGCTGAGCGCTTGCCGCTCTAAAGAATCTCCGGCCACCGGCTCAGTGCTGCGCAGCCTGCCTGTGCCTGCTGTGTCTGCTCTGTGCTGTTGTTAATGTTGCGTGGCCGAGCTCTGTTCGGTCCGCGGTACAGGAGCTTTTGTTTCTTGTACCCGGCCGGACTGACAGGAAGTGCTCACTTAGTGTGCACTTCCTTTCAGTCCGGCCGGGTACAGGAAACAAATGCTCCTGTACCACGGACCCAACAGAGCTCGGCCACGCTACACTAGAGGTGACAGGAGGAAGTGGGGGAGGAATGGAAATGAGAGTGACAAGGGGGGGGGAATGGAAATGAGTGACAAGGGGGGGGGGAATGGAAATGAGTGACAAGGGGGGGGGAATGGAAATGAGAGTGACAAGGGAGGGGGGAATGGAAATGAGAGTGACAAGGGGGGAGGAGGAAATGAGAGTGACAAGGGGGGGGGGAATGGAAATGAGAGTGACAAGAAGGGGAGGAGGAAATGAGAGTGACAAGGGGGGGAATGGAAATGAGAGTGACAAGGGAGGAGGGAATGGAAATGAGAGTGACAAGGGAGGGGGGAATGGAAATGAGAGTGACAAGGGGGGAGAAGGAAATGAGAGTGACAAGGGGGGGTAGAAATAAGAGTGACAAGGGGGGGGAATGGAAATGAGAGTGACAAGGGGGGGAATGGAAATTAGAGTGACAAGGGAGGGGGGAATGGAAATGAGAGTGACAAGGGGGGGGATGGAAATGAGTGACAAGGGAGGGGAATGGAAATGAGAGTGACAAGGTGGGGGAATGAGAGTGACAAGGGGGGGATGGAAATGAGAGTGACAAGGGGGTGGGAATGGAAATGAGAGTGACAAGGGGGGGAATGGAAATGAGAGTGACAAGGGGGGTGGAGGAAATGAGAGTGACAGGGGGGGGATGGAAATGAGAGTGACAAGGGGGTGGGGAAATGAGAGTGACAAGGGGGGAATGGAAATGAGAGTGACAAGGGGGGGAATGGAAATGAGAGTGACAAGGGGGGGGGAATGGAAATGAGAGTGACAAGGGGGGGAAATGGGAATGAGAGTGACAAGGGGGGGAGGAAATGAGAGTGACAAGGGGGGGAGGAAATGAGAGTGACTTACAGTTTACATGATTGCTCAGTCCCTGCAGCCTCCGGCTCTCCACTGGCTCTCCACTGGCTCAGTCCCGCCCAGCTCCCGCCCACCACTGACAGCGGCGGAGAGAGTGAGAGAGGAGACGCAGATTCTGTGGCCCCAAACCCCGCCCCCAGGCCGACTCCATTGCTGTCTGCGGCCCCAGACCCACGACCCCCCGCCTCCGGCTCCACTGACAGGCCCGCCCAGCAGGCAGGGCGGCTGCTGGAGGCGCGGGCGGAAGTTTAGTGTCGTGGGTGTCGGCACGAGCAGGAGTCAGGAGGCAGAGCGGCACCAGGCAGGAAAAGGAAACAAATTTTTCATTTATTTCATTTTTAAATTATAAATTAAAAAAGATTGAATTGGCCAATTAGGGGAACAGGAACAGGGAAGGAAGGGGCCAGGCCAGGTTGCGCTGCCCATGCGTGGACTAGGGCGGCGGCGGCCGCGGGCACTGGCATCCTGGCTGTCACGACCGTCACTGGCAATTTTACTTGCATCCCTGTTCTCTAAAGGGGCGGTTTTAGTGGGCGGTCCTAGGGGTGGGTAGGGGCGTGGCCAGGGGAGGGGGGGTGAGTTCCACCACCTTTTCTCTGAGAAAAAAAGCCCTGTGCACAACTGCATATGGGTTTAAAGTACAACCTGCCTGTTTAACGCCACGCCATTTTTTTCAGTTTGTTTGTATCTAGGGAAAATGTAGCATTATTCAGTGATCACCTGAGAACCCAGAGCAGAGGATGGAAATGTTAGTGGCCCCGATGGTGATGTGTCACAGTGTACTCACTAAGGCCGCCACTCCCTGGGGTTGGTGCAGTGAAGAAGGGGCACAATGTGTTCCCTTAGTTTGTTATACAGTACATGTTATAGCTATGATGTATTGATGCCAGGATTTACAGCACGGCCCAGTAAGTTGTATTATCTCAGGCACCTTGAAGGAGGGAGGTGGTGGACTTGATCTTTACTTCACTCCGAGGAGGCACTGAAGCATATCGGTTACACTATAATGAGGCACACAAACATATCGGTTCTCAACGGGTAGCACAAGTTCTTAAATTCTAGAGTTCCAACAGGTGCAGCCCACAAATGGTAGGTGGTGGCTGTCCAAGAACAGTAATTCTCACAACAGTTCTTTTTCCACCCCGATACATGGGCAGTGGTAGAAACTGGTTCTGCAGCACTTCGGTAAAGTCTTTCACAATGGTGCCAGGGTCCACCATGCTCCACCTTCGTGGCAGGACCACCCTTAGCCCAACTCCTATTTACGTGCAGTAACAACTCAAGGCAAAAGCCTCCAGTCATCTACACTATTTTGTCAGGCTGACTGGGTCTTATATGATGACTGATGGCTTCACCCAACATAGGGAATGCTTGTTCCTATGCCTATGTGCTCCCACACTTGCATGGACCAACCACCATATTGTTCCCTATGAGTCATGGAATCTGAAGGGTTGTCAAGTCTGATGCTTTAGGAACTTGTTCTTAGCGTCTGCCCTTATTTCAGAGGGGATGGTAGAAGCACCTAGATGATGGAGCCCTAAAGGCATTTGGCCCTTTAGTCGTCCACATAAAGTAATCCACCCTTACTAATAATTTACACTAAGCGCATACTTACATCTTGTCTGGAACCTTAGATCCGCACGTGTATACGACGACATTCATCTGGTATGACATGAGCTGTTGAGGTCTGATCTGTAGAATATTCTCCTGGAGCTTGTGAATAATTTAATGTGACCCAGAATTGTGATCAAAGCAGGTGACTGATGAAAATATAATTTTTTTTTATTTCGTTCTTTGGAACCAAACAGGAGTTGTCATTGCATGTGATGAGACGATAGAACAGAAGACGTCTACAGAACCTCCGGAGCTCCAGTCATAATTAGAAATAGAGGCTTTACCATAAAACTTTAATTCAGGCGTCATATCAGAAAGACCTTTCTACTGTAAAGAGACTTCAATAAGTTCAATTACTTCTTATTTATGGTTATAGCTGTGCAAGAAATGAGTTTACCTAATATGACCCCTCAGCTGGTCACGATCTGTGCTGTGCAGCTACTGGCTTTAGCAGCAGAGGACTGACATCATTGTTACTCACCTGTCCCAGAACCAGCACCGAGTGCTGCCTCGTTCCTCTCCTCCAGCCGGTGCAGTCTCTTCTCCTATGTGTCCCACCGGGTTACTTGAACTCGGCTGGGGTGGCTGGACGCCGCCTGCCTATTTGGGCTGTCATGGCGTCCCTGCTACCATCTGTTGCTTCCGCATCTAATTCAGCTCTGCTGCATGAGCCAATAGTTAACTGGTACAACCCTCCTACACTGGTCTCCAGTTAAGGCCTCATGCACACGAACGTATTTTTTTCCATGTCCAAAATGGAACATGTCCTATTATTGTTCACCTTACAGACAAGGATCAGACTGTTCTATCAGGGACCAGCTGTTGTGTTCCGCAAAATACAGAATGCACCAGTTTTCGTGTTTTGTGGATCTGCAATTTACCATCCGCAAAACATCTAACGGTCATGTGCATGAGCCCTAAGGGTGCAGTCCCACGACCTTATGTATTTTGCTGAATGCGGATCCGCACAAATACGGTTGACATCCGTGTGACATCCATGCTGCATGTGAAACGGATAGGGCAGCACTAAAGCCCGCCCATCAGTGCCGGTGACATCACCGGGAAGACTGCTAGGGCAAGGGAGAACATTGGAACATGGCATAAAGTGACACATGTCAGGTTTGCAAAATTAGGCTTGGTCAGGAAGGGGGCAAATGGCCTGGTCTGGAAGTGGTTAACAATGATAACAGCGAGGGATCCACAAATCTTAATTCTGCTAAGAAATGTGGGCCGGCAAACGAGAGGGCGGGAAGTAATGTCGGTGTTCTGCAGCTACAGCCAATAGCTGCACAGCACTGACTGAGGGGGTGCGGTTTTGTCAACCTATGCTCCCCCCCTTTAGCAGGTTACTTCTCTAAGCAGTCCACTATAGCTGGTGCTACTATTTAATGATAATTAGTACTGCTGAGCATACTGCCGACTGACATATGGCGTTGTTTACAACAGTCCAGGTACAAGAGATAGCTGTATTGATTTGCGGCAGTTTTATTATAATGTCTATTCCTGCACTAAACTTAAAGGGATTCACTTTTCTAGACATATTGGGTGATCAAAGTAATTAGGGCTCTGTCCACATGGGCATCAAAGGCTACATCACAGATTATGTCATATTTAATGGGAACAAAAAGTATAGCATTCACTGACGCCGCAGCAGAAGATGGCTGAGGCCATTATGAGTTAGTGCGGTCTGCTGGTGTCTCTCATGTTGATCCGGCACTGTTTTGGAAGCCACAATGCTGGTGTGGACAGAGCATTTGAAATATGAAGGGCTTCAGAGTGATTTTGGGTGCGAGACTTGTCGCATACCCCTGTCACGCCCAAGTATTGCAGTGTGGCCGCACCCTTATATACTACTTGACTCAGCCAGATCATATCAGTAATATTCACACTTGCAGCCTCAGCTCCATCATAGAAAACCACGAGGCCTAGAGCATTCCAGATGATGACGACACCACTGACCAGTTTGGGGTGCAGATGTCCGGACCACACTGGACATTCCGGGTAACTTCGCTTATAGATAGTGAATTGCACAGACCTTGGACAACCATCTCACATGCATTTTGAGGGCCTCAGACATCTGCACAGTTTATAGAACTTGACTGAAGCATTTCTGTTGTGTCCAGGAAATTGGACAGAGTAGAAGCCACAACTCAAACCTACACCAAACTAAAAGGGAATGTTTGCCACTGACAAACCCATGACCAGGAACCTATAGTCAAGTGGCCAGGGAAGGTGTCACAGTATAAAAAGGGGGGAAAAAAAACTCACCGGTCACAAGCACTGTAGGTCCAGTGCCGAGTTTAAGTGTCGTCACCACTTCCAATTCTTGGTGGACCAGAAGTGTTGTGTGCAGTCTACATGCACATCACTGGCCTGAACGGGGACCTCATTCACGTGCTGCTTCTGCACAGGTCACTGCTAAGGCCAGTGATTGGCCAGCAGCAGTGACGAGCATACAGATTGCATATCACACTTCCAATCCAGTGGGGACTGGAAGTGTTGGAGATGGTAACTCAATGCTGGACCCAGAGCACTCGACAGGTGGGTTCTTGGCCTCAGAGAACCCCTTAAAATATGGGAACCAAGGCATTGATCAGCTGATTGGGCTCCTAATACTGATTTTATGGATACAGCTACAGCAAGGTGTGTCACCTGCAGTAGCCGCTACAGGCAAAACATAGTATTACATGATGGCCACCAGCACTGCAGCAGATTCTTGTCAGCAGCATTCTACCCTGGCTTACAATGGGGGCACTAGCAAGGTACCTCCCCATAGGATGTCCTTATTCCCTAATAGATCATATGGACATGCGTTATCCCGATAGGACAACCCCTGGAATTATATCATGAAGACAACCTTGTTTTAAATCTGTGGCTCCAGCTTTAGAAACCCCCAGCGATCAGCCGCCATCTCCGGTCATCTCCTACAGTTCCCTTCAAGTGGAATTACTATGAACAGTCAGGCCTTTTATAACGCCCACATATCAATTATATACAATTTTTCAAGCATAGGCTACTACCTTTTGAGGGGTACTATCTCTCCTTGGGGAGAGAGCGCCTTAATAGGCTTGAGGAGACTTATAGGCCATACATGGGATTCTGGGAAGAAAGGGATACAAATGATCTCTTAATAAGCTCTGCCTCTGATGCTATTAGATATAAGGCAGATAGCTGCCCTATAAGTCAATGTTCGACCCTTTAAATAGGCCTTGAGACTTGACTCGTATATTAAATAAGCCAGCATCTCATCTGCAGACAGCTGTTTTGGGGAGAATGCCTCTCATCAGTGCAGAGCAAAGAGTACTGGCTTAACTGGGTGAGAGGCCAAGTCAGGATTTGGGGGGGTACTATCACTCATTGGGGAGAGCATCTTAATCGGTGTCAGGAGACTTACAGGCAATATATGCTCTAAGCCAGTACTCTTTGCTCTGCACTGATGAGGGGCAATCTCCCCGAAACAGCTCTCTGCAGATGAGATGCTGGCTTATTTAATATCCAAGTCATGTCTCAAGGCCTATTTATAGGAGAGCTACCTTACATCTGGTGGCATTAGACCTTGTTAAGAGCTCATTTGCATCCCTTTCTTCTTCTCACATAGCTTTATGATGCCAGCCTGAAGCTGGCCAAGTATTTAACATAGCTGTCGGCCCCATTTACATGTACACTCAGCTCAGCAGGGCGTGTGTGTGTTCTCAATGGGGAGAAGGAAGTAAGCTGCTGCGGTCTCCTCTGAGGGTGGGCCTTGTTGAAATCCATCAACCTGACCCTCCTTTCCCCCAACTCCTGCCATCGGGGGAGAGTCAAGATGCAACATATACTGTATAACCATAAATAATAAAGATGGTTGTCCAGCCCCGATCAAGTTCGTCCAAAAGTATATGGCCCCATGTGCATTACTCTCTCCATTTTGCGGTTTGCAAATTGCAGATCCACAAAATACTGCGAGACCTTCCCTGGCCCCTTGACCATTGGCCCCTATTGCATCTACATTTTATTTGCGGACCCATTGACATCAATTTATTTTATTTATAAAAATATAAAAATATTTTATTTATAAAAATATATAAATATATTTTACGCACTTATATAGCGCTACTATATTCCACAGCTCGTTACAGACATTAGCATCAAGCTGTCTCCAATGGAGCTCACAATCTAGATACCCTATCAGTATGTCTTTGGATCAATGGGTCCATTGTCCGCATTTTGCGAACATATTCTGAACGGACATACGAATGTGGAAAGCACATGGATGATGACTACGGGTGGAGTCACCCTTTCTTTGACCGGGTTTTAAATGTGGTGTTTAACCCTTGAGTGACGCTCCCTCCATGATATAGGATCTGAGTGCGGCTCGTTAGCCGACGTGACTGCGCTGACCTTGTGTAGACCGTACGCTGCTGTACGCTTTACATTGATCTCAGGGCATTAAATAATAAATGTCTGTACAGGATGTCAGGCTTATCCCTGAGAGCAGCAGTCATTAATCTGCAGAGTCACTCCAACCCCTAGGTGGCATGAGAGGACTGTAAGTGATCACCCCCTCCCCCTCTACATACCCAAAGGTAATAGCCATATATTAGTGGATGGTGGAATCACAATCTCTAAGCAAGCGCCTGATGAGCCATTTAAAGGGGAATCGTAGTCAGAATGAAGTCATAGATACAGGTGAGAAGATCATGTTGGTGAAGCCTGTGATCTTGGAGCAGCACTGATTTTCCAGAATGGAAAGGCTTTATACAGACAAAAGCCCTTTGGCACTGCTCAGAGATTTCTGTCCCTGGGTTTTTTTTTCAGCCAGGAGGTATTAATAGCCTGATCTCAGGATAGGTCATCAATATCAGATTGGCGGGGGTCCGACAGCCGGTGCCGGCGACTGTTTGAAGCAGCGATTGTCACACCCGTGTGTGGGAGGGAGACACCCCACCGGACGAAGAAGAAGAGGGAACAAGACCTGAAAGCTAGGGAAGAAAGAAGTACACCTAGTCAAATTCCTAGTCACAGTCCTGAGTGGCTATCAGTATGAACAGACCCCAAAGGTAGGTGAGTTCATACGCAGAAGCCGGGGCGTCACGATCGTGGTTGCAGAGGGTGCGACCGGGCCCGCTGCAGTTATATGTAATGGGAGCGCTCTGACGGGGCCCGACATGAAGTACAGTGACAATGCCGGGCCCAGTCAGAGAGCTCTTCATACATGTGTAATATGCACCCCGGGCGCAGAGACAAGAGGGGGTGCAGAGGCAAGGAAAGGGGGGGGCACACAATCACCCGGTAGTTCTTGTCACTGCCGAGCTGTTTGTCTCCAGAGTGAAGCAGGGAGCCCTCTCCGCTCCCTGCTTCACTGTTCTTCTGAGCTCCGGCGCTCCCCCTGCAGGCCGCACATGGCGCTGCCGGCTGTGGGAGGAGCGCTGAAAGCCCGGGAATTGACCTTCAGCACAGCCAGCAGCGCGATGTGAGTGTGGAAGCGCGTAAAGCTGCAGACTGGAGGAAAAAGGGGGGGTAACAACTAGAGTGAGGGGGCACAAAAGTGGGCATCTTTACTGAGGGGGCATCTAATCTGGAATAACTACTCTGAGGAGGAACCTAATCTGGCATAACTACTTTGAGTCAGGGGGCACCTAATCTGCCATAACTACTGTGAGGGAGCACATATGTGGGCATAACTACTATGAGGGGGGTACATAACTGGGCATAACTACTGTGAGGGGGCACATATGTGAGCATAACTACTGTGAGGGGGCACATATCTGGCATAACTACTGTGAAGGGGCACATATCTGGCCATAACCACTGTTAGGGACATATATCTGGCATAACTACTGTGAGGGGGCACATATCTGGGTATATCTACTGTGAGGGGCACATAATCTGGCATAACCACTGTGAGGGGGCACATATCTGGCATAACTACTGTGAGGGGCACATAATCTGGCATAACCACTGTGAGGGGGCACATAATCTGGCATAACTACTGTGATGAAGGCACATATCTGGCCATAACTACCGTGAGGGGGCACATAATCTGGCATAACTACTGTGAGGGGGTACATATCTGGCATACATACTATTGAGGGAGGTACATATCTGGCCATAACTACAGTAAGGGGGCACATATTCTGGCATAACGACTGTGAGGGGGCACATATCTGGGCATATCTGTGAGGGGCACATAATCTAGCATAATTACTGTAAAGGGGGGCACATATCAGGGCATAGCTACCGTGAGGGGGCACAAGGAGGACATAACTATTTTGAAGGGACCACAAGGTGGGCTTAAAGGGGTATTCCCATCTTGCTACTTCATCCTCAATTGCTGCCAGCTAGTTGTTCACTTCCTGGTTTTCTGCTGCTGAGGCTGAGCGGGCTTAGGCAGTTTGAGTGAAGGCAGGCCACACCTCCTTATGACATCACACTGAAAGCTCAGTCCTTGCGTGCTAGTTCATGTGAAGAGTATGACTCATCAGTCTGGCAGCCTGCAGTGTCTGTGAGGCCCCTCCCCCTGCTGGGGGAATCTGAGAGCCATGTGAAGTGAGCTGTGTACAGTAACACCTGGCTGTTCTGCACAGTTTTACACACAAAATCTCTGATCTTTTACAAACCCATTCTGTGCATCAAAAACTGTAATTCCATATTATACATTAGCTCAAAAGCTTGACCAACCCCCACCCACCAGCACTGATGCAGATTTGTTTCCATTACAGCTTTACTCCAGTGTATAAACCTTACACTATATATCTGTATAGATGCATATACAGCTCAGCTACATGTGTCTTCTCCAGTCCCCTAACATCACTTTGGCTGAATGTCTTCCTATACAGCCCTGCTACATCTTTATTCTACTCCCCCACTAGCACTGTGTCTGAAAAGCCTTATATACAGCTCTGCTACATCTGTCTATTTATCTCTTCAACCAGCACTGTGTCAGAACAGCCGCATATTCAGCTCTGCTACATCTGCTTCTCTCTTCCACCAGCATTGATGCTGACCCGCAACATATACAGCTCTACTACATCAGTTTCTCTCTTCCTCTAGCATTGATGCTGACCTGCAACATATGCAGCTCTACTACATCAGTTTCTCTCTTCCACCAGCATTGATGCTGACCCGCAACATATACAGCTTCTGCTACATCAGTTTCTCTCTTCCACCAGTATTGATGCTGACCCGACACATATACAGCTCTGCTACATCTGTCTATTCCCTTCCCCACTAAAACTATGGCTGAACAGCAGCATATTCAGCTCTGCTACAGCCATCAGCTCCCAAGTGCCTCCATCAGCCCCCATATGCGTCAAACAGCCCCCTCATATGCCTCAGGCAGCCCCCATATGCCTCAGGCAGCCCCCATATGCCTCAAACAGCCCCCCATATGCCTCCATAAGCCCCATCAGCCTCAAATAGCCCCCCATATTCCTCAAACAGCCCCATCAGCCTCAATCAACCCCACCAGCCCCCTCAGCCTTAAATAGCCCCCATAGGCCTCAAACAGCCCCCATATGCCTCAAACAGCCCCCATCAGCCTCAATCAACCCCCGTCAGCCTCAATCAACCCCCATCAGCCCCCATATGCCTCAAATAGCCCCCCATATGCCTCAAACAGCCCCCATCACCCTCCATCAGCCCCATCAGCCTCATACAGCTCCATCCGCCTCAAATAGCCGCCCATATGCCTCAAACAGCCCCAATCAGCCCCCAAATGCCTCAAATAGACCCCCATATGCCTCAATCAGCCTCATACAGCCTCCATCTGCCTCAAATAGCCTCCATATGCCTCAAACAGCCCCAATCAGCCCCATAGGCCTTAAACAGTCCCCATCAGCCTCAATCAACCCCCGTCAGCCTCAATCAGCCCCCATATGCCTCAAATAGCCCCCCATATGCCTCAAACAGCCCCCATCACCCTCCATCAGCCCCATCAGCCTCATACAGCTCCATCAGCCTCAAATAGCCCCCCATATGCCTCAAACAGCCCCAATCAGACCCCAAATGCCTCAAATAGCCCCACATATGCCTCAAATAGACCCCCATATGCCTCAATCAGCCTCATACAGCCTCCATCTGCCTCAAATAGCCTCCATATGCCTCAAACAGCCCCAATCAGCCCCCATATGCCTCAAATAGCCCACCATATGCCTCAAACAACCCCCATCAGCCTCAAACAGCCCCCATCAGCCTCAAACAGCCCCCATATGCCTCCATCAGCCCCCATATGCCTCAAATAGCCCCCCCATTTGCCTCAATCAGCCCCCATCAGCCTCAAATATCCCCCCATATGCCTCAATCAGCACCCATCAACCCCCATGTGCCTCAAATAGCCCCCCATATGCCTCAATCAGCCCCCATCAGCCTCATACAGCCCCCATATGCCTCAAACAGCCCCCATCTGCCTCAATCAACCCCCATCAGCCCCATATGCCTCAAATATGCCCCCATCAGCCTCATACAGCCCCATCAGACCCCATATGCCTCAATCTGCCGCCTCTTTGTAAAAAATGGGCCCATAACACTCTAGTTACGCCACTTTGCAGAAGTACCTAGAGTCCTAACTCACCCTATAAGACCCTGGCGATAGTGACAGGACTGAGACTACCTGTTCCTCCAGAAAGGAAGGACGAACAGGAGTCTCCCTCAGGCCTACAACAAAGAGCAGTGGAAAAACAACACATAGATAAACCAAAACAAAATGCAAGAGGGAAAGGAAACACTTAACTTTCCAGTAGTTATGGCAGCAACAGGAACTCAGCCGAGAACCAAAAACCAGCAGACCACAGATACCACTGAAGCTATAAACCGTACAGCATTGTCGGAGAAGCAACTATAAATAAGGAAAGTTAAATGACCACAATAACCACACCTGGAGGTTAGAGGTGTGACCAGTATCAGAAACAACACAGACGTCTACTGATCCTCAAGGAAACCTCTCAGGTCAAAGCGCATGTTGCCAGTCTCACAGATCTTCTGTCACCCACTGTCGCGGGGACATCCGTATGTCTCGGTACGTCCGTGACAGCGATAGAAACTGAACGGTGGACGGAGCCGGAGGCAGAAAACTCCATCCGCTACGTAGTGGGCGTGCTGGGGTACTGCAGCTCAGCTCCCATTCTGCAGTCACCCAGCACGCCCACTACATCGCAGATGGAGCCTTTTGCTTCCGGTTGCTTACATTTCCACTGGCGGCTGCAGAAAAACAGCTGATTGGTGGGTGTTCCAGGTGTCAAACCCTGATCGATCTGATACTGATAACCAGGAATATTATAATGAACTAAATCACCTTAGACTACCATCTATATTCTATATTAACAGGTCATCTGACCATTGAGATGGACACAAATGTGTAGGTGAAAAAAAAGGAAGAAAGATGGCATCGGGGCACAATAAAGGTCGCCTGTTTTATAGGCATAAAATTAGACGGGCGTATTTCATTCAGCTGACTTCCTTTTGCCGAGTATTTATTAAAAGTCGCACAGCCGTTGATGAATTAGATTAGGCATATTTTTATTAGTTCTCACGACCATTGCATGTTTTGTGGTCTGCAAATTGCGGATCCACAAAACACAGATACTGGCCGCGTGCATTCCACATTTTGCGGAACAGAATGGCCTTCCACTAAGGCTACATGCACACGACCGTATGTGTTTTGCGGTCCGCAAATTGCGAATCCGCAAAAAAAAGATGGATGACGTTCCGTATGGCATCCGTTTTTTTGCGGATCCTTTTTTTGCGGATCCACTGTAAAAATGCCTATCCTTGTCCGCAAACTAGAAAAATATAGGACATGCACTATTTTTTTTGCGGAGCAACGGAACGGACATACTGATGCGGACAGCACATGGAGTGCCATCCGCGTTTTTTGCGGACCAATTGAAATTAATGGGTCCGCATCCTATCCGCAAAAAAAACGGATCAGACACGGAAACAAAATACGGTCGTGTACATGAGGCCTAATAGAACAGTCCTATCCTTGTCCGTAATATGGACAACTTTGGTTCCATTTTTTTTTTTCGGAATGGACATACGGACAATCGGAACTCACATGGAGTCATTTCAGTTTTTTGCTTTTTTCATCACTATTGAAGTGAATGGTTCCGCATACGGGCCGCAAAAAAAAAGGAACGGACACGGAAAAAAATAAGTTTGTGTGCATGAGCCCTTAGTCAGATCTCTTGTGGATGTTTTTCAGTAAGGCTAGGGCTACACGACGACACATAGGGCACGACTACACTGCAACATGTGTCGCACGACATTGATGTTGCACCAATGTCGTGCAACAATTTTTATAATGATAGTCCATGGTGTCGCACTGCGACATGCGACATGCTGCGACGCGACAGTAGCAGAAAAATCCAATTTGGATTTTTTTTGCGACTGTCGTATCGCAGTTGCAGCATGTCACATGTCGCAGTGCGATACCATAGACTATCATTATAAAAATTGACGCGCGACATTGATGCGACAAAATGTCACCCATGACAAATGTCGTCATGTAGCCCTAGCCTTAGACAGGTTTATATTCACCGAGATTGGTCTGATTTATTTGCGCATAAAAAAAAGTCGCATCTTTGCAGAGAAAATTCTCCAGGAAGGTGCAACTGCAAAAAAGCTGCACCTCACCACTGGAAAACAGACAAAAAAAATGTACGCCAGCTCTTGGGTGTAGTAAAAATTAGACTGCTTTAGCAAACAGGTGCGCAAAAAAGGCGCACCTACATAAATAGGTTGCAAAAAAGTTACAAAAGTTTGAAAACTTCTAAATTACCTGTCACTACCAGAGCTTTGAGACGTTCTCACAGCTCTGTGTCTCCACCCCTGTGATGATGTCACTTAGAGTTTGGAGGTGTTCTCACTGTTCTGTTTCTCCGCCCCTGTGATGAGGTCTTTACTCCCAGCTGTCTCTCCTGCGTTTGATTTCCCTGCCTTTAAATCACCCCTCCTCCTATTGCAGGGCGTGGATTATATTTCTCTTTTCAGTTGTAGCTCTGCCTTGAGTATCTTCACTTGTTAAGCTATTAGTTCTCTGGACCTGTGTTCTGCTGCTGCAAGCACTCCGGATATTGCCAGCGGCCCTTGGATCCGTCTTCTCTGCGGCTGCAGCTCCATCAGCTAAGTGTGCAGACATTGTTGTGTACCTGGTGATTTTCTGACTGGATCTGAGGTGGCCACGGTTCCCTCCATATTCTGAGCAGGGCATCGGTGGCCGTGCCCCTTCCACTATTGTAGGGGTTACAGGGCTCATCAGTCTAAGGTACGCGGGCATGCCTCGTTCCACCACATGGATCCGGGCATGTGCTTTAGCAGCATAGGGAGAGTGTTGAGGGTCTGACAGGGGTCACCCTTTCTCTTCCCTAGTTTGGGTCCGGTCAGTAGCTCTTTTTACTGTGTATGCTCTTGTTACCCTTAAACAGCCGTGACATTACCATATTTTTCGCCCTATAAGACGCACCGGCCCATAAGACACACCTAGGTTTTAGAGGAGGACAATAAGAAAAAAATATTTTTCATTAGACCTCAGTCCAGACCACCAATCAGACCCCAATATTAATAAAGCCCCCACAAAGACCTTAGATCAGACCCACAATGTGAATGACCCCCCAATCATACCTCAGATAAGAGCCCCATATGCCTCTCATCAGCCCCCAGCAGTCTGATATCACCCCCATTGCCTCTCATATTAGCCCCCAGCAGCCCCCATTGCCTCATATCAGCCCTCAGTAGCCCCCATTGCCTTATATCAGCCCTCAGTAGCCCCCATTGCCTCATATCAGCCCTCAGTAGCCCCCATTGCCTCATATCAGCCCTCAGTAGCCACCATTGCCTCATATCAGCCCTCAGTAGCCACCATTGCCTCTCATATCGGCCTCCAGCAGCCCCCATTGACTCTCATATAAACCCCCAGCAACCCCTATTGCGTACCTCCCAACTTTTTGGACAGTCAAAGAGGGACACTTATGTTTCATCGCATGAACGATCCATTTTTTCCTGCATATTTATACACTTCAATAGTTTTCTCTTATGAAATAGAGCAAAAATTATCTGAATATTGAAATTTCTAAAATTCAAATTGAATCAAATAATGAAACAGTATACAAGGTGGGGTCAAATATACAGAGAGGAGCCAGAGAAACACTTTCTAGATTAATATTGTAAATGCAATAATGAAAATCTATTCCTCAGATCAAAAAGAGGGACATTTATGGAGCAAAGAGGAACAGAGGGACTTGGGTCAAAAAAAGAGGGACTGTCCCTCCAAAAGAGGGACACTTGGGAGGTCTGCTATTGTCTCAGGTCAGCCCCCAGCAGCCCCTGTTGTCTCACATCAGCCCCTATTGTCTCAGGTCAACCACTAGCAGACCCCATTGCCTCATATTAGCCCCCAGTAGCCCCCATTGCCTCTCATATTAACCACTAGCAGCCCCCATTGCCTGTCATGTTAGCCCCCAGCAGCCCCTGTTGTCTCACATCAGCCCCTATTGTCTCAGGTCAACCCCCAGTAGCCCCCATTGCCTCTCATATTAACCACTAGCAGCCCCCATTGCCTGTCATGTTAGCCCCCAGCAGACCCTATTGTCTCAGATCAGCCCCTATTGGCTGATGTTTAATAAAAAAAACAAAAAACACTTACCTCTCCTGCTCCGGATGCCGCCGCCGCTGCTGCTCTGCTCCAGCGCTCTTCTTCCTCCTCCTCCGACAGCCGAGGACCAGGAAGCGGTGAATACAGAACTCCTGGTCCTCCGGTACTAATGAGCGTTTCCATAATGGAAGCGCTCATTAGTATTCGCTCGATAAGACGCAGAGGCATTTCACCCCCCCCCCACACTTTTGGGGGGGAAAGAATGCGTCTTATGGTGCGAAAAATACGGTCAAAATAGTTGAATGAGGCACAAAAGCCTCCAAAACAGATGCAATTTCAGTAGTAAATGCGGCCAAAAAATAAGAAAGCCTAGAACATTTTTTTTACTAAAACCAGGTGCAAACACTTTAGTAAGTGCTCCCCATTGTTTCGAATTCCCTTTGCTACGTTGTGGCATTGCCTAATGTATCCAATCAGCTCTTCCCTGTAGAGTTGGGCTGCAGTTTACAGTATGGCAGCATTGCCAGGAGAACCTGCACTGACAATTGAAAACAAGTGTGGGGGAGGGGGGTACAAGTAACCAAAGGCCTCTTTCACACGGTCAGTATTGGGTCAGTATTTTTGCATCAGTATTTGTATGATAAAGCCCAGGAGTGGGTCCAAAACACAGAAGAGGCACAAATATTTATATTATACCTTTTCTCTGTAGGTTTTATACCTGGTTTTGGCTTACAAATACTGACCAAATACTGATGCAAAATACTGACCAAATACTGACCGTGTAAAAGAGGCCAAAGAGTAGAGTGTGGGCACATATTGATGATCACGTTTGGGTACCAGTGGAGCTTGTTGGTGTGAGGAATTGTAAGCGAGGGGGCTAATTATTTACACTAATATGCGGGTTGTCATCCAGCTTTCTAGCTGCACAGGCCCTTCTGCCATTCGGGAAAATCTAGAACTGCCATGGCAGCCATACTGATTGTTACCCAACTTTCCCAGAAAGAGATGTAGCTGAAGAACCGTTTATGATTTTTAATAAGATTTCATTATTCTTCTTAATTATTATTACTATTATTATTTATTTTATATATTTTTTGGTACAAGGCCCCTTGTAGACGAGCGAGTATTCGCGCGGGTGCAATGCATGATGCGAATGAATTGCGCCCGCACTGAATCCGGACCCATTCAATATAATGGGTCTGTGTACACGAGCGATGTTTTTCACGCATCACTTGTGCGTTGCATGAAAATGACAGCATGTTCTATATTGTGCGATTTTTACCCAATGCTGGCCCCATAGAAGTGAATGGGGCAGCGTGAAAATCGCATCGCATCCGCAAGCAAGTGCGGATGCGCTACGTTTTTCACTGATGGTTGCTAAGAGATGTTGTTTGTAAACCTTCCGTTTTTTTATCACGCGAGTGCAAAACGCATTAAATTGCATTGTACCTGCGCGAAAAAACTGAACTGAACTCGATCGCATACAAAACTGAATGAACTTGCTTGCGAAATCGCGCATTTTTCACTGAACGCATCTGCAACGCATCCGGACCTATTCTGCTCCCGCTCGTATGCAATGGGCCTTAGGAATTCCGTGCGGGTACAATGCGTGAGGTGAACGCATTGCACCTGCACTGAATCCGGACCCGTTCACTTCAATGGGGCTGTTTAGATGAGCAGTGATTTTCATGCATCACTTGTGCGTTGCGTGAAAATCGCAGCATGCTCTATATTCTGCGTTTTTCATGCAACGCAGGCCCCATAGAAATAAATGGGGATGCGTGAAAATTGCAAGCAAGTGCAGATGCGGTGCGATTTTCACACATGGTTGCTAGGAGATGATGTAAGTAAATTGATAAGAGTCAATTTACGGTATTATTTTCCCTTATAACATGGTTATAAGGGAAAATATTAGCATTCTTAATACGTGGTGAGTGCAGTGACGTCAGCGCAGGTCCTGCTGAATGAAGATAGAAGATTTCTATCTTCATTCAGCAGGACCTGCGATTAGGTCATCAAGGGTCCTTTTGCAGGTCCTGAAAGAAGAAGAAAGCAGATGATGCCGGCTGCGCAAACAACACGATGAGGTGAGTTAATTTTTTTAATTTTTTTTAACCCCCTAAAGCCACATTTTAGTAAGCATTGTGTATTAAGAATGCTATTATTTTCCAACCATGTTATAAGGGAAAATAATAAAATCTACAGAACACCTAACCCAAACCCGAACTTCAGTGAAGACGTCCGGGTTCGGGTCTGGGTACCACAGTCAGTTTTTTATTACGCGTGTGCAAAATGCATTGCACCCGCGCGATAAAAACTGAAAATCGGAACGCAATCGCAGTCAAAACTGACTGCAATTGCGTACCTACTTGCTCGATTTTCCCTGATCGCAGACGCAACGCATCCGGACCTAATCCGGACACACTCGTCTGCAAGGGCCCTAAGGGTTTATTCTCACGTTGTTCAAAAAAAATCACCTGATGACCACAACGTAAGACTACAGGTCCTTCTAAAAAAATTAGCATATTGTGATAAAGTTCATTATTTTCTGTAATGTACTGATAAACATTAGACTTTCATATATTTTAGATTCATTACACACAACTGAAGTAGTTCAAGCCTTTTATTGTTTTAATATTGATGATTTTGGCATACAGCTCATGAAAACCCAAAATTCCTATCTCAAAAATTGCATATCATGAAAAGGTTCTCTAAACGAGCTATTAACCTAATCATCTGAATCAACTAATTAACTCTAAACACCTGCAAAAGATTCCTGAGGCTTTTAAAAACTCCCAGCCTGGTTCATTACTCAAAACCACAATCATGGGTAAGACTGCCGACCTGACTGCTGTCCAGAAGGCCATCATTGACACCCTCAAGCAAGAGGGTAAGACACAGAAAGACATTTCTGAACGAATAGGCTGTTCCCAGAGGGCTGTATCAAGGCACCTCAGTGGGAAGTCTGTGGGAAGGAAAAAGTGTGGCAGAAAACGCTGCACAACGAGAAGAGGTGACTGGACCCTGAGGAAGATTGTGGAGAAGGACCGATTCCAGACCTTGGGGGACCTGCGGAAGCAGTGGACTGAGTCTGGAGTAGAAACATCCAGAGCCACCGTGTCCAGGCGTGTGCAGGAAATGGGCTACAGGTGCCGCATTCCCCAGAAACAGCGGCAGAAGCGCCTGACCTGGGCTACAGAGAAGCAGCACTGGACTGTTGCTCAGTGGTCCAAAGTACTTTTTTCGGATGAAAGCAAATTTTGCATGTCATTCGGAAATCAAGGTGCCAGAGTCTGGAGGAAGACTGGGGAGAGGGAAATGCCAAAATGCCTGAAGTCCAGTGTCAAGTACCCACAGTCAGTGATGGTCTGGGGTGCCATGTCAGCTGCTGGTGTTGGTCCACTGTGTTTTATCAAGGGCAGGGTCAATGCAGCCGCTATCAGGAGATTTTGGAGCACTTCATGCTTCCATCTGCTGAAAAGCTTTATGGAGATGAAGATGTCATTTTTCAGCACGACCTGGCACCTGCTCACAGTGCCAAAACCACTGGTAAATGGTTTACTGACCATGGTATTACTGGGCTCAATTGGCCTGCCAACTCTCCTGACCTGAACCCCATAGAGAATCTGTGGGATATTGGGAAGAGAAAGTTGAGAGACGCAAGACCCAACACTCTGGATGAGCTTAAGGCCGCTATCGAAGCATCCTGGGCCTCCATAACACCTCAGCAGTGCCACAGGCTGATTGCCTCCATGCCACGCCGCATTGAAGCAGTCATTTCTGCAAAAGGATTCCCGACCAAGTATTGAGTGCAGAACTGAACATAATTATTTGAAGGTTGACTTTTTTTGTATTAAAAACACTTTTCTTTTATTGGTCGGATGAAATATGCTAATTTTTTTAGATAGGAAATTTGGGTTTTCATGAGCTGTATGCCAAAATCATCAATATTAAAACAATAAAAGGCTTGAACTACTTCAGTTGTGTGTAATGAATCTAAAATATATGAAAGTCTAATGTTTATCAGTACATTGCAGAAAATAATGAACTTTATCACAATATGCTAATTTTTTGAGAAGGACCTATATACTCTTGGGTAGCACAAAGGACAGGCAGTTTCTTCCCCCAGCAGCATGTTTCCATAGCACAGGCCGGCGTGCTCCATGAGAGGGGAGTCCACCGCGCTGGTGATTTAACACAACGGGACTGGAGCGCAGCAGGGAATGATATCCGTGTCACCAGATCACGCCCGCAGCTCCCCGGATTATAACTTACCTGAGGATGAGCTTGTCATGCACAGAAGTTAATCAGGTTTTAGGAGCGGCGCTCGCCAGTGAGATCAGCGACCTTGAATTGACTCGACCCAACCCAAATCCACAGATCTGGATCAAAGAGCAAGATGTCAGGGCTACGACATGCGACACGCAGCATCTTAACACGTCTGCATATCACATATATGATTATGACCATGCTCTTAAATTCTGTTTGAATTCGGAGACGGCTGTCTGCAAAACACGGATCTGCAAAATACAGATGACGTCCGTGTTGCTTCCTTTTTATAATTTTTTTGCGGACCCAATGACTTCAATGGGTCTGTGGCTCTGCATTTGCAGGCAAGAATAGGACAAGTTCTGTTTTTTTTTGCGGAATGAACATACGGTCCGGATGCGGAAAGCACACGGATCATCCATGTGCTTCCTGCATGCGTATGACCATTCTGCAAACAGATGGAACATGTCCTACACTTGGTCGCAAAACGCGGCTCACAGACCCATTAAAGGTAATGCGGCCGCAAATAAAAAAACGGATGCAACACAGACGTCATCCTTAGGGCTCATGCACATAGCCGCTGCCATTTTTGTGGATCTGCAAAACACGGATATAATCCGAGAGCTTGCCGACCTGTTTTTCCTTTAGAAATCTCCTATCCTTGTCTGCAAAACGGACAGGAATGGGACATGTTCTATTTTATTGCAGGGCTACGGAATGGTCTAACAGATGCGGACACCACACGGGTGTGCTATCTGTATCTTTTGCGGCCCCATTGAAGTGAATAGGTTCACATCCGATATGCAAAAAACATGCACGTTGAATGGGGGGGGGGAACGCGGTCGTGTGCATGAGCTCTTATTTTGTGGATCCGCGTTTTGCAGACCGCAAAATATACATTATATGGTTGTGTGAATGTTCACTTATTCTCAGTTCCCGCGGGGCAGAGGATGCGTAAAAATACAATGCAGCCAAAATAATCAAAATGGTGCACGAGGCTTGATAAATTTGGCGCGACTTGCCAGGCATGTAAGACACATTTTAATTGGGCCAACCACCTAATGCAATGCTTTGTGAGCTCTGCCCCGTGGCAATGCACTTTGACCGAAACGACCTAGATTCCAGGCTGATACATTGTAGCAAACGATCAGCTGCTGCTTTAGCTATTGTCCAGACTGCATACAACTGTATCCACTTCTCAGCTGAGAGCAGGACTAACGTGAACGGATTTACTGCCTCTAAATGGGAACAGGAGGGTTCTAGTTCACTGACAGCAAGCAGAAATCTTGAAAAATGGTGAGAAACTAAAACAAAGTAAGAAAGCTGTGAATTATCATATATATATATATATATATATATATATATATATATATATAGTGATTAAAGGGGTTTCCCCACTAGTATAGGTGATATGTATGATTACTGGGGTACCATTTCCGGGACCCTTAAAGGTCCTGAATCCCCCTTTCCTCCATACTGCACGACCGAAGCGAAGATGTCTCCATTCAGAGGTCTGTAAGTGTTTTGCTATCCGCAAATTGCGTTCCGCACATGGCCGGCCCTATGATAGAAATGCCTATTCTTGTCCGCGATTGTGAGAAAGAATAGGACATGTTCTTTTTTTTTTTTGTGGGTCCACGGAACAGAACTAGGGATGCGGACATCACAAGCATCTTTTGCGGCCCCATTGAAATGAATAGGTCAGCACCTATTCCGCAAAATTGCAGAACGGATGCGGACCCAGAACTACAGACGTCTGAATGGACCCTAAATGGAGCGGAGTTCCATTCAATGTCTATGAGACCTTAACTTTCATGTAAGCCAAGCAAATGCTTGGGGCCCCAGAGATTGGAGGGCCCAAAGATTGTTACAAGCAGTTGGTTGATAAAAAAAAAACAACTAAAGGAGTGGGCATATCGCCGGTGCAGCTGGTCCATCTGCACAGGGACCCAGGATGGGAGCGGGTCCTTCCCAGCTGAAGATGTGCCCAGGCTGCACTGCTAAGCTGAGAATGAGATTAGGCTAAATGCACACGACCGTTGTGTGTTTTGCGGTCAGGAGCCGCCAGCGCGGGCAGGTCACGTTTTATTAGCGTGTTTTGTTATTACTACTTGATATATGAGCAATACAAAGTCAGTTAAGTTTTGCGGATTCAGATACTATGGATTATTCATGGTTAATTCGTGAAATGTTAATGGCGCTATTTGCCATGTTGCCTATTTTACTTACATCCATCATGTATTATTAACGTCCCAGATGCAGGATCCAATTTGCAGACCTTTAATAGTCACTGTGCTCATCTATGAGAGCCTAGAGGACGATAGGAGTTATTTATAAAAACCAGCGTCAGGCTGGGTTGATGTTCACGCATTAGCGCTGCAGATTTGTTCCTTGAGAGTCAGAAGGGTGTGTGTGGGGGGTTTGAAGCCTGGGTCCCAATACAAAATCTGGTTCTTCCTCCCTCGACACGAGGACACATGACCGCTGCAGCCAGACACAGGCCAAAGCGGTGATCTGGTCACGTGACGCACAATTGTGTACCCCACGTCGATGGATGTTGTTTTCAGAGCTGCAGGGAGAAAAAGAGCCGCCTGAGAGCAACAGACACCGCAAACCCAGAGGGAAGGACCAGGTAAACATGATCTCCACCATGGGTCGACCACGCTGGGACGTCTGTATTAGCCTTGGATAACCCCTTTAAAATACTCTCAAGGATAGTCACCCAGCTTTCTAAGACTCCTGAATGGCAAACCAACCTAGTTAGGCCTCATGCACACGACCGTGGTTTGGTTCCGCATCCGAGCCGCAGTTTTTGCAGCTCGGGTGCGGACCCATTCACTTCAAAAAAATATATAAGATGTCCTATTCTTATCCGTTTTGCGGACGAGAATAGGCATTTCTACAATGGGCCACGGTTTGCGGACCACAAAAAACGGCACGGTTGTGTGCATGAGGCCCCACTGCTGGGACCCACACCTATATTTTCGAACGGAGCGTGGAAAGTGGTGGCTGGAGGACCGGCCACCACCAAGCGCTCTCCCCATAGAAGTAAATTGGAGTGCACTGCGCCATGACCGGCCACCACTCCCATTCACTTCTAGGGGCTCAAAGAAAGTAGTCAAACCGGCACTCAGCTATTTTTGGCGGCCCCATAGAAATGAATAGATGGTCGCTGTGCATGCGCAGTGCACCCTTCACCACTTTAAGGGCTCTGTTTAGGGGATAGGCGTGGGCCCCAGCGGTGGGACCCACACCCATAAGACAAATTGGGACAGCTTAAATTTAGTGAACGTCAACTAGGACGGTTTGTCCCCTAGGAGGCAAAGCGGTAAGAAGGCAGGATATTGGCAACCCAACACAGCCGACACAAGAGAGCAGATTCTTCCCCAGAAGTTTTTAACTAATGGGCAAGTCCACCATATGTGTAACATAGTACCCTCGGTATTGCAATCGCGGAAGCATCTAGAGGAAACATCAGAGTCTATGCGGAGTAATCTAGCTGGAACCATGTAGGTCCTATAAACTATTTTTATAGATGTTTAAGCTAAGGTGGTTTGCCAAGAGCCTTTAGTGAGTGTCTGGGAGCGCTGGAACCATCGAGAAGTCGTGTATTGTACCTCCAAGTTCATGTAAGGTAACTTGGAACCCTCGGCTACACCATTAAGTATTCCATATATCCTGGACAGTAGACCTTGTGTGTATAACGAGTAGGCTATAGAGCGTTCAAAGGGAGTATAGTCAATGGTGCCAGTAGGCGTTTGAATAGAAGATAAGAATGAGAAAATCTGTTTGGCATTGTATAGTTCTCTCATTGGAAGGTTAAACCTCTCCCTGAAGTCAGCCAGAGAGCTAAGCTTACCTCTTAGGCCTCATGCACACGACCGTTGTTGCGTTCCGTTCCGCAAAATGGGGTTCCGTTGTTCCGTGATCCGTTTCCGTTTTTATTTCCGTGTGTCTTCTTTTATTTTTGGAGGATCACAAGACATGAAGGAAAGTAAAAAAAGTCTAAGTCAAGTTTGCCATGCAAATGATAGGAAAAAAACGGACGAGCGGATGATAATCTTGTGTGCCTCCGTGTTTTTTCACTGACCCATTGACTTGAATGGGTCCGCGAACCGTTTTTCGTGAAAAAAATAGGACAGGTTATATTTTTTTGACGGACTGAAACCAAGGATCACGGACGCGGATGACAAACGGTGCATTAGCCGAGTTTTCAACGGAACCATTGAAAGTCAATGGGTTCGCAGAAAATCACGAAAAACTGAATAACGGACACGGAATGAAACAACGGTCGTGTGCATGAGGCCTTACAAGGAACCTGTAGGGTGCATAATTAATTGGATTTCCACCAAACAAATGCATGATCTTGAAGGCCAGGCAGAAACATGCACCAATGGTGAGATAGTGGACTGTAAGGAAGACTTAAACCTGACCGACCTCCAGAGCAATAACGAGTAGTGGGATAGTAATGAGTTGGGCCGGACATTAGACGGTAATGGACGGGTTGACCAAATCAAAGCCTTCCACAAATATGGGGCAAATAGGGTTCGCTCCAACACAATCCACAACAGTTGCTCCCTAGGGTTAAGGTGTGTCAGAAACAATTGTGCTAGCCTAGCAGCTTTATAGTATTTGTGAAGATCAGGAACAGAGAGGCCTCCCTGGGATTTATGGCGGCACATCGCCCATATATATTTTTAATTTCAGTTTGCAGCTGTTTTAAATCTGAAGTGGGCACTGGCACAGGGAGGGTTCTAAACAAGTATAACAGTCTGAGTAGGACCACCATCCTGATGATATGGATTCTACCCACCCAAGAAACTGGAAGGGAATGCTAGCCTCTAAGGTCCTCTCTAATTTTACGGTAGAGAGGGGGATAATTTGTTAATCCTGTTAGTTAGGGATATTCCCAGATAGGGGATAAAGTTATGTTTAATTTGGAATGGAAAGTTTAGTAGTAAAAGGGACTGGATCTGGGGTGTTAAATTACAAGGGAGAAGTTCAGATTTAGAATGGTTTATGAAGAGTCCCGAGGACGCGGAAAAGGAACCCAACACCTTCAACAGTGACGGGAAGGAAATTACAGGATTGGTAATGGTTAGAATAAGGTCATCGGCAAAAAGGCTTAGTTTGTGTTTGTGGCCACCTATAGAGAGTTCTGTTATATCGGGATGCGATCGGATGCGAATAGCTAGGAGTTTCATGGTGAGAGCAAATAACGCCGGTGACAACGGACACCCCTGACGTGTTTCCCTCTGAATCTTAGTGGGTGAAAAATGGGATGCAGGAAGTTTTAGATTTGCTTCAGGGGTAGAAAACAAGGAGCGAGTGGCCCGCAGAAATAAGCCCCTTTTTTAGCATTTTAAAGGGAATTGTCACTTACCCTGACAAGTCTGTTTTAGCAGCCACTTGAATTCCCCATGTAATAAAAATTCTGGAGCATCTATTCTCATGACTCTATGTTGTGCCATTTCTTTATTATGCCTTGTGATGGATACCACCCCTCGTGCCCGCTTTACGTGAACTACATAAAGCTTACGAGACGCGGTATGGTCCCTGGTTACCAAGACGTGACGTTACGCCCTCCTGGAGGAGCATGTAAGGTCAGCTTGGTACAGTTTATACAGACACCTCCTGTCCACGCGGGCACAGAGAGGCAACAAGCTGAGAGAGCCTTTTCACTGCCGCAGTGAACACAGCGCTGTCTCAGCCCGGGTAATCTGCCACCAGCTTCTCATTTGATATAAGCCCGGTCTGCTAACAGGATTATATAGGGTAAGAAGCCAACCCGCGGTAGCTTATAACTAGGCCAAAACACTGACTATATATTTAATCGCCTTAATGGCACACTAAAAAACCCAATATACACTAAGAATATATACAGTGGTCTGAGGTTACAAATACAGGTAATATGGTACAAACAGGATTACACAGAGCACAAGTCAGTTACCGGGTAGATGAATGTTCCTTTGGGTTATGGTTAGTCCTTTGCTGTATTAGCATGGAGAGCAGTGATGTCAGCTGGTTGCAGGTCCCTCTAAACAAATAGCATGATGTGACCCTCCTTCAGAGAAAAGACACGCCCCCTTGCTGGCACAAGCCTTTTAAACTGTAGCCGGCCCCTCATCTGGGAAGGGTCCACTCCCCCTCTTCTGGGCTGGCATTAAATGACCCACAAAACCCTTTAGGGTTCATAGCTCCAGACCAGAACGTCACAGGGGGATAGTTCTGGGACCAACAGATCCGCCTGGGTTACGGCTACAAGTAGAATCCAAACATGGTACAGTTTTTTGGTTTCTGTGGGGAGATATGTATATCTCCGTTCCATGGCATCTCACCACCAAACTAAGACCATGGGCATGTTTATCTTGGCCACCGGGACACAAATATGTATCCGGTTTGGCCAGGCGATTCATGATTCCTTATAAATCGCCGGTTCCATGCTGTATGCTAGATTTGATTGAACTGGGGAATGGCTTAGACCCCCTGCAGGGAGGTTTTCCTGCAGGATCCATGCTGTCTGAAGTAGTTCCCTGCCTGCTTTTAACAAATGGTGTGTGTGGGGACATGGCTGACAGTAAATATTAATCCATATTCCTCACACCTCCCCCTTTTAGAGGGCGCTAGGGGAAGCACATTCCTGTGTTTCCCCGTGCGCCCATCTGCACCCTCTCTGGTGGCAAATGGCAAAGTGGTACGGCTGGAGCACCAGGCTCCCTCATACCCACCTCCCATTTGTTCCTGACCCATTGAGTCACCTGGACTGAGCCTGACACTGAGGCCACAATTACTGGCGTCAGGCGGTACTATAAATGGCCGCATGAAGTCAGCTGCCTGTAGTACCGGGAAGCTAGAAAGGGCATCCTTCAGCGCCTGGAAGGACGTCTCGCAGTCGTTTGTCCAATTGACTGTGGAGGGCAGCTTTTTCCTGGTGCGGTCCGTCATGGGGGTTTCCAGGCTACTATAGTGGAGCGTGAACCCCCTATAGTACCCCGAGGTGCCCATTAAGGACATCACCTGGGGCTTGTCCCGAGGGGTGAGCCAGGATATGCTGGCTTCCACTCTCCCAGGCTCCGGTTCCAAAGCTTCCACGCCTGCCCGGGGCCCCTCGCTTATGCCCAGCTGGCACTTTCCTGGCGTAAGGGTCAAGCCTGCCTGGCAGATCTGCCCGAGCATCTGTGTCAGATGCTCTCAGGGATCCTCCCATGTAGGAACGAAGACGGCAATGACCTCCATGTATGCGGCCGCGCACCCTTTAAGTCCCTTAAGCAACTTGACCATCCACTTAGAAGTGGAAGGGGCATACTCCACGCCCAAAGGCATCTCGGTGGACGTCGTCCTTCCGGGCATTTTGGTGAACAATTCCCGGAAGGGGCGGCATTCCAGGAGGGCACCTGCCTCCCGCTCATGATGCGCCTGCATCAGGTTCATGGGGAAGGCCTTCTGCCTTACCCAGGCGTGGTCCAGGGTGACCAGGTACATGCTGGCATTGGGCCGCTGGTGCGCGAGGTATGGGCCCTCCCAGGCTGCCTGAAGCTTGTCCTGAGGTACGGGAACCAGCATCCACACTTGCTGACCCACCTGGTGGGTCCTCTCACAAGCCATCTGGTCGTACCCCTGCTTCTGGACGGTCTGGGCCTGCCCCATACTGTCGTGCACCAACCGCGACAAGGCCTACTCCTTTTCCTGGAAGCGCATGACACACTCGATGACCGACACTCCAGGGGTGTCTTCGTCTCCCGCCCAGGCCTCTGACTTAGCGGCCCCTTGGTATCTGGCCATCGGAATCTCGTGCGCAATCCACAAAAACTCCGCCCTGAACGGATAATGTACCACGAATTGTCAGTCCCTAGGCCATGCCTCTGGTAAGCCCTGTTGGACCGTTTCCTGTCACAACAGTCCTTAGTCCCAGACCGCCCTCTGGAAGTCTGAGTCCAAGGGAGGCCGTGCCGCCTGCCCCGTGAGAGCTTTCAAGCTGGCGCTAGCCCCTAACGCCACCTGAAACCCCTGGTGGGACGTGGTCAGAATAGACGAGACTGCCACGTCCCCTGTCAGTTCTACTACCTGCCGGTCTCTAGGCCACTCCTCCAGTAAGCCCTGCTGGACCGTGACCCGGTACAGCCGTCCTTGGTCCCAGACCATCCACTCGAGGTCTGAGTTCAAGGGAATACAATAAAATAAGCAGTCTCTCAAACGTTGTAGGGTACTTATCGGCGCTGCAGATCCACCGCGTGACGTGGGCCAAGTTCACATAGAGTTCAAACGGATAAATATGGTGGTCGCGCTGCCCAGTACATAAAGGGCAGTCAGGTAAAGGTATTTCGGATTTTCAAGCTCTTCACAATGCAGCCACACAATAGAATTCAGGGGTCGATGCACCAGAGGACATCCAAACCGAGGCTGAAAACTCTCCTCTGAGAAGTTCTCGGTACAATGCTAGGAGGTGACAAAAACTTGCTTAGACCCAAGACACCATTAGCCGTCCAGTCTCCCCAGAAGCCACTCCATGCGCTCTTACACACAAGTTGAGGAGTAAGTGGTGCCGTCTCCCGTGCCTCATCTCAAGGCTCTGTTCAGCGGCACAGCCAGGCAGCGGGGAGCACTGCGCTGTCATTCACTGCTAGCAGGTAACGTATAGGAAAGTGCCCGGCTGTGGAGTCTCCAGTACTTGACAGTAAGGGATCTCCTGGGCAATAAATCATGGGGTGCCACCAGTTCAGGCCGTACCAGAGTCATCTCAGCGCAGGTGTCTCTAAGTCCCATGGCCATGGCCTGGCCCACGGTGACCGGTTGAAAATTGTCAAGGGACCACCCACCACCCACACACGGCCAGGGCTGCTGTTGCGGAGGCCCCTGTTGCGGAGGAGTAAGTGGTGCCGTCTCCTGTGCCTCACCTTACGGCTCTGTTCAGCGGCCCAGCCAGGCGGCGTGGAGCACTGCGCTGTCATTCACGGCCAGGCTGGGGGCTGCTGTTACGGAGGCCCCTTTTGGCTTCCGGTCACGGAGGTACTGCTGTAGGTCCTCCGGGCAATTCCACAAGAACTGCTCTGTGGCGATGAGCTCCTTCAGATGCTGGACGGTGGTGAGCTCCAATCCTGTGGTTCATTGGTCGACCGCTCTCAGCAAGGCCTGCATGTGATCGTCCCAGCTCTGGGTAGGGCCCCTCTGAAAACTACGAGTTTTTTTCTGGTATGTCAGGGGTCAGGTTATACTGCTGGACGAGAGCCTGCTTGATGTCCTCATAGCTCAGGATGGTCTCGCTGGGCAGGTACCCAAAGATTTCAAAGGCTTTTCCCCTGAGACGTGGCATGAGGAATCTGACCCACTGGTCCTCCGGCAGCTGGTACTGATGGCAGGCCGTCTCAAATGCTAACAAAAAGGTGTCCAGGTCCCCATCTTTGTCCAGCAGGGGGAAATCCTCTGCCCGCAGTTTTGGAATCCGGTTCTTTTGAGACTCACATCGGGCTGAGGAGGGCTGTGTCACGGCTGAGGATGGGGGAAACCCTCAGCCGTGAGATGCCAGATGATGTAGTGGCTACTCGGCCATGAGAACAGGATAGGGAGCAGGTCACCTCCTCACGCATCCCTAACCTGACCCTAACTCCTACCTGCATGGGCCGACCTTGATGGTAGGAGGACCTATGCGCAGGAACCTCAGAGCCCTGACTTACCCTCCGCAGGTCCCTGAGCTAGGAGCTGGGTAAGACGACCTACTCCTCCTAGGCACGGAGGAGCAGGAGTCTCAATGGCCAAGCTGTTGGGAAAAGGGGGACATAAACAGCCTTACGGGAATGGCAGGCGAACGAGAAGTTCCACCAACCTGCCAGAGCCTTGCTGACTGGATCCCTGAGCTAACAGGAATCCAGAACCGTAAGCTGCACCAAAACATAGAAAGGTCCCAACAGAATGTAACATACTACATAAACACACAGCAAGACTTAAACATAGCAACAATACTTTATGACCACAGGGGTGGCTCTCACTGGCAAGGAAGATGGAGGTCACAGGAGGCTGCTCCAGCAAGCATGGCTGAAGCAACCCACTGAGCCATGCTAACAGTGAGGCTTTATAGGCCTAGAAGCCACACCCCACAGTCAGACACACCCAGTGACATCACACACACACTGGGAAGGGAGTTAACCCTTCCAGCACCACAGAAGGGAAACTCACATAAAGGGGAAGTGTCCAACAGTAGCAACACACTGTGGTTGTTGCCGCTGGCAACGACATGGGTGGCAACCGTGTCCTGGGAGATAGCCCGGAGGCCGGGACACTGCCACCACATGTACAGACAGCCAGACGTTGCCACGGGCAACCACAGTGCAGGAAGAGTGTCAGTGCACACCACACATACTACACAGAGTGCACACAGACATACAACACAGTGAACACAACACACAGACACCTAACATAGAGGTTGCTAGGTGCAACCGCATGCACAGCTGGAAAGCTGCCACAAGACTAGCCTTGTCAGCGGCAACCACAGGTGAGGCAAATACCACTGCCCTCACCTGTGATTGACCACAAAACCAAACCGCTGAGCATCGCATGCGGTTGAAGAGTCACGGTCATAACCATGGCCGTGACAGGCTGCTGGAGTTGGAGCTGGAGCACTCGTAGCTGATGCTCACGCTCGGCCTGCTCGCGTCGTTCTTCAGCCGCTGCTTGCTCGTGACATTCTGCAGCTTCTGCTTGCTCGTAACGCTCTGCAGCTTCTGTTTGCTCGCAACACTCTACAGCCTCTGCTTGCTTGCAACGCTCTGCAGCCTCTGCTTGCTCGCGACACTCTGCAGCCTCTCCTTGCTCGCAACGCTCTGCAGCCGCCAGGAGGAGTTCAGAGGCTGCCTAGTCTCCAGCCTGGAGACGGTCCAGGGCAGCTTGTAGGAGAGCAGCCGAGCCTGCCAGGCTGGGAGGATGGGCAGGTGGAGTGAGGCCCACCGTGAACCTCACCTCCGGCAACTGGCTCCTTGGGGAGCTTTGGCTGTGCTCCCCCTCGCCTTAAATAAAGTTGCCTTCCACCTCCTCTCGGCCCCCTATCTGGACTGCGTCCTCCCCGCCATCATTCATAGTCTCGGCCATCTCCCTAGCCTTGCTTCTTGTGTAACCTGCCATCATTGCCACGGATGGTCACTGACACAGACTGCAACCAGATGCACACACACACCTTATTGTATTTGCACTCAGACCGTCTAGAGCTGATCTTAAGACTCCAGCGGCAAAAGCTACTGCTGGTAGTCTTTAGTGTCTGGGAGTATGGGTCTCACACTCACATACACTAGTATCTCGATCCCACTTTGCTGCCACCAATATGTGATGGATACCACCTCTCATGACTGCTTGACGTCAACTACGTCGAGCTAATGAGACACGGTATGGTCCCTGGTTACCAAGACGTGACGTAACGCCCTCCTGGAGGAGCATGTAAGGTCAGCTTCGTACAGTTTACACGCGGGCACAGAGAGGCAACAAGCTGAGAGAGCCTTTTCACTGCCGCAGTGAAACAGTGCTTTCTCAGCCCGGGTAATCTGCCACCAGCTTCTCGTATGATATAAGCCCGGTCCACTAACGGGATCATATAGGCTGAGAAACCAACCCGCGGTAGCTTATAACGAGGCTGAAACACGGACGTGGGGATTCGTGATCGAGATACAAGACAGCACAAGATTAAATTATATATTTAATCGCATTAAGGGCACACTAGATAACACAATATACACACAGAATATATACAGTGGTCTGAGGTTACAAATACAGGTAATATGGTACAAACAGGATTACACAGAGTACAAGTCAGTTACCGGGTAGATGAATGTTCCTTTGGGTTATGGTTAGTCCTTTGCTGTATTCACATGGAGGCAGGGCCGACGCTTCCATAGAGGCAAGGGGGGCAATTGCCCCCGGGCCCCCGAGTCCTTAGGGGCCGGCCCGCAACTAACTTTAGGCAGGCAGGACAAGTCAGTGTCACCCGGAGATGAGCGCTTCCATAGTGGAAGCGCTCATCTCCAGCCATCTGTATCGCCGTCCTCAAAACAGCGATACAGATGGCTGTGCGGCAGGGGAGGGAGAGGTGTGTCCCATTCCCTTCCTCTTATAGGCTCCAGGCACTAGGCCGGCAGCCTATTAGAGGCCGGCACAGGCGGCGCAATGACGTCATCGCGCCACATGAGCCCTGAGCCGTACACAGGCCGGAAGAGGCCTGCATCGCATCGCTGCCAAGGAGGTAAGTATACGTGTTTTTTTTTCTTTTTTTTTTCTGTACAATACTGGTGGCTACTGGCAAATGATAGGGGGGGGCCCTATGGCTAGTGGCACATGATAGGGGGGCCTATGGCTAGTGGCACATGATAGGGGGGCCCTATGGCTAGTGGCACATGATAGGGGGGCCCTATGGCTACTGGCACATGATAGGGGGCCCTGTGGCTACTGGCACATGATAGGGGGGCCCTATGGCTACTGGCACATGATAGGGGGACCGCCTATCGCTACTGGCACATGTTGATGGGGGGCTCAGGCTACTGGCACATGATTGAGGGGCATCTATGAGGGCACATTTTACTGGCACATTATTGGGGGACATCTATGGGGGCACTTCTTACTGGCACATTATTGGTGGCACTATAGGGGCATCTACTGAGGCCACAAAGAACGGTTATTTTATATGGGGGCTCTGTGTAGGGGCATTTTATACTGGGACACATTGTGGTGGGTACTATGGGGAAGGGGGGAGAGAACTACTACAGGGGCACTGAGAAGAGGTATTTTATGCTTACAAATTATGGGGCATCTACTGGCGCACTATATATCGGGCATTTTATACTGGTACATTATGGGGGGCACTAGGGCGGAGAGGAGCACTATGGGGGCATTTACTGGGGTCACTATATAGGGGTATTTTATACTGGCACATTATGGAGGCACTATGGGGACATTAGCTCAACTGGGGGCATTACAGGGGGGTATTTTTTGCACTGACACATTATAAGGAGAATTATTTCTACTGGGGGGGGGCATTATGGTGGGCGTTATTACTTCCCCATGGTATGACCCCCTAGTAGCAGCACCAGCCTCTCCCTGCTCTGATATCCCTCTGCCCCTTCTCCAAATTCTTATTATGAAATCTTTCTCATTAGGATAAAACACAACATCAGCTCCGCCGAGCCCCCGGCCAAAGTGTGGAAGTGGCGTCCGAGATCCCCAAGGGCCAAGCCAAGTAACTGTAAGTTTTCATATGAAATATGTTTGTTATACACATATAGCCTACACTGTGCCACACAATATACAGTATACCGCTACACTGTGCCACACAATATACAGTATACCTCTACACTGTGCCACACAATATACAGTATACCTCTACACTGTGCCACAAAATATACAGTTTCTTCTGTAAAAGTCATCAAGTGTCATGGGGGGGGTATATTGTTTTTCGCTCCAGGGCCCCATTTCACCTAGAACCGGCCCTGCATGGAGGGAAGTGATGTCAGCTGGTTGCAGGTCCCTCTTAACACATGGCACGATGTGACCCTTCTTCAGAGAAAAGACACGCACACTTGCTGGCACAAGCCTTTTAAACTGTAGCCGACCCCCGCCTCTGGGAAGGGTCCACTCCCCCTCTTCTGGGCTGGCATTAAATGACCCACAAAACCCTTTAGGGTTCATAGCTCCAGAAAAGAATGTCACAGGGGGATGGTTCTGGGACCAACAGATCCGCCTGGGTTCCGGCTACAAGTAGAGTCCAAACATGGTACCGTTATTTGGTTTCTGTCAGGAGATATGTATATCTCCGTTCCCTGGCATCCCACCACCAAACTAAGACCATGGGCATGTTCATCGTGGCCACCGGGACACAAATATGTATCCGTTTTGCGCCTGTGATGGCCAGGCGATTCATGATTCCTTATAAATCGCCGGTTCAATGCTGTCTGCTAGATGTGATTGAACTGGGGAATGGCTTAGACCCCCTATAGGAAGGTTTTCCTGCAGGATCCATGCTGTCTTAATAGGATGTGAAATTGTAAACAAAAGTGGCCTGCAAGAAGTTCCCTGCCACATGGCTGGGGCTTTGAAGCAGGGCCCTCCTGTGGAGTTCACTACCCCTGCTATCTTTCAACAAACGGTGGGTGTGGGGACATGGCTGACAGTAAATATTAATCCATATTCCTCACATGCCTGCTAAAACTTGTGAATCAGTTACTAGCAGTTTGCAATGAAGGTCCAGACCAGTGTTATCAATTGGAAGTTTGTCAGGAACACTCCTTAAAGTGGTATCACCAATCTGGACCTTCTTTGCAAACTGATAGTAATTAATTCACAAGTTCTAGCAGGCATAATAAAGGAATGGCACATCAAAATTAACTTTTTTGGTATAAATGCTTAAGCTGGCACTGTCCTAGCACAAGAGAATATAGGAAACATAATATATCCTATCTATGCTTCATTCTTTACTTTTGAGCCACTTCTTCTTTCCGCTGCCTCCTGCTTTGATCATTCTCTCTAAATATACTGGTAAAATCCATCTTGAGAGATGTTATGTCAGCTCACTGAGGGATTAGGTGATATGCAGCCCATAGAAGTCTATGGAGAAGGAAGGGGGAGGAGGAAGCCGCTGCTAGAGAGAGATAAAGAGGCATAGACACACAGAGATGCTGCTGAAGGCTCCCCTTCTCTGTATGCAGTGGAACTTTATCACAGCAGCTAGTCTCTCCCAAATTCAATTAGGCAATTCTTGCGCTTCACCAGGGATGCAGATACAAATCATACTTCATTTACCTCAGCCACAAACTGGGTAAAGAAAAAAATCATAGAG
The DNA here is from genome assembly GCF_014858855.1 of Bufo gargarizans. Taxonomy (NCBI): domain Eukaryota; kingdom Metazoa; phylum Chordata; class Amphibia; order Anura; family Bufonidae; genus Bufo; species Bufo gargarizans. The sequence goes on from NW_025334325.1 coordinate 284,028, forward strand.
AAATAGGGGATTTCTTTATTGCCTGAACCCCAAAAATAAAATTCATAAACATTAAGCACTAATGTATAAATATCCCCAAAAAATGTAAAAATAGAAAGTACAATACGGGTCAGCAAAAAAAGCCCAACACATTAACACAAAAATAAAAATAAATCATGATCCAGAATGCCAAGGCAAAAAAATTAAAAATATGTCAGGTGCTTAATGGGTTAAATGAATAAAGAACTTGATATCACTCCATCAGAAGTTTGTTAGAACAGACATTTGGGTTCATCTGAGGAAAACTGGACAATCGTAGACCTCTGTATTGAATGATTATGATACAGGAAGCTTTGGCACCACTTACCTCTCATCATAAAATGATAGATAATCTGCCAGGAATTGGATAGTCACTGTAATCAGCATGACCGCAGCTTTCTCTCCCATTTTACAGTGGATGGACGCACTAATGGCAAACATTAAATGGCTCATAGCACCCACCTGCAGATGCGGTCATAGATCTAGGAGGCACACATGGATATACAGATCTATGAACAAACACATAAACACATATACAGAAATATAAGCCTATAAACAAGTACATGTATGGACATAGAAAATTAGAAACATAGAAACAATTACATATACAAGTGGATATACAAACGTATAAACAAGTGCATATACATATAGAAATACAGAACTGTAAACAAGTAAATAGACATTTAGATGTATAAACATATAAATAAGTACATAAACACATAAAAGCTATAAACAAGTACATATACATACGGAAATACAGATTTATGAACAAGTATATAAACATATATATACGTATTAACCTATAAATAAGCGCATAAACTCATATGGACATACAAACCTATAAACAAGTACATACACTACTTACAAAAAGTTAGGGATATTTGTCTTGCGGGGGAAATTTTAGGCTCAATCTAAAATGCAGAAAGTGTGTATTCGGTGGCTCACCAATTGGGTACAATCAAATGGGTTCACACTTCACTGGACTCGCCCGTCCCAAGAAAAGCTAAATGAAATTGAAATGTGGAAGGGCACTCACTAAATGGGAAAAAAATTATAAAATTGCATAGATATATCCACTTAAACAATGGTGATAAAACAATGAATGATAATAAAATAATAAAAATATATTGGCACAGCAATATTAAACACCAGACATGAAGGCAAATATCTCATGTCACCTTAGATTGTGAGCCCCATTGGGGACAGTTGGGGACAGTTGGATGATAATGTCTGTAAAGCGCTGTGGAATATAGTAGCGCTATATAAAATGCATAAAATAAAATACATATGTCTACAATCTTATAATACGCTGGTGCCTGATGATTGCACAAGCCTACTAATGCACAACCCGCTAAATAGGATCCAGACGAACGCTGAATTAGAAGTCCACACTTTCCATAGAAAACAATAGTGTAACTGATAAGTCCACAAATATATAGTTGTCAGATGGTAAGGTATATTTCACAGACCTGCTAAATTCATATACTGCACGGACCTGCTGTGTCCCATAAACAAAATCCAGATGGTAATAGGTGGACAAAAACAGGTGGTTAATAGCAGGATCGTGTTATTATAGTTGGTTAAGGGTATAGTTCCCCTCAATTCAGGTACACGGTATTAGTTAGACAGGGCTAGTATGGAACATTACCGCTCCTGGGTTCTCCGGCTGAATGTTATAGAAGCTCCTTCTTTCAGCCTGCCCAGCACGGCGTTCAGTTCGGCTTTACCTTGCGCGGCGTCCCGCGTGGTTTCAGAGTCAGACATAGCGTCCCACGTGACTCTACAGCCGCTTCCTGGAGGGTGTCCTCAGTGTCCTGGGTCCTACTTTCCCTCCGCCTCCGCTCTCATTAGCTTTAGAGGTACAAGTATCTACGGGAATGTAGCATCAGGTTTCCATAAGTAATTTCATCCACAAAATGAGAGCGGAGGCTTAGGACCCAGGACACTGAGGACGTCCTCCAGGAAGCGTCTGTAGCGTCACGTGGGACGCTAGGTCGGACTCTGAAACCACGCGGGACGCCGCGCAAGGTAAAGCCGAACTGAACGCCGTGCTGGGCAGGCTGAAAGAAGGAGCTTCTATAACATTCAGCCGGAGAACCCAGGAGCGGTAATGTACCATACTAGCCCTGTCTAACTAATACCGTGTACCTGAATTGAGGGGAACTATACCCTTAACCAACTATAATAACACGATCCTGCTATTAACCACCTGTTTTCGTCCACCTATTACCATCTGGATTTTGTTTATGGGACACAGCAGGTCCGTGCAGTATATGAATTTAGCAGGTCTGTGAAATATACCTTACCATCTGACAACTATATATTTGTGGACTTATCAGTTACACTATTGTTTTCTATGGAAAGTGTGGACTTCTAATTCAGCGTTCGTCTGGATCCTATTTAGCGGGTTGTGCATTAGTAGGCTTGTGCAATCATCAGGCAGCAGCGTATTATAAGATTGTGGACATATGAGATATTTGCCTTCATGTCTAATGTTTAATATTGCTGTGCCAATATATTTTTATTATTTTATTATCATTCATTGTTTTATCACCATTGTTTAAGTGGATATATCTATGCAATTGTATAAATTTTTTCCCATTTAGTGAGTGCCCTTCCACATTTCAATTTCATTCAACCTAAAATGCACTCTAACCTTTACAGGTTAACTTAATGTGACCTTCTCTAAACTTTTGAATGCACATGTCCAACTGTTTCAGTACTTTTTGCACAACTTGCTGTTCTCTAACAAGGAGCTTAACGGCAAAATTCACAACAGGTGAATCGCCCAATAAATTTCCTGGTTCAATTAGGATTGGTATTTAAACAGTCCTCCTACTCATCATGCTGGTCACATTTTGACATCATGAGACCAAGACGACACCTAACAATTCATCAACAGTACCTCGCCATTACGAGCCTTCAAGCAGGATGTTCTCAGACGGAAGTGGCCACTGAGCTTAGAGTGTCACAGAGTTTCATCAGCAGGTTGTAACAGAGAGACTGGAAGAGTCACAAAAAGGCATAGAAGTGGACGTCCTTTGGTCACATCCCACACTGATGACTGCTTCATTGTGAAGGAATGGAGGTACGGATGCGGACAGCACACGGAGTGCTTTCTGCATCATCTGTGGCCCCATTGAAGTGAATGGGTCTGCATACGAGCTAAATTTAGGCCTAAGCTAGTAGCTTTCTCCAACAAGGTCCAAATTGCTGAGGCTTCCACTGATAATCGAAGCCGAAACATTCTGCTGTATGCGCCATATGATGGATACCAGTGGCACCCAAGAGACCCCATTGATGGGTCCATCATTTTGTAAATACCACGATGCAGCGATTGGTCTAGTTATTTTTTTGCCTTGTGGTAAAGGGGCAGCTCCTGTACCGTACCCCTGCTGCCCATGGGGGGGGGGGGGGGGGTTCATGCACTATTTGATAGAATTACATTTTGCACTTTGGTTCTCCAGTCACAAGGAGGGAAGAGATTATATCTTAAAAAACTGCTAATCTGCCTGGACATCTCTAGCAAGGCTAAGTGATTTATTTAGCATCAGTCCTTTAGGGCTTTTACAGCGATCAGCTGGAATTATCTGTCTAAGTTAATGGCGGCTGCAGCTTTGGAGCGCGTGACGACGTCCCCTGACGACTGAACATGTAATTATTCATCTTAGGGCAAATCAAATTATACACTTCTAATGATCGCTTAAATCTGGTCCCTGAAAAAAGGCTTCCTTTGTATTGCACTGGCTTAAAGGGGTTATCCCATGAATTATGAAAAAAATGAAAATCGGACATCATTTAGTCCATGACAACCTCTTTCTACCAAAGCTAGAACCAGCCCTGTACCTCACATGGCTCCAGAGATATCCTCATTCATTACTCCAATAGATCTGCTAGATTTATCTCAAGCTGTCAGCTTAGGGGACGTGTCCTCCACGGAATACCAGGTCAGCCGTCTGTTTGGCGGTGGGTAGGCCCTTGCAGGGAATGAAATGGGCCATCTTGGTAAGGCGGTCCACGACGACCAGGATGGTGTTCAACCCTTTTGAAGGGGGTAGGTCAACCACAAAGTCCATAAAAATTTAACCCCAAGGGTGGGAGGGGATGGGGAGTGGTCGCAGCAGCCCCACGGGTGAAGAGCGGGGAGTCTTGTTGCGGGCACAGACCGTGCATGAGGAGACAAACCTTTTAGTATCTTCCTTATACGTCGGCCACCAGAAGGAGTGGGACAGGAGTTCCTGGGTCTTTCTTGTACCTGGATGGCCAGCCAACTTGGTATCGTGGTTATATTTTAGTACATCGAGCCGTGCCATTTCTGGTACGTACAGTTGTCGATCCAGGTATATCCAGAAGCCACCCTTGAGGGTGAGGTTGACGTCTTCTACTGGGTGGGTGAGGAAGGGGTCCTTTTCATAAGCCTTCTTGATTGACCCCAGGAGTTCCTTTGGGTAGGTAGCTCCTAAGACCTTTTTCTCGGGTAGAATGCTGGCTTGGCCCTTGTTGTCCTGTGAAGGTTCAGAGAACATCCTGGAAAGGGGCGATATGTGATAATGAAAAGAGCGTTTCTACAGGGAGGAACAAAAATACCAAACTTCAAAAAAGCTAAATTTAGCCAACTAAGAGAGGCCATAGGCCTAACTAAATGGGATAAAGTCCTCACAAATAAAAATACAGCCACAAAATGGGATATCTTTAAAAGCATCCTAAAATCTCATTGTGAGAGGTACATACCGTATGGGAATAAAAGGTTAAGGAACAAAAAGAAACCAATGTGGATAAACAGAACTGTAAAGAAAGCAATAAATGACAAAAAGAAAGCATATAAAACACTAAAACAGGAAGGTAGCGAGGAAGCACTGAAAAACTATAGGGAAAAAAATAGAACATGTAAAAAACAAATAAAAGCGGCCAAACTAGAGACCGAGAGATTAATTGCCAAAGAGAGTAAAACTAATCCTAAAATGTTCTTCAATTATATAAATGTTAAAAAGTATAAATCTGAAGGTGTCGGCCCGTTAAAGAGTAATGAGGGGGAAGTCGCAGAGAGCGACGAGGAGAAAGCAAAGCTGTTAAATATTTTTTTTCTCCAATGTATTCACTGAGGAAAATAAACTGTCAGATGACATGCCGAATGTTGAAATAAATTCCCCATTAAAAGTGTCCTGTCTGACCCAGGAAGAAGTGCAACAGCGACTTAAAAAGATTAAAATAGACAAATCGCCAGGACCGGATGGCATACACCCTCGTATGCTAAGGGAATTAAGTAATGTCATAGCCAGACCCTTATTTCTAATATTTGCAGATTCTATATTGACAGGGAATGTCCCACAGGATTGGCGCATGGCAAATGTGGTGCCAATATTCAAAAAGGGTCCAAAAACAGAGCCTGGAAACTATAGGCCGGTAAGTTTAACATCCGTTGTGGGTAAACTGTTTGAAGGTTTTCTGAGAGATGCTATGTTAGAGCATCTTAACGGAAATAAGCAAATAACGCCATATCAGCATGGCTTCGTGAGGGATCGGTCATGTCAAACAAATTTAATCAGTTTCTATGAGGAGGTAAGTTCTAGACTTGACAGCGGCGAATCAATGGATGTCGTGTATCTGGACTTCTCCAAAGCATTCGACACAGTACCACATAAAAGGTTAGTATATAAAATGAGAATGCTCGGACTGGGAGAAAACGTCTGTAAGTGGGTAAGTAACTGGCTCAATGATAGAAAACAGAGGGTGGTTATTAATGGTAAATACTCAGATTGGGTCACTGTCACTAGTGGAGTACCTCAGGGGTCAGTATTGGGCCCTATTCTCTTCAATATATTTATTAATGATCTTGTAGAGGCTTGCATAGCAAAATATCAATTTTTGCAGATGACACTAAACTGTGTAAAGTAATTAACACTGAAGAGGACAGTATACTACTACAGAGGGATCTGGATAGATTGGAGGCTTGGGCAGATAAGTGGCAGATGAGGTTTAACACTGACAAATGTAAAGTTATGCACATGGGAAGGAATAATGCAAATCACCTGTACATACTAAATGGTAAAACACTCGGTAACACTGACATGGAAAAAGATCTAGGAATTTTAATAAACAGCAAACTAAGCTGCAAAAAACAGTGTCAGGCAGCTGCTGCCAAGGCCAATAAGATAATGGGTTGCATCAAAAGGGGCATAGATGCCCGTGATGAGAACATAGTCCTACCACTTTACAAATCATTAGTCAGACCACACATGGAGTACTGTGTACAGTTCTGGGCTCCAGTGAACAAAGCAGACATAGCAGAGCTGGAGAGGGTCCAGAGGAGGGCAACTAAAGTAATAACTGGAATGGGGCAACTACAGTACCCTGAAAGATTATCAAAATTAGGGTTATTCACTTTAGAAAAAAGACGACTGAGAGGAGATCTAATTAATATGTATAAATATATCAGGGGTCAGTACAGAGATCTATCCCATCATCTATTCATTCCCAGGACGGTGACTGTGACGAGGGGACATCCTCTGCGTCTGGAGGAAAGAAGGTTTGTACACAAACATAGAAGAGGATTCTTTACGGTAAGAGCAGTGAGACTATGGAACTCTCTGCCTGAGGAGGTGGTGATGGTGAGTACAATAAAGGAATTCAAGAGGGGCCTGGATGTATTTCTGGAGCGTAATAATATTACAGGCTATAGCTACTAGAGAGAGATCGTTGATCCAGGGAGTTATTCTGATTGCCTGATTGGAGTCGGGAAGGAATTTTTATTCCCCTAAAGTGAGGAAAATTGGCTTCTACCTCACAGGGGTTTTTTGCCTTCCTCTGGATCAACTTGCAGGATGACAGGCCGAACTGGATGGACAAATGTCTTTTTTCGGCCTTATGTACTATGTTACTATGTTACTAATTTGAATCGAGAAAAAAAAAAGGCTCCATCTGGCTTGTCTGGCGGAAAGCCTCTTGGCAGAACGGATGAATTTGAGGTTTCGGTAGTCAGTAAACACAGTTATGGGATTGATGGCCCCCTCCAATAGATGTCTCCACTCCGAGAAGGCATCTTTGATTGCCAGCAACTCCTTATTCCCGATGTCATAGTTCCTCTCTGCGGGGGACATTTGGCGAGAGAAGAAGGCGCAAGGGTGTAAAAGCATCTTTTCTCCCGTACGTTGTGATAGGACAGCGCCTACTGCGGTGTCGGAAGCGTCCACTTCGACTGTGATTGGCAGTTCGGGATTAGGATGGATCAGAATTGGAGCAGACGTGAAGAGGGATTTAAGCTTGGTGAAGGCTTCCTGTGCTTCGGGTGTCCAGGAAAAGGGCACAGTCTTTTTGGTTAACTGGGTAATTAGAGTAATGATTTTTGAGAAGTTCCGAATGAATTTTCGGTAAAAGTTGGCGAAGCCGACAAACCTCTGTATTTCCTTTTCGTTCTTAGGGGGAGGCCAATCTATTACAGCCTGAATTTTCCAAGGATCCATACTCAGCCCTTCCGGGGAGATGATGTAACCGAGAAACTGGGTGGTGGTCTGTTCGAACTCGCATTTCTCGAGTTTGATGTAAAGGGACTGCTCACGGAGTCTTTGTAACACCCTGCGGACAGGGTTCGCGATGTTGTTCGAGATTTTCCGAGAAAATTAAAATATCGTCCAGGTATACCACTACGAACAGATCCAGCATGTCCCTAAGGACGTCATTAATGAAATGTTGGAAAGTGGCTGGGGCATTGCAAAGTCCGAAGGGCATAACTAAGTATTCAAAATGTCCGTATCGTGTGCGAAAGGCGGTCTTCCATTCATCCCCGGGGCGAATGCAAACCAGATTATAGGCCCCTCGAAGATCGAGCTTCGTAAAGACTTTCACCGCCCGGAGTCTCTCGAGAAGTTTCGAAATCAGGGGGAGAGGGTAAAGTTTTTTTACCGTAACATCATTCAGCTTGTGGTAGTCAATGCAAGGGTGTAGAGAGGAGTCTTTTTTCTCCACGAAGAAGAAGGGTGCTCCCGCGGGGGAGGGTCGAATGAAGCTCTTCTTTAGGTCCTCGTCCAAATAGTCCTTCAGGGCCTTGAGTTCAGGCTCCGAGAGGGAGTAGATGCTGCCGAAGGGTATTTCAGCCCCAGGTAATAATTCAATTGGGCAGTCGTATGGTCGATGCGGGGGCAGCTTGTCTGCGTTTTTTTTGTTGCAGACATCCTGAAACTTGCTATATTGTGGAGGCAACAGCTCCTTGACAGTTGGTTCCGAGATGATAGATTCTTTGGGCGTTGGGGAAGCAGGTTCATGCAGACAGCTCGAAGAGCAGAACTCGGATGTGAACCATAGACAGCGGGTTTCCCAGTCCACCGAAGGGTTGTGAGTGGCTAACCACGGGATGCCCAAGATCACCGGAAACTTGGGGGAGGCAATCAAAGAGAAGTGGATCGTCTCGTGGTGGTCAGTTTTAATGTGAAGCTGTAAATCTGCGGTCTGATGTGTAACTGGTCCCGAGGAGATTGGGGACCCATCCACCGTTTCCAGATCGATGGGGGCTGTCTTGGTTACAAGCGGAATGTTGTTCTTGTGAGCAAAAGTTAGATCCATAAAATTGTCGCCAGCCCCAGAGTCGAGCATTGCGGAACAGAGAAGTTCTCGATCCCTGATGGTAATGACAATTGGAACGGTGAAGTGGGACCCGGTGGCTGCTAACTCAGTTGTCTCTGCCGTCACCGGTGGGGTTGCGGCCTGCCGCTGCTCTAGCAGTTTAGTGACGGCAATGGTTCTGCGGGATTTGTTGGGGCATTTGATGGCAATGTGCCCTGGCTCCCCACAGTAGAGGCAGAGGCCTTCGGCCAGTCGTCGTTCTTTTTCTGCTACGGACAGAGTCTTGCGCACTGCGTCAACCTGCATCGGCTCGATGGGAGTTTGGGCGACCTGCTGGGTAGTAGAGGAGAAAGAGTAAGTGGGTCTGTCGCCTTGGAACCAGAGCCTTTCTTTCCTTCTCTCAGTGAGCCTTTGATCAATACACACACACCTGAATGAAGTCGTCCAAATCATCCGGGGCTTCAAGTCTGGCAAGTTCATCTTTGATCGCCTCCGATAGAACTCGCCGAAATTGGCTCCTTTGAGCAGCTGGGTTCCAGTTGGTGTCTGAGACCCAGCGGCGGAATTCGGCGGCGTACTCGGCGACAGAGCGTCTTGCCTGTCGAAGACTGTGTAGTCTTGCCTCAGCTGTCGCACAGCGATTGGGGTCATCAAAGACCTGGCTCATAGCTGTGATGAAAACATCCAGATCGGGCAGCAGACGGCTATCGATTTCCACGTATGGAGACGCCCATGCCAGGGCCTCGTCCGTAAGGAGGTTAACAATAAACAATACTTTCTTCTCGTCAGTGGAAAAGGGGGCCGGATGCATCCGGAAGTAGATACGGCACTGATTAAGAAAGCCCCGGTACTGGCGATGATCTCCATTGAATTTCGAGGGTAGTGGCATGCGGGAGTCTGCAGCCGCGCCGCGTACTTCCAGGAGTTGCCGTTGGAGCTCAATGATCTCCCCCTGTTGACTCTGTACCAGGCCTTGGAGTTGCGAAAATTTCTCCTGGTAGGTGGTGCCGAACTCTTGCAGCTCAGACACCTGCTTGCGCAGGATGGCCATTGCGGACTCCATTTTTTTTTCCGGCTGGTTATTCTGTTATGGATGGTAGTGTCAATCGAGGCTCACCTGAGCTGGAAGTATGGAGTCCAGTGGCAAAGGCCCACAGAAACAGGAGGCAGGTAGCGTGGTCGATCAGTCCGGGTCGGCAGCAGAGATGGCAGCGAGGTAACAGCAGGAGTAGACGGAGACGTAGTCGGTGGTAAGCAGTAAGTCAATGCAGGCGGCAAATCAGCGAGATCAAACGGTCCGGGTTGGCAACGATGGTAAATCAGCAATAGTGGTGGAGGAGCAGAGAGGAAGCTTGCTACAGGCTTGGAGGCACAATAACCAGCAAAGGGCTGGGTTCAAGGGCTGGGTTTTATAGGGAAGTAGCAGGTGCAAGAGATTGGAATAATCAGCAGGTCAAGGCAAGGACAAGAGAGGTAGTTAGAAGTTAGCTAGAAGTTAGCTAGAGAATAGTCCAAGGAGAGACGGTAGCCTAGTGGGTAGAGCTACCGCCTGGGACATGACTGGCCACGGGTTCGAGTCCTGACAGCTCATTTGCATCCCTTCTTCACAGATAAATAAGGTCACACGGCGCTCAGATAAATAGTGCCACACAACATTCAGATAAACAGTACCGCATAGTGTTGATACAAATAGTGCCACACAGTGCTCAGATAAATAGTGCCACACCATGAGCAAATGAATACTGTCATGCAGAGCCTAGATAAACAGTACATTATATTAACGCTAAACTCAATGTTGCCCAAAGTGTATACCTGCGTGCCTATCCCCAGCTAGATATTGAGCTAGAGCTGCACTCCACTGAAGGACAAGCCTGTCAATAAGCAAAGAGTCAGTTCCTGGGGATTATTAGTGAGTCAGCATTGGCTAACCTGAGGTGTGGAGTCTAAGGTTTCCTTCAGTTCTTTACCCTTAATCCCTGCAAGCGGGTGTGGACTATACCAACTTAAAGGGAACCTGTCGTGTTGAACATGGTGTTTGAGCTACAGGCAGCGTGTTGTAGAGCAGGAGGAGCTGCGCAGATTGGTATATCATTTCATGGGAAAAGATTCAGTGTAACTTGTTTTTCATGCATTTAAATTCCTGCTCATTCTGGGCTTTGAAGTCCAGGAGGTGTCCTATCAGTGATTGACAGCTATCTCTGTATACACAGTCATAGAGGGAAGACTGTCAATCACTGATAGGACCATCTCCTGGACTTCAAAGCCCAGAATTAGCAGGCAATTTTTATGAATGAGATACAGGTTATACTGCATTTTTCCCCATAAAATGATATACCAATCTGCTCAGCTCCTCTATCACAGGCTTCCTGTGGATTATTTAGCATTTTCAAGGTGACAGGTTCCCTTAAAAGAGGAGCTGTCAACTCTCCAGACATGGCTGTTGTAGTAACTACCTGCATTTCCCATGTAGTAACAATTCTGGAGCATCTATTCTTATGACTCTATGTTGTGTAATTCCTCTACTATCTCTACTAGAAGTTTATTAATTAACTAGCTGAAGGACCCTGCTTCGCGCGGGTATATTTAATCTATTTCATTTAATGTTTGTGTGTGTCATTAAAATATATCAACACTATCCACTATAACAGTGACATCTACAGCAACCCGCCCCCTTAACAGTGACCTCCACATGTAACACCCCAGAGTTGTGTTACTACACGCCTCTACCCCGCTACTATCTGTTAAGAGCTTTTATACTGTCATCTGATGTAATTTATATTATGTCTTCACAAATGTGCATCTAAAACTGTGCTAAATGTAATTGTTCCTGTAATTTGCCTGGTTACCAGTAGGTGGCAGCAACTCATTGGTCAGTACAAGTCCCAGTTTAGTAAATCCCCCCTCTGTGAGAAAGTGAGCTGTTGCCACATCCTGCAGCATAGGTGGAGAAGGAAGTTAGAGTTAGTGAAGCCCACCCTCTGCTAGGGGTAGGGTGTGTGTGTGTGTGTGTGTGTGTGTGAGGAGAAGACAGCAAGGATCTTGTCTCGGCTGAGACTTGATCATATTCCCAGTTTGAGCACCTTCAGTCTCAGCTGGATGAAGAGAAGCAGAAACCACAGACAACCTCCAGAGTTCCAAGAAGAAAGCATCCCCTGAGAATCTATTTGTGAGTTAAAGGGAACCTGTCACCAGGATTTTGTGTATAGAGCTGAGGACATGGGTTGCTAGATGGCCGCTAGCACATCCGCAATACCCAGTCCCCATAACTCTGTGTGCTTTTATTGTGTAAAAAAAACTATTTGATACATATGCAAATTAACCTGAGATGAGTCCTGTACGTGAGATGAGTCAGGGACAGGACTCATCTCAGGCTAATTTCCATATTTATCAAATTGGTTTTTTTTTTACACAATAAAAGCACACTACACAATAAAAGCACACAGAGCTATGGGGACTGGATATTGCGGATGTGCTAGTGACCATCTAGCAACCCATGTCCTCAGCTCTATACCCAAAATCCCGGTGACAGGTTCCCTTTAAGTCCAGAGACCTAGGAGAAGCCATTCCTGTCCCCATAAAGCAGAAGTTACAGAAAAGTGCAGGAGATTAATTCCTGTCCCATTACAGAGCTACCAAGCAGACGACTTTTCCTGCAATCTTCAAGTTTAAAGCAGAAGCATTTATTCCTGCCAATGATTGCCAAAACCTGCTGGGACCAGAGACCAAAGCTGTATACTGCTTGGATACAAGTTATCTTCAGTAAAGAAACCTTTGAACTTCATCTAAAGGTCTGGACATCATTTCTGCTGCAAAATTCCTCTATTACTCCTACTATCACTACACTCAAACTTATTACAAGTGAGCCAGGAGTCCAGCCGTACCCAGGTAGGAGACACCGTTGACACAATTATCACTACCCTATAGAGACATTATAGGCCATTACACCACTCTGGCATTCCTAATCTGGGACGTGCTTTATAACACCTTGGAAGGGCCCTGGGGTAGCACCCTGCGCTCGCTGCAATTAGTGTCACGACAAATACAAAACATTTACAGCACATATCCTGGCCATTGCATAAGTGGTGTCATGAACAGGATCGAATTGTGTGTCTAACACTACTACAAGGCCTAAGAACTGTGTTGAAACCCTGAAAATGGACTTTATTGCCTTTATTGCGGTGCCAGAAAGCGCTAAGCAGTGCGCACCAGCACCAGGGTTAACTTGCCATGTTTTTGTAATAGTGCTGCTTCTTCATGCCCTTTGGAAGCAGGAAAACACAGGAACTCCCTCTCAGGAGCGGCAAAATGATGACTATGCCCCCCTGGAAGCGGTAAAACTCAAGCCTGCCCACCAAGAACTTTGCAATGCGAGCCAAGGGAGTGGAGACTCCTCCCCATGGGCTCCACCCTCACTTCCTGCAGTTATCCTAACTGAGAAGCAGAGGAAGATGGCTCGTCTCCTAAAACCACAATGGGGAGAAATGACCATTAATGGTGAAACGGTATTTGAAAAGCACCCACCGGAGATCGGGGTCTCCCAGTTGGTACAGAAGAGCAGCCCCTCAATGCTTGCCTTGATCCCAGAGGCAGTGGATCCCTCCGCGACTGCCAAACCAGCAGCCCAGATGTCCTCCAATATGGCCGCCGACGAACCTGCTCCCAGAGGCCCCTGCATCGCAAACTGCATCTTCGCCTCCAGTCACCGACGTCCCGGCCCAGAAGCAAGCCGCGACCCTCATAGAGTCGACCGCAGCCCTGGATCAAGCCGCAATCATGTCACCCCTCGCAGAGACCTCCGTGCAGCAGCCACAGGCACCGAAACCGGCCGGCCGCCACAACAGGTAGTAGCAGTCCCTCTCCCTGAGGCTTCGGTCCAACCCATAGCTGCCCCTGCACCGTGCCCAGTGGGACCTGACTCACCTACTAGGCCCAGAGAGGCCCTGCTTCGCACGCCCGCTGGCGGGGCGGAGGCGGACAGAGTTTCCACTCCGCCGCCCAGCCGGATTGAACCCAGGCCCAGTCACCTCAATCCCGAGGTCCCATTTGAAATCACCTGGCATGCCCAGAGCCAGTGGGATTACAAGACAGCAGTTGAGGAATGGGTGAAGCAAGTCCTGGATGAACCCTGGCCTGGCGACCCTAAACTCGCCCAGTGCACCGGAACAGTGCTATTTTTCTCTGTAGAGAGGGGAGTGGGCTTCCTCCAAGATAACTACTCGGGAGACGAAGTATTCGTAGGCCGCCGCTCTATTAAGCGGAATTATCTGCCGCAGGCACGCCACAACTTATATGTCGGGGATCAGGTGGAATACACTCGGATGAGGTCCATACAAGGCCCCTTTGCCATGGGAGTGACCCTTTTGTGGGAAACTAATGTCTGTTTGTCAATCTCTGCAGAGACGGGAGATGGCTTAAAAAATAATCATGGCGGTCTGGTCTGAATGGAGAAGATGAGGAAAGAGAATGTCTACAACAAAGGTGACATCACTAGATGTAAGAGGTATAGGGCGCTATGTAGGAGAGGAGATGCTCCTGTTCCTCCCCTTGCCATTTTCAGAAGGAGGATTTAGAGCTGGGTGAGGATGGCCAAGGTGGGCAGCAGGCCACGGGCGGGAGGCAGATGGTGGGGGGAACCGCAGGCCTTGAGCAGGATCTGGGGAGGGAGGAGAGCGGAGGAGCTTCCTGGCTGTAGCCTGCTGTTGTTTATAGTATAATGTGAAGCAGGCAGTGCAGCCAGGACAGGCCCCCCCTCTCCGTATGATTTTCACTACCAGAGCTTTGAGACGTTCTCACAGCTCTGTTTCTCCACCCCTGTGATGATGTCACTACTAGAGCTTGGAGGAGTTCCCTCTGCCCTGTTTCTCCGCCCCTATGATGAGGTCTTTACTTTCTGTTTCCTTCCTCCCAGCTGTCCCTCCTGTGTTTGATTTCGCTGCCTTTAAATCACTCCTCCTCCTTTGTAGAGGTGCGGATTATACTTTTCATTTGAGCTGTATCTCTCGCTTAAGTATCTTCACCTGTGTGATATCTTTTCTCTGGATCTGTGTTCTGCTGAAGCAAGTACTTCGGATATTGTCTGCTGACTTTGGATCTGTTTTCACTGCAGCTGCAGCTCCTTCAGTTAAGTGTTCAGACATTGTGTGTTTCTGTTTCTTTGCTGACTGGATCCGAGGCGACCCCGGTTCCGTCCATATACTGAGCAGGGCACCGGTGGCCGTGCCCCTTCCACTATTGTAGGGGTTTCAGTGGTCATCAGCCTTAGGTACGCGGGCATGTCTCGATCCACCATCTGGATCTGGACATGTGCATAGCAGCTTAGGGAGAGCTTTTAGGGTCTGACAGGGGTCACCCTTTATCCTCCCTAGTTTGGGTCCGGTCAGTTGCTATTCACTGTGTAGGCTCTTGTTGCTTACTTACAGCCGTGACATTATAATCCGCCACACCGTCCTTTTTTGACATGATCCGCTTTCTGACCTGGTTGACCGCATGCAGGGTCTTTCTTTGGAGGTAGCGGATCTCCGTCAATCTATGACTCAGCTTCAAGCATTGGGCTCTGCTCCGGCCCATGGAGTCTGTTGCGAGCCAAAGGTCTCACTTCCGGAAACGTTCTCCGGGGGCAGTGAGAATTTTGTTCGTTTCAGAGAGGCATGCAAACTCCATTTTTGCTTGTGCCCCCATTCCTCTGGTAATGAGGAACAGAGGGTGAGGATTGTCATCTCCCTGCTCAGGGGTAATGTTCAGACTTGGGCTTTTTCGTTGCCATCGGGGGATCCCTCCCTTCGATCCGTGGAAAGATTTTTTGTGGCCCTGGGGCAGATATATGATGACCCGGATCGTGTTGCTCTGGCCGACTCTAACTTACGTTTTTTATGCCAGAACAAACTGTCTGCGGAGCTTTATTGTTCAGAATTTCGGAGATGGGCAGCTGATTCAGGTTGGAATGATGCTGCACTCCGGAGTCAGTTCTCTTATGGTCTCTCAGAGAGATTGAAAGATGCGTTTGCTTTCCATGAGAGACCAACGTCCTTAGAGTCTGCCATGTCATTGGCGGTACGCCTTGACAGGCGTCTAAGAGAAAGAAACGAGACCTCTCTGTCCAGTCATTTTCAGTCTAGGGGCAGTGGTGCGGACTCATTCAGTGTGCAGGGGCCTCATCCTCTCTCGGTTCCCTCTGTGGAGGAGCCCATGCAGCTAGGTCGACTTTCCCCCGGATAAAGGAGCATTTAGTCCTCAGAGAATGGTGTGTTTTTGTTGTGGGGGCATAGGTCATTTGGCAAATGTTTGTCCGTCTAGGAAATTCTTGAACTGTACTAAGAGTTATAATAAGAGAAAAACCTCAAAAGGTAAATCATCAAACTCTGCTTCATCTGCTACTTTGGGCAAAGTTGATGTAGGAATT